>NC_048429.1:9319945-9433584 GCF_013103735.1 Etheostoma cragini | reverse complement strand
TTTATTTTTATAGGACAGCTGAAGACAGAGAGAGGGGGAATGACAACAGCAAAGGGTAGCAGGTCAGAGTCAAACTTCCAGCCGCTGCAGTAAGGAGTAAACCTCTATATATGGGTGCGCGATCTAACAAGTGACAACCCAGGCGCCCTTGAAAATAATTTCCATGGATGTTTTTTACTCAGAGTATCTTCCAGGTTTATGACTGCATTAATTTTACCTTGGCTATATAACTGTGATGGTTCACTCTGTCCATTCAACTTCATGCTGGGGGATCCGAGTTTTCACACACATGTCACCAACAAGTGCCCCAGCTGGGTTAACTGAAATGTCACTCAGTATCGTTACATGCAAAATATGCACCAATTTTTAATGCAATGTTGATGATTGATAGAGAGGTTTTTTTGCACTTCTGTTTTTGTTACTAGAACTAAAGATCAGAGGGGATCTGTTAAAAAAAAAAGTGGTGAGATACCAGGAGTTACAGTAGACATAAACTCACTTTAGACACATATATTCACTAAATATGCCTTAAATACCTGTACTTCTGTAAACCTTTTAAACATTTAAACGTTTCAAATGTTATTATTATGTTATTTGGATGGGATTCAATTACAGTACAGACAATTCGGAAAGTGAATTTATTTGACAATTCAAAAGTGATGCCTTGTAAAGGTTTGATGTATTCATGTTTACAGACCACAAGAAACTGAATGCGTTTTCATCCTTACACCAAATGTAGTTCAGTTACACCTTTAGTTTTTAATTAAATCAATCAATCAGTTGCAGCCCTGTGAAGTGGTTAAGTTGACGATGTGAGTATAGAGAGTATAGAGAATAGAGTCTTTCTCTATTCATGTATTCTCATCTACTGTACTGTTTTGCACTTTTAACTTAGAGTTCCAGGCCTGTGTCTGGCTATGACCACTGCACTGCACATCATCAACATTTTAACTGCAAGGTATATCCTGAGAATACCGTCATTTAATCTTCTTCTGTGTCATTGCTGAAATCATAATACATTGTGATTTGAACAATGGTACATTAACCACCCTTTATGCAAACTGTATATACCAGCAATGTCTAAAAATGTTTTTTAAAAACTCCTCATACAAAGTTTTGCTTGTGTGTATCATATATGTATCACGTATGTTGTCTTTGTTTAAAGACTCAAATATTAAAAACATTTCCGCTGTATGTTTGATTTAATTTTACCTACATTCTCACCTCTATTTGTATGTATTTAGAAGTGTGCTATGTATGACTTGTTATAAAACACAACAGTAATGTCACTGGAATGAGGATGTACACACTGTCACACTGTAGGAAGATGAGAATTTAAACCACTGGAGGTCATCAAAAACAAGTCACAGACACAGTCTCTCTCGTAATATGACCACGTGTTTGAATCTACACTCCTGATAGTGACAAAAAAAAAACATTCAAAGTTTTACAGGGATAGCATAAATTGCAGGGCTGTTTTTTTTGGAGGGTATTAGAGTTTAGGACTACATGTGAACCTTATAAACCAGAGATTTGCTACTGACTCTCCTGCATGAAACCGTATGATGTAATGCTTTTACAATCTCCATTGCTTGCCAGATTCATGGTACAAGTATTCATAATTTGCCTCCTGGGTTAGTGCCGAGCCGCATGCCAGAAACTATAAAAACAAAGCACACAATGAAAATAAAATAAGAAAAACATTTATTTTTTTACGCTCACAATTTTGCTGCCATAGTGTCCTTTATCAAGGCACAGCTATGATGCTCTACTTGGTGCTGTACATTTACAGGTTATATTCTACTGAAATTAAAACATTATGCAACATTTAAAAAAAAAAATTCGAGACCAGTGGGTGGTGTTTCGACTGCATTTTTGATCAGGCAGACTTTCAGCTCTATGGACGCCATCTAGATGCGACAAAGGACCCATTTTAACCATCTCGCCTGTACGCCAACTGTACGCGTGCCTGAAGCGTTGCAGTTTGGACGCAACACGTTTTTAGATTTTATTGTATTTGATCGATAAACCCCACGGTTTCTACAAAATGAGTTCCCAGATTACTTGTGTCGGATGGGTGGCGAAAGGCATTGCCAAGGGAACCCCAGACAAAGTAGGTTACATGTGGAGCTAGCGAACGTTAGCCGACAGGCGGCTAATTTGTCAACATGGCAAGTCATTTAAATGACAAACCTCTAAGCCTTTGTTATACATTTCTTTTTGGCTTTACAGCTCATGTGTCACCTTAAACTGTCTAAACAAAAACTATCGTGATGTAATGCAACGCATTTTGTGTAGTAACCGTAGTACAAATATTACATTTTAATACACAAATAGGAAATAGGCACTAGAAGAATTACAAACTTGTAGTGCCGCCTATTTGTACTGCATGTATAATTAACACTGAGGTCACTAGTTTTTTTTTTTTTTGTATCTACAGCCTTAGGTTTTAGTTAAAATAACTTCAATTCAAATGTGCTTTATTGGCATGAAAGTTTCAATTACAATGTTGCCAAAGCATCAATGTCACTACAGACACATCCAGTTCATGATACGTCAAATATATCAGTATTGCAATACTTTCTGCCGTGGTCCATAGGCTCAAAATCCATTGTTTTACCTATCAGCAATAGGGACTTAACAGACTTTTATTTAAATAAAAATCTTCGAAAGTACAGCTTTATTTTTTCATTTTATTAAAGTGGATGGGGAAGTTTAACAGAGTAATTTGAAAAAATAAACAATACAAGAACAAGTAATTAGTGCTTGCTGTGAGACTTTTCTGATAGACAATGACCATATTATAGTCCTTATTATTCAGTTTTTGTTTACAGCTTTAGCCTTATATTTTCATTTGTTGTGAGCTGACATTTCTTATGGTGACTACCCAGTGTACAACTGTTTCACTAAAGATTTACGATAACTTGCTCTACTAACTTGTTAAATAGGAAGATTTGATAGCATACTGGAAATGTGAATTGGTGCTTTATTAAAGTGATGATGCACAATAAAACAAAACATTCAAGAATTAAATCCTATTTTTTTTACTAATATCACTGATTTTGATTCTGAGTGTATTTGTGGGACTCACACTATACACATTATTGTGCCACACACATAAAAACCTTAAGTCCTCCTTTTACTACCAAGGATAAAGTGCCACTTGTCCAGCCATGCCAAAACACTTCTGCACTTCAATAAACAATTGAAAAAAAACTAAGTTAAACATCAGTCAACACAGCGCTTTGAAGCCAGAGAGCAAAGTCCACGAAAACCAAATTCTTTCACCCAGGAAACGCTCGTTTGTTCCTTGGGAATGTCTTCATCCAACCATGATCTTTTTCCTAAACGTAACTAGTCGTTTTGGTACATGAGCTTACCTGTCTCTGCATAAGGCTCACTTTTTCTGTCCCAACTCCACTACCACAGCCCCTGAAATGACCGTCATCTAGCATTGCCAGTAGCCAGTTCACAGTTACATATTATCGGCTGAAGAGGTGCCGCTGGTAGCCCACATGCTCTGACGCTTGGATTTTAACATATATCTAAAAAAAAAAAAAAACTAATAACAGCAGAGACAGTGATATAAAGACCAGAAAGGCGTGAAATCACACGCATCCCTCCCAGCAAATCGCACCCTGTCTATTTATAATACACCATCTCTCTCTCTATCTCTCTCTCTCTCTTTCTCTCTCTCTTTCTTGTATCTGATTAGAACTTAAGACACATGAGTTTCCCAACTTGTTAAAGCAGAGTTTGTTATTCCATTTCAGGTTGAGTTGAGCCAAGAGGAGCTACAGCGCATTATTGCTGAAGCGAAACAGGAGCTGGGGTATGTTGAAATAAAATACACATTACTGCAGTAATATTTTGCCTGTCAGTGAGCGCTGAAGGGAAATAAAATATTGCAGCTCTTCCCCAAAAAGCAGAAGCTGATGTCATGTTTCATGTTTTTAAATCTACTCTGCTAAATCAGGGAACTAGCAGCCGAGGATGACGATGAGGTTGATGAAGGTATTGCATGTGAGGAGAATCCGGATGGTAATACAGCGGACGTTGCTGGAGGTTCAAAGGATGAGACTGAAAATGGAAAGGAGGAAGATGATGAGCTAGCAGAGTATGGCCTGGATAGATATGATGAAGAGGATGCAGGTGAGGGTAATAGGTGGTTATGTCCAGTATGTGTATACGGTACAATACATTTCTACTCATTTTGTCTTACCTTTTGTGCCTATTCAAATGTTGCTGAGAGTCTTGATCTGACCAATCCTGGATCTGCTGTTTGTCTGTCTTCAATTTAGCGACCGCTAGTCTCGGTGACAGTCTGGCTGGGCTTACAGTGTTCAGCTCTAATGAGGAGGATCCTTACATCACCATCAAAGACACAGTAGGTGTCCTCAGTGATCTCATTCCTACCGATTCAGTGATGCCTGAAATCAATCCCGAACATATACAGTAGCTGTGAAAATCCAGATAAATTGAAGAACAATTTTGGATTCGGGTGTGGGAATGTCATTTTACAAAAACAAGTCAAATCTAGTTTTTGGTGTGAATCTTAAGGGGGGACAATTTCGATACTTATTGTATCTTGTCAAAGCAACATTGCTTAGCTGTCTCTGTTCTTCCCCTAAGGACCAATATGAGCGAGAAGACTTCCAAATCAAGCCCACTGACAATCTCATCCTAACCGGCAGGGCAGAGAAGGACTGCTGCAATTTGGAGATCCATGGTAAATATCCTCATATGTGATGTAACGAGATCACACCGAGTTTTCTGAAGACCCAGGAAAATATCAGTTCTTTTGTTTGGATATTGTTTCAGTTAAGATTACTAGCTAAATGCATATCAAATGTAAATGTAAACATGTATTGTCAAGCGTTTATATTAGAGAATTCTCAAATATAAATTAAACACTTTATCTCTTGTTTTACAGTTTATAACTCCGAGGAGGACTCTCTGTATGTCCATCATGATATTCTGCTGCCAGCTTACCCACTGTGTGTGGAGTGGCTAAACTTTGACCCCAGCCCTGGAGAAGGACCTGGTAAGAAAATTCAGTTTTGCTCAGGCAAACCTGTTCTTCTCCAGACCTGGCCTCCAATAATTCAGTTCTAACTAAATATTTCTCAGCATTATAGGTTATCTTAAAGTGCTCATATTTTCCCTTCCCTAGCTTCTGTGCATGTGCCGCACCCAACAAAGATGGAATAGAAGCGTAATGCCTCACTCTGTAGCTAAAAAAGAAAGCTCAACACACAGGGTGAAAAGAGGAGCTGCAGCAATGCGCAGTACAACAAAAATATGGTGTTTTTTTGAAAATGTAACCGTGTAAGCCTATTCTAGCACAACTTCTAAATACAATTAAAACCCTGAAAATGAGCATGATATGACCACTTTAAAGCTATAGTGCGTAGTTTCTGTCTCCCCCATGAGGAATTGTAAGTACTGTAATGACAACAATTTTGTTGTCATTACAATATTACACAAGCCTTCAGTGAATGCTTTACACCTACACATACCTCTTTTCCACACAGTTGCTAGTAGCCAAGGAGGACACAGAGGATTACAAAACCTGATGGTCATTATCTTTTTTGTGGAGCTAAGTCTTAGTTTGAGACTGTGTCGCTTAGCTTTGTAGCAACACATTTGGCAATGGCTTAAAATTAATGGACGTTCATGATTATGAAAACACACTAAAGGTTTAAGATAACTAAGAAGCTAACTAACTTAACTAAAACTAAGAAGTATCTATCTAATATTTGTAATGTGCACACGCCCCTGTGCTTACCTAACCATGTTCTGCTCTGTTTGCTTACTCCAGGTAACTACGCTGCTGTGGGCAACATGACTCCTCAGATTGATGTGTGGGACCTGGATGTGGTGGACTGCTTAGAGCCGGCCTTCTCCCTGGGGAGCAAAAAAGCCTCCAAGAAGAAAAAGAAGGGGAAGAAGGTACAAGCCTGTTCTTACACTGTCTTATACAAGCATCTGCATGCTGAGAGTGAGATCTGATAAAGTAAATTTAAAGGAGACACATCATCATCGTAGAACATGTTTACATGCTTTAATGTGCAAAAACACATTTTTCTCATATTGTGTGTGTCTGAATATACCTGTATTTACCCTCCATCTGAAAGGCTCCGTTTTAGTGCCTGTCTCTTAAAGCCCTGCTATAGAAAAGACCAGTCTGCTCTGATCAGCTTGTGAGAAAAATATGGCGCACTTTTGCAAAGCTAGTTCTCAAGCCGTGAGTGGAGATACTCAGGTGGGGAACAGTAGGTTATATTCTAATGGGAAGGGAAGTCAAATCTGAATGGCCTGTTAAATCACATCTTTTCTCATTGATCAAGGCAGCTCACATAAATCTGACTGTGTTGTCTTATTTCACAGTTAGTGGGTTGGTTGGCACTCCACACACCCAAATGTATACACAAGCACTGAAAAAGTGAGTTTTACATGATATGTCCCCTTCAAGGGGAAACTGTAAATCTGTGATGAACAATATTATATTTTTGGGACTCAAGTCTTGACTGTTTTTAGGATGTGTAAAAAATGTTTTTACACCCTTGATAGAAGACATGTTTGTCCTGCTCCCCTTCATTATTGGTTATTGGAAACCATCTATTATTACTGCTTTGTTAGATATTAACACATTGCGCTCTGTTCTGGTCGATGCTAGGGGGCAGCGGCAGAGCCTGTCGAGGGGCACACAGATGCAGTGCTGGATTTATCCTGGAACAAACTAGTCAGGTCAGTATTCTGATGCTGAAACATTGCAAAAAGGTACTGGAAAAAGGTTATCAAAAAATGCCCCTAATGCTAGTCAGACATGCACGTATTTGTATAGGCTTTTTAAGTTTTTTTTTTTTTTTAACAGTGTGTTTATTGCAGATCAACCTTGGGTACAGAGCACATTTGTTCGTACAAGCAACATAATTTTTCCGTTTTCTTAGGCTTTTTAAGTTTACCCTTTATTTGTTCTGCTAAGATTTTATCCATATATTTGTGATGTATCATGACTGTGTATGTGTGCACTTATGCAACTAAAATTCATTATTTTACAGTAAAACAAATCCACCTTTTCTTACTTAGAAATGTGTTGGCCAGTGGATCAGCAGATGACACAGTTATCTTGTGGGATCTTGCTCAAGGAAAACCAGCCACAACTCTGCGCAAGCACACCGACAAGGTATTTAAAAAGGGAACTTCAGTGTTTTTACAACATGCACTCTATTTTCCCATGTTTTGTGATAAAGTGACTAGCAATGACAATTTTTTTTTAATTGGTCTGAGATTGATCTTTTTTTTTTTTGGCACTGGCAGGCTCAGATTGACATTATACGTATCTGCATATATTATGGAAATTACCCTACAGAGAATTGTCTAAATATTAAGCCATGACATTGAGAATTATTTAGATGACACTAAGCAACGCTTTTTGTACTGTACATCCAACACAACATACTCTTCCTGGCACTCCTCTCTTCAACTCAATGCGCTGTCTTCCAGCAAAAAATCACCTCTCACAAGATTTCCGAATGAGATTTTTCCTTTTAGCGAGATTTGTTTAGAACCAGTAACAATCCCAGCGGATCAAGCACAAGGTTAAGAAAAACATCTAATTTCTCTGTAGGGTCCTTTCCATAATGTTGTCAGACAATTAAAATAACAACTTGAGCTTTACATTGGCAAAACAAGCTTTTAGTGGATGTACATTTATCTTTCGTAATTGCCCCGTAGGATTATATTGCAGCCCGATTGGAGGTATTGTTGGTATTACATCCTCAGAATTTGCAGCCTTCAACTTCTGGAAAACATTTTTCGTTTTATCTTTCAGGTTCAGACGTTGTCATTCCACCCATTTGAGGCACAGACTCTGTTATCCGGATCATATGACAAGTAAGTGTAATTTAGCATTGTCATTAGTTTTTAGAATGAAGTGAAAGGAAAAAAAACTGAAGATTTTCTTTTCAGGACAGCAGTCCTGTTTGACTGCCGTAGTCCCGACAACAGCAATCGGACCTGGAGGTTTAGTGGTCAGGTGGAGCGTCTGACCTGGGACCACTTTTCACCATGCAACTTCCTGGTATGTAATCATATTCTTCTATTCCTGTGTTAAAGGAAATAATCCATCCACATTCGTTTTTTTTTTTAATTTAGAAGCTTTGGCAATTGTAAATAATGATTATATGGCTGTTGTATGGTTTATGGTCATTGTGCAATAAACCTTGTTTGTCCCTCTTGTGCTGTTGCTCTCTCAAGCTCAGCGGTTAACTTGAGTGTGTGTTGGTTGTGTTTCAGGCCAGCACAGAAGATGGATTTGTCTACTGTCTGGATGCACGCTCAGATAAACCTGTTTTCACCCTGAAGGCTCATGATGCAGAAGTGTCAGGTGTGTGGGTTTGTGTGTGTGTGTGTGCGTGCGTGCGCGTAGTATATTCCTTATTTAAACAGCACAAATGATTTGGCACTTGTTGTTCTGCACTGTGTAGAGTCACGTAGGGAGAATGAAATGCTGGGTTTACATTGTTGGTGCATACCAGAGAACGTGGGACAACTTGTGGCTTCTTTATTTTTAGTGAGTGCTTGAAAACATTTTGGTGAGCACAGTAAGTAACACCCAATGGAGCCAGCAAGGCCCGTCCTCTTACACGATTTCTAGCGTGTAATTTGCAATTAGGTGAATTGCGAGTTTGGTGGAACTGTCTGTCAAATCTTGAATACACTTGCTCCTTTGAATTGTTGGACAACAAAGCGCCCCGCTTAGGTTATACGTTTTTTTTCATGGTGGAATGAAAGGCACATTGAGTGTACAATAAAAGAAAATCGCATCTAAAAATGTCTTCAGGTTTGGACCTCAGTAGCCAAATCAAAGGATGCCTGGTCACCTCATCAGCTGACAAACACGTAAAGATTTGGGACATTCTGGGCAACAAGCCCAACCTGGTGCACTCACGGGATATGAAAATGGTAAGAATTTGCATGAGCGTGTAGATCTCAGATCCTTTCACTCCAATGCCTTCTTTTATTATTTTGCCACGTCAAAGTCAGGAACTTTGTGGTTGTTGAAAGAGTCAAAACAACTTCCTTTCCCACGTGTGAACAGGGTGTGCTGTTCTGTGCTTCATGTTGCCCGGACCTGCCCTTCATCTATGCCTTCGGGGGACAAAGGGATGGCTTGCGGGTTTGGGATATTAGTGATGTTGCAGCAGGTATGGTTTCCTTCTTTCTCTCCAGACAATTTGTGCAGTTTACTGAAATCCTATTAAAAGTTGAATAATTGTCTTTACAAAGATCACCACTGACCTTCTATTTATAAATTCAGTTCAATTAATGATGCTCACATGGTATTATGTTTGTTTCTAGTGGCTGGGGTGTTTGGCAGTCGAGAGCGTTTGGTGCCGAACACAGGATCACAGGCCTCCAGCACTGCAGCCACAGCACAGATGGAAGTCTCCTAGTCCCACTCTGGATGCATCAACAGCCTGATAAAGCATCAACAGCCTGATAACATGAATAAACTGAGCAACAGATCAAGCTGCGACGCTTGTTGCAGTGTGCCTCATAGCGCAGTAGTTCAAGGGGGAAGGTGAATAAATTAAGCTGCATTGCTGAAGGATTTAAATGGTTGGCCAGAATCTAAACAGGACCTAAAACACCTGAAAACGTGTTCAGCTTGTCTCTCTGCAAAGATAACAACAGTAGCTTTGCAAACTCAAAAATGTGTTAAGGCAAAAGAGGTTGTTGTTTTTTCATATTCCTAGTAATGAATATTTCCAAGAATTTTTTTTGATTTTCAGGTGAAAGTAGTTATTTGAATTACCCTGAATTGTTTATATTACTATATCTTTTCATTTTGCCTTTCTTTGTACATATACAAATGTAATATGTTACTAAAACTAATTTCACATGAATTATTGCACACCTGGGTTTCCTGGTAATGAATGGTAAAATTAAATATCCAAAATAAGCCTGTGTACTCACATCTGGACAAACTGTTAAAAGATAATGGACTTATTAAAATTCTACATATTCAATAAATAATTAAAGTCTATAGAATGTGTAAAACGTATTGTTGTTATTTGGAAATTTGAAACCCTCAGGTCAGTGGTGGACTCAGACTACCTGAGGGGAAGGGGTAAAAAAAAGGCACCAGATGCATGCGGTGGGTACTTTTATTAAGTACACTTCATCTTTTCATCCTCAAAATTGGTACCCTCTACAACTTTTGCTTTGAAAAAAAAAACTATTTACAAAGGACATTTTATATATATATATATATATATATATATATATATATATATATATATATATAAAAAAAATCTTGATGGCAGACCGAAAATGCTGTCTGACAGAATTTGTATCCCACTATAACTTTTTTTTGGAAAGTAGTAACTTCTCCATATTCACCAATGTTATTAGTTATGATCTGATGGCCTTGACTATCATAGTGAATTATGCATGAGGTACTTAAGAAATACGTATGTACAAAACTCTTTACTGTGTTTTGTTTAAATACAGTTTTTAAATAATACAAAAGAAGTGAACATTTTATTTAAGCATATAGTGCATTAATCAGTTGAACTAAAATAGTGTTTATTATGGAAAAGGTTGGATTATTTCTGTATGACTGCTGGTCGCTTGAAAAGTGGAACAACAATGAGGTCTAGCTTAAATGCTAGGACGGAACTATAAGAGTGGCGCACAGCCGAAAATAATTCAGCATGGCGTCAAGTCATTTGTGCAAGCTTCGCATTCTCTTAACGCGACTTTCTAACTGTACCACACGACTACATGTACAAAGTAAGTTCTGCTTTTTGTCAGGTATTTACTGGAGGTCATAATTAGTTTACCGTTTATAACCGTTAGCGCAACGGTGTTGGGAGTATAAGCTAACAGAAGCTAACCTTGACAGTTTGATAACTAGCAGTAATGTTATTTCTACTGTACAAAAAGTATTTTCTCTAAAAAATCAAAAACAAATCGTAAGCGGGCGCCATAAATTATTAACGTTACATTAACATTACATTAAACGGTGTTCTGAAAGGGTTTATGCTTTCAAATGCGATGTAGCTACAAGTTCTAGCTAAGAGACGTTAAAATTTGTCCTGCTAACTACATAATTGTAAAAGTGTCTGTCTCACCTGTTGTTTGGCTTTCTGTTGCAGCATGTGTGGTGCCAATGCGACAGAAGTCCAGTGTCACTGGTCCTTCACTTGATGGCCCGAACTGGTAGGCTAGAATGTTAAGAGTTGAAACGATTGAATTAAAATTAAGTAAAGAGTGCACCAAGTCCCACTTAGTCTAGCTACTCTATGGCACTAAGTCTTGTTTAATATTATACAGTCTATGGTATAAAGCTATTATGATTTTTATTAACAATTTTTAGCTAATGATTATCAGTATTACACAAAATGAGAGTTCAAGTTGCATATTGTGCAAAAGTGCCACATTTCCCTTTTTTCTTTTATCAATGCATAACAATAACAAAAGCAGTCGTTTTCACTGAAAATGGTGGGTCACTAGATTTTTCCAACAATGCTAATTGAATTTGTATAAAATTGATCATCACAAGTTTAAAAAAAATACTAAATGAGAATCTAAAACGTCAAGTATTAAATGATAAATGTGGAAAAAAGGTCATACATTTGCAGAAGACAGTTATTGCAAATTAATAAGCTGAATGTAAATGTGAAACATCAATACAGAGGTGTAAACAGTTGTAACACAGAATGTAAAGGTATGCAAACTGATGGTTTTAGGGTTAAGTGACATGCTCAGAGCTCAGACCTCAAAGGTTTTAGTCATATGGTGATGGACAAGATGTTAGCCTTCTTCTTACATTCCTGGGTGTTGTAGTGGAGTTCTGTCCAAATGAGGCCCTAAGGCCTGTCAAATCTGACTGCAATTAATTAATTCCCGCGCCTTCTTTTGTTGGACTTACATTTACCATACACAAGGATCAATTTGAGACGAAGAGTTCAGTGTAAGCAATTGACTGAGTACAGCATATAAAATGTACAAACGCAGCTGTGGGTTCACAAACGGCATCTTGGTTTCCCTGGTATCCAACATTTAATCAGAGTTGTTCCTCTAAGATCTCATCTGAGCACTCGTCTGAGTTTTTCCTATGATTTTATTCTCTCCTCACAGGGGGGTGTCTACTAGTTTCTAGACAGAAACTTATTTTCACAAACACACACAAGGTCGGGACCTTGTGGTTCAACTTAACTACTTGTCCTGTGTTCCTGCTTATCTGTCTCGCACACAACTCTTATGCCATAAAGGCTTAACCTATTGTTAAAGGCTCAAGCTTAACCTTTTATGCATCAGTGACATATCCTTGAACCACTTCCTCAATGACTGCACGTAGCTTCTTATGCAATGTGTACAAGCATAACTTTAACTGCTAATATTCTACAATGGCCGCTCCATCTTGGTGATGTGCTAAGAACTAAGTGGAGCACAGTTGCTGCACCTTGGTTATCAGGTGGTGCTCACTATTTTGGAATTAACGTTTGGTTGTGCTGTATGAATATAAGTGTGGGGACACACTAGTAGTTTTGTAAGTTATGCTAGCTGCGTACTTGGCCCGTCTGTAAATTATTGTGAACCAAATAAATGAAGAAGAAACATAATACATATTTTGGAGTATATATGTAAAAAAAAGAATACTTTTTAAATAGGTTTTGTTATATTCAGGACAATAATCTCATTTTCTTGAATTTAGCAATGTGGAAATCGGTGTGACCTCAGATGGGAAAACCATAGTGTGCTACCATCCTACTGTCGACGTTCCCTATGAGTTAACCCAGGTAAGAGAGTGCTCTCTAGCCTTATGCTGTATATATCAACGTGTTAGTTGTCATATTATCTAATAGAGTAGCACTATTTCTACCAAAGAGAGAAAGCAGAGGCTCTAGTTGTTTAGTATTTTTTATTTAAGAAGACGTTTTAAGGAATATTTTAACCCTTTTAAACTACTAATTCACAGTTGTGCATCAGGTAGACTAATAACAATAATCGGTAAAAAAAGATGACTGTAAATTGCTTCAGGATTGCTGGGAATTGCCAAATCATTTTAAAATATGCAAGAGGGAACCTTGTTTATGACAGTAAATCTTTGCAGCCTATAGAACGGCCAGACCCCTTGAACAGCCCGGTTGAGACCCACGACCAGATTTTAAAGGCCCACCTCAGCAAGGAGGTGCTGAAGGACAAGAAGGGGCCCACTATAGAGGAGCTGAGCAAGATGTTTTTCACCACCAAACATCGGTGGTATCCAGTAGGACAGTGAGTACATAAATAACACAACATTTTTATTTTATTCAGGTATCTGCCTATTTGTGGACATAGTACTGGCCTATCATAGATTATTTCTTGATGTTAGGTAGATCTTGGTCAAAATTAATTTCTGTCACTGTTCAACTTCACAGGTACCACATGAGACGCAGAAAGAGGGATCCCCCAAAGGATAGATAGTTGAAGGCCAAAGTTGCAAAACTCCAAATGTTTGTCTGTTTTATTGTGACAATAATGTATAATAAACTGTTAAATAATTCTGAAGTTTTCAGGAGTTTTTGAGTCAGTGCCACTACAATGCAACAATGATATGCCGTTGAAACTTATACTTTTATTTTGTTTAGTCCACTGCGATACTGCATACACTAACTGTCCTAGATTGTATGGCCTTTTATAATTTATCCTGCAAATATGAATCTAATGGACTTGGTGCACCAGTAAACCTTAATTCAAAAGCCTGGGCAACAGATTGTAGCTGTGGGGGGGGGGGGGGGGGGGGGGGGGGGGGGGGGGGGGGGGGGGGGGAAGTGAATAAATATTGTGTATGCTAAACAAAGTATATCATACACTTGAGTGTTTTTGTGAATGTAAAATGCTTACCACTCCAGCATCAAATCTGTCTCAAAATTACTTTTAACTGACCTTGGTGAAGTAAAACAAAATTGTAGAGAAGTTTTGCATAGTGTAGTTAAGGTCCTACACACTGCAACACACATTGAGATCTAGAAAAATGTATCTCCCAAATGAGCAAACACCGACATAAGCTGGTGCTCCTAAAATGTATTTACATGTTAGGTCCCTAGAGCATTTAACTAAAAGAAGTTGACTGCCTCAAAGTGACTACATTATGCATTTAGGTGGTCATTTGAAAGCCTTCTCTTTTTTTGTGGGTTGTACAGACTACTGTACCCATACGTACATACCAGATTTTTCAAAAGAGCCCATAGAAGAACATACCTTGAACCAAGCTCTATTCTAAAGTACGTGAACAAAAGCACATTGAATGCAAATATAAATAAACACGAACAGATTTAAAATGAACTATTCAATTGTTAGATTAATTTTACGATTAGTATTCATATCCATCTTCACACATGAACAGACAACAATGAACAGCAGCATCTTTCCTTACGTCATCTGAAGCCACCGGAAGAGTGAGTTAACTGTCTCCGCCCCGGCACCTCAGTCAATCCAACCTGAAGAGAAGGCGAGTCCACGGCTAAAAATATAATAGCTAACACAAGATGGCCGGTTTGCCTCGTAGGATTGTAAAGGTACACTTTACACCGGACATTGTATTTATATCTGCTATAACCCTTGTGTGGGTATTTTGTATGTGGTGAGAATATGGACGTACAATTACTGCCATTCAATTTGTAGCCTGACGTTAGCAAGACTAGCACAATTAGCTCGCATCTAGCTAGCTAGTTATCAAGCTAACTCGCTGATCTGTGTCTGCAAATGTTTTGTTTGCCACTTCCGTTTACTCCCTTCTGTCTTAAATGTGTTTAGTTTGGTTAGAGTATTGTTTTTGTTGTTCTACAAATTGTAGTTTTCACATCACTGGGCTGCTAATATTATAGTATAGATCAACGAATTCTGACAATTTGTCATAGTCGCCTTATGAATGGTTTCGCTATGTTAGCTAACGTTAGGCTAGCAGCGGTAGCTTCGGTGATTGATACACATGTCTGCGGTGATGTGAAACGCTGTCCTGTTGGTCTCAAAACATTAAAATGCTTGTAATTGAGAAAAACCTGTTCGTGTTGATTCTTTTCTATAAAACGAAACAATGATTTAGGGAGGAATCTAAGGTCTGTTACGGTTTCCTCCCTCAACCTCACCGCGACTTCACTGGGCCAGGCCCGGGCAGCTGTGGGCGCGATCAGCCTATTCCGCCACATTTAGCTGCTATTAGTCGGATTAAACTGGTTTTCTCTGCCAATAGTATACCGTTGACTAGGTGAAAACACGACACAAGCTTCCACTATGAGAATCTGTAATTTGTTTTCCTATCTTAACGAAGACATGAACATTTTTGACAACAGGATTTAACTAGTTTCCTTCTTGTTTCCTGCAGATGTTCCGGTGCACCTGCTTTATTAAATGCCGAAATATGGAGAATGTTACTATTCGTCCTTTAGATTATCAATTAGTAATTAATTGCTAATTTAATTAATTATTGTTAATAACTATTTTGATCATTATTTAGCCGTTTTAGTAAGATGCTCTAAATTCACTGGTTATCGTCTCTAACTGTGAATATGCTGGGTGAGTTAGCCTTAGGGGATACTAAACACAATGTGTTTGGGATGTTAGGGTGGGCAGGACAAGCAATTTCCAATCCATTGGGTTCTTGGTAATTATGATGAACATTTTTATTCAACATTTTGTATACCAAAGAATCAGTATTAGTTTTTGTTTTGCACTATTAGTAGCTGCATTCCAAAATTGATTACAGCAAGTTTAACTTTAAATCTGTTAAGTAAAATGAAGTTCTTTGTGTGTGTATTATTTAATGTCAGTCATTGTACAGTACATCAGAAGTGTCCCAGACACTTGGCTACCTTGTAGTTTTTGTGTTAAACAATAGCGTGTGGAATGGAATGTGATTTTGTCTTTATGTGTCTGAGTTTGGAAGTGTGGGAGTGTGACTAAGCAGGGTGAAGGCTACACCTACAGCACTGTTTTTCTACTCAGAAATGTCAATAATGGTGTTATGTATTTCTCATTCTGACCACACTCAGGAGACACAGCGGTTGATGGCAGAGCCTGTTCCAGGGATCACGGCTACTCCGGATGAAGGGAATGCACGTTACTTCCATGTGATCATTGCAGGGCCTCAAGACTCTCCTTTTGAAGGAGGCACATTTAGACTTGAACTATTTCTTCCTGAAGAGTATCCCATGGCAGCTCCCAAAGTACGATTCATGACCAAAATCTACCACCCCAATGTTGACAAACTGGGAAGAATATGTTTAGACATTTTGAAAGGTAAGAAAACATGATAGTATCAATTAAATTTCATATTATATATATGTATGTATGTATGTGTGTGTGTGTGTGTGTATGTGTGTATATATATACACACACACACACACACACACACACACACACACACACACACATGTAGTTTTTCCTGGGTAGAATCAACCACTTTCACAGCTAATTGCAGGATTGGAAAGTAAAACGTTTTGCTGGCATTGTTTTCGGTCAAACCCTAAAGTGAATAAAAATAAGCAGCACCATAAAAAGTTAAAGCTACATTAGATAATATCATCACATACCTTTCACCATATCTAAAGATTGGCATGGGGAACTTTCCATAAGATCATCTCTCAATGCAAATCAAACGAGATTTTGGGGTAACTGAAATAAGACCATGCCAATCTCTATGTATGGTGAAGGGTATGTGATGATGGGGGGGGGGGGGGGTAATTTTAATTCCAAAGGTCAAGGGAACTTTATCAGGATGCACAGCATCCTGGATCCATGAAATAACTTGCCTTTAAAATAAAAATCTGCCTGCCTCTATGGGAATTTAACATAGGGGTGTGTATACTCATGCCCCCTGTATTTTAAGGAAGAACATTTATTTGTTTAGGATACACTATTCATTCATAAAGACAATTGGTGTCCTTAAAGGTTGAATTTTTCCTGATTATTTTAATTAAGGCATTAAGATCAATTGCCAAAAGATGTTTTTTTATTTGATATAATTTTTATTCCTCTTTAAAATAATTACTATTAACACATTATTAGACTCCAGCTGTGTTAGTTTGTTTTTGCCAGAATGAGATGAGAATTTTTTTATAATGTGAGATGGCTGAAAAGCAGCTGTTATAGATGCAGAAAGCGATCTTGCGGTATAAAGCCACACTAAGCAGATTTGATTACATCTGTTAAATCATGTTTTGGGTTAAACAAACGCCATGTAATGTTTATTTGACAAGAGCAGAACAGACAACAGCAATAGGGTTGCTAAACTTGCTCTAAAGAAAATATTGGAATGGACTGTGCGACTTGTCCAGTGATCTGCCGTTTGACACTAGCTCCTATTTTATTGTTTTTGATTCATTAGATTTACTAGCTATTTACTAGAGTTTTCCATTATCAAGTAGCCTTAGGGTAATTTAGATCTCAATTAATGATGGGCATCATCTCTCATCCATGAGGGTTGCTGCTCGCGGTCACTAGCATCTTAGTCCCCTAATGCCAATGCCATATTGCCCTGAAGTTTCCCTCATTTTCGCTAATTGGAGCTGCTGTTTCTCTTTTTGCGTCTTTTTTCCAGATAAGTGGTCTCCTGCCTTGCAGATCCGCACAGTGTTGCTATCTATCCAGGCGTTATTAAGTGCTCCCAATCCAGATGATCCTCTGGCAAACGATGTTGCAGAGCAGTGGAAGAAAAACGAAAGCAATGCCATTGAGACAGGTGAGGAGGATGTTAATATTTCAGTCCAACACTCATTAAAGCACTCAGGGTGTGCTGTACTGAACTACTGTATATTGCCAGTGACACGGGTGGTCCAGTATGATTTTACATTTGTCTGGTGTTCCTATAAATGTATTTTTTTTTTTAAACAGCCAGACCTTGTTGGTTGCATAGTCTGACTGTAAATACAGACAAGTACGGCAGCAAGAAAGCATGGTTGAAATTGATGCTGTTTTTAAGTCTATAAATCATCTGACTGAGATAAAAGGCTCTCAAATTAGAGCAGCATAGTCCAATGAAGACAATTCTTCAAATGAAAGCTGTTATGCTGTTCTCCCAGGGTTGAGAGTTTTGATGGATTACAGTTGTTTGTCCCGTGATGTCCATGTCTGAGGACCCTGTAAAAATAATCTGTGAGGCGTGTCTTGATGGCTGGGCAGCACTGCACAGGCACCATAAAATAGTTGGAACTGTTAAGACACGGTTAAATATGTTACAAACAACATTGTTAAATGTCTGAGAAGGAGCCAGTGTCAGAATGTGTAATAGAGTGTAGGGCTGTACTTCTACCAATTTTGTCAGTTGAATCAGATTTGGCTGTTCAGTACGAATATTCATACTGTGGCGGAAGCACGTTTTATTTGACAGTTTGCACATGCATGGTGTAAGAGGGCTTTATGACATAAAGGCAACAGCCAGATGTACAGACCAGCATCTGCACTCTCCTCTATTAAACAAACTAAATGTTAATATAAACACATCACACGTTCCTTCTATTTTCATATAGACTGTCAAACAATGCTTTAATGAACTGCCAGATTTTTGAAGGGCTTTCGGTGGGACGTTCGGGGTGACAACTAAGGAACTGCAGAAATGTGCAACAACTTTTTTGTCGACCCTAGATATCAAACAAAAGCCAATAAGATGCAGTGAGCTGTAAATTCCCAATTTTTAAGCAGAACGCAGAAGATATTTTCTCTGAGCCTGACAGCGAAAACGCACATGACGCGGAGGCCATTCTGTACAGTGTAGAGCAGCAGGATCGCTTCTCCGTTACGGAGAAATGCACGTCTTGTATGATCACCCAGGCGTGCATTCTTGCACGAATCTTACTTCGCACCGCTTCCTGTTTTGGTGTTTTTCGCTGTGACAGGGAAAAGTCGCTCTTCCTTCGCGCAGTTGCCTCCCAGTCACTCGGACTCACCCTGGGTCCAGGTCCGCAGCTGTATGTACCGTTAACAAAAACGGAACGAAAACGCAGAAAAGCGCTAAAGCGAGGAGTGCTCACTCTGCAGCTACTTCTGTGGACCGAAATTTTCCCGGAAGTAGCTGCGCACACTGACACAGCACAGTGGAGGTAGACTAGAGACACAATAGTTTAGCCTATAGCTTGTGCATCAAACTCTCTGAGCTCCCTGTGATGACCGATCAAATTGTTTTGTTTGGCCAACAGTGCAAAACCAAAGATATTCAAGTTAAAATGACATAAAACAGAAAGCCAGCAAAACCCCAGAGAAGGGTATCTGGAACTTCATATTGGTAAAAAAAAATCAACATACTGAATCGACTACTATTTTTTATAATGAATTCATTGTGAAGTAATTCACAATTATGAAGTAATTTTAAGGAAAAATACCAAAGAGTATTGGTTTCACAAAATGTGAATAATTTCTGCGTTTATTAGCCCTCCCTGGTAGAAAACTGAATTTTTTTTTTTTTTTTTCAACTATTTATGGAACATAACAGGCAATTTAAATATGGCAACTTAGGGTTAGGAAAATATTTCCTGAGAATTTAAAGACCAAGCGAATTGGTCCATTAATTGAAAAAAATAATTGGTAGATTATTTGATAATAATAAATATAATCCTTAATTGCACAGCGGTGGCATGTTTGCTTGATAAACTTTCTAAATGATACACTGTTCATTACAATTCACGGTGATTAATTATCCATTAACCGATTAAGTGACTTCATTGTTTTGGTTGTTTCTTTAGAAATACTGTGGCATATACTTTCAGCTACATAATGTTGTTTGATCATGTGCGTTCGCTCTGCAACACTTTCCTTATCCACAGTCCTGCACTATACCCCCCCCCCCCCCCCCCCCCCCCCCCCCCCCCCCCCCCCCCCCCCCCCCCCCCCCCCCCCCCCCCCCCCCCCCCCCCCCCCTCCTCACACCATTCACCACCATTTTATCTTTCTGTCTCTCCCCCAGCCCGATCATGGACCAAGCTCTACGCTGGCAACACTGAAGTATAGAAGAAGAGAGACAAGGCGTCTGAATGTGATTCACAAAATGTACTCCTATTCTGTCAACATTCGAATTTAACGGACACAAAAAAGAGAAAAAAAAGATTATAAGTCCAAATCTATTTGAAAGAAATGACAAGATTTACTGCTGCAGACCTCTGGGTGACTTATTTTCCTCTCGAAGACGCGTTAAGTGTGTGTTAGCCTTTTTTTTCTGTGTTGCTATTTAAATGCATGGACAGAGATCAACACCCTCCCCACTACAGTCTTAGAAAATAACATGCAATATGTTGTCCTGAACCAGGCACATACTGGTACGTTTGCAAAATATACTTGCATTAAAGCTGTTCTTCTTTTAACACATGCATTTGTCAACACATCTGTATGTCTTTTCAGAGAGATGGATGTTCTGTTATTTCAATACGTAGTGTGTACAGCTGTTGTTTCACTAGTCCTAGTAGGCAAATGAAAAATATGAATATGATGATGCTTGTCTTTACTCTTTTTAGGGAATACGGTGAGTTTTTTTGGAAAATAGCCCTTACGCTCTGCAAGAAGGTTAGTTGGATTTCCACTCCTGTGTCTGTGCATACCAACTCGTCGTAGCACTGAACATTTAGTTGTTGGTGGTGCAGCAACTGTAGTGTAAAATCATTTCACATACACATGGGGCACTTAATACTGAGCTCAAAGGTGAGGGTTCCACATCAAAGACACTTTCTGTAAGCATAACACCAATCAAGTTGGATTTTAAAGAAGCTGTAATTATACACTGAAAAACAGAGGGGTGTCTAAAGGCATCTATAGACAACTGAGAGAGGTTTATTCCAACATTTTAAATGAAAAATAAATGTAAGGACCCACTGCCAGTTGCTGTATACCTGCCAAATTCCCAGGCAGAGAATACACAGTACTGAACAGCCCCAGCTAACATTTAAAAGCATTTAGTCCATTGCTAGTGTCAACTTGAGGCCCTAGCGCATATGTAATTTATGTCTCTTTTCATTATTTACATCTTAACAGTTGTTTTACATTGATGAAAAAAACAGGATATTGTGTGAAGATGCCTGAGCCCAGTTAGATGAGGACTTTGCTTATAATACTCTAAAATCAATGATTTCATGTGTAATTTTTTTTTTTTTTTTTTTTAAGCAACGTCTGTTCGGCAGCCTTTTTACTCCACTAATCAATTTTCAGTAAAATGGGGACAGTTTGGGGAGGGTGAGCAGATTACTTCCACATGCTTTTAAAAAGCCATTCCCAACACATTCAGAAAGGTAGAATGACACCCGTAGTTTGTGCCGACAAGGATCAGTATGATGTGTTGAAAATGTCCTTTTTTTAAGGGTGTAGGTCGTTAAACTGTTTTTTTATTTTAATTTTTTAACCGTCTGTCCATGCTATCGATGTTCTGTTCTCTATTTTATTTTCAGTGTTACTTCATTAAAAAGGCATGCACCATAACCAAACTGATATCAGGACAGTTTAAACTAGTATTTCTTTGGGGTGTTTGTTAGAGCTGAGACGTTACGGTGTCTTTGAAGGGAAAGTTTAGGCTTTTTTTCCTTCTTATTTTTCTTTCTTTTTTGTTGGTTTTGTCTTAGTTGCAAAATTGTCTTTGACCAGTCAGATGGTCTCCCCTGTTTTTGCTCGTTCTATGATACTGATCTGTGATGATTATGCAAGTGCATTGAATTAATTGGGTTATTGTGGTAGCAAAAAAGTGATATTACAAATAAAAAGTATTAAACATTAAAGGCTATTATAGATTTTGTTTTGGCTAGAAATTTCCTCAAGAGTCCCTCAAAGTTGCAAACGTGACATTTCCAAACTGTAGGTCGGGATGTTTTTGTTTTTTTTGCCCATAACTCTCTCCGTGATCATATCGCTTCTGTAAGGCTCATCTGAGGGAGGATTGTAACACCATGTTGTAGTAAAATTAATTTCGTTAACAATTTTTTTTTGTGGGTTGATCTCTTGTCTCGCTTCTTTTTGTTGGATTATTGCCGGCTTGGTGTTGCTGTAGTTCTGTTTTGTGACCCGTACTCGCCCAGAATTATTAACCGTTTATAACTGCTACGTTTACTCAAGTCTGGAAGATGGAGCACGGCTTCGAACCTGCTTAATTTATTGTTCCTGAGGGAGTTGACGGTTAATCTAAACCAAGAAACAGTCAGTCACTGGATAAAAAAATAATTGGATCAAACTGATAAATCAGCTCCTTGTGTGTTTTGTCGGTAACTTCAGTACATTTGCATACATGGCTCTTCAAATACTCTGTAAATAAACCGAGTTGAGTAAGTAAGTAGAGGCTTGTCTGGTTTATGTTTTGTGGTGTTTGTGTTCCCTTAAAGGAGAGAAATTACAGAAAAGATTTAATTAAGGTAGGGCGACTGTTATGAATACATTCATGTATCTGGTAAGAATTAGCACAGTAAGAATGCGTCATATTTTTTTTTAATTCAATTTTCTGTCAGCTTTTTAAGCCACTACCATTTAATACATTTTAAAGCAGCCCACAGAATTTGACTTAGGGGTTTCCCAGAAAGCCTTATTCAGAGCAAGTGCATGAACATTTTGCATTAGTGGTATCAAAGTGAAGACCCTGAGACAGCCGGATACACTTTGCATGCTGAAAAAACCTACATTACATTTGCAGGAGGAAGGACCGTTCGTGTCCAGCTGAGGGAGGCATTGTCACTTAAACAGTGGTGAGTCATGCAAAATACAGCACATACTGTTTTTTACTATTTCTATAAAGAGACAAGTGTTTAACATGAACCTATTAAGACTAAGGATTCCAGGTATGTTACAATAGATAATTTAATAGATTCACACTTTTAAAGAGAAATAATTCAGCTGAAATGGATGAATCTGTTGCCTTGATAGGACCTGGTTGACAACTGCTGACATATAGTCAACTACACAACTATGGTATCTCCCAAATTTGTAATAAATAGATCCTTTCTGCTCACAGTTGGCATCTTGACTTGTCCATAGAATTCCCACAAGATGGACATGCATATTTTACCTGGATCAGACCATTTCACAGATTTTTGTTACTAGTTGTGAAGTACTGAAGAATTCTTATGTTTTTGTATGTGTACTTTCTCAGGGTTTGTTAAATGACCCCCTCTCAGTAGTACCCAATTATGTCAAAGATATTTGTCCAGTCAAGGTGTTCGGGTACCTGAGCAAATACTATCTGTATACTTAATCTTTTGCAATTGTTTTGCGGCGTCTGCCTTCCTGCAGGAGGCACCCGTCCTGGAGGCCAGGTTTAAGTGTTTTCATGTTTCCTCACCAGAAACAAAAGTTTTACACTCATGGCTTTGTTTATATGGCAACAGTGGGTCATTCAAGCTGGTATGCAGCCACTCTTTGAGAGGAATTGCAGGAAATGATTCCCCCCACTATCTGAAATACCTGTCTAAGCATTAACTAGGCTTTTGTCTCTCTTGCACCATCCATTGGACGAAAATATCTGGTTGTAGTCAGATTCATGTCCTTAAATTTAACTTAACGCATTTATAAATATGAGCTCATGATCGCCGCCACTGACACAAAAAGATATACATGTTGGGTTTATGTTAGGTTGAGAACAGCAGAACTAACAAATTGAGACATTGTTAGTTATTGTGGCATCTGCTTTTATTGAGTTTGAAGTATCAATTGTAACCACATTTCATGGTTTGTTTTTTGACGGATGAATGACCTTTTTCGTTTGTCAATACAAAACCCACCAATACTTAGCACTGCTGCCCTGATGAGTCCCAAATGCTGGGCTGTAGCCAGGGAAAAAAACACAACAATCTCCCGAGAATGATTTTTAAATATGTAGATTTGCCGTATTTTCTGTGATCAGTTAACTATTTTATCAGATTTTTATTTCCCAACATGGGTTGTGAAAACAATTCTCCCTCTGGGGCAATAAAGACTATCTGAAAGTCTACGTTAATGCTGTTTCAAAGCCTTCTCAACACTGCGAGTACTTAAACTATGGTGGGGAAATACTATTTTCAAATATAAATATCTGCCTGTTAAGTACTACCATCGTTGTTGTTCTTTACTGAGTAGCGGCCTAAATTATCTTTGGTAAAGATCAGTTCCCAACTTGCTATTTAACAAGCCTTTATTCAAGATTTATGAATGCAAAATACAAGATGATACTTAATCAAAATAACAGACAGAAATGAAAGTGGTATTGATCTTCTAATCTAACAAAAAGCAACTTTCACAAAATGTCTCAAGTATTCCCTCAAAGTAGACTATTACTCTTTTGACCAAAACAGATAATTGCAAGCAATCAACAGGGAGTTTGGAAGAACAAACCTACACATTTTAAGAATATGGTCCCCTTGTGTACAGTTTAATTCGCCAGTAAAATATTATTGATTTAATGTCCCATTTAATGCCTTGCTAGCAGTCATTTTTAGTGCCCCACACTCTTTCAGGCAGTTGCTGTGACTCGTGTTGAACATTAGTTCTTGAAAAACTCTAATACTTAATTTATCCTTGCAGTTCATGTCACAGATTACTTTTAAACAACAGTTCACTGCAGCACAAGTACTATTTAAGACTGTAAACACATCGAGCACCATTGAAATTAATCATATAAGATAAATTGACACGCATGACATTTCGTCTCCAATTCAGTGTAAAGTATCATGTCAGTGTATGATGAGGAGCTACAGTCACAGTGATCGCTGACACAGATGACGTGGAGCCAGCATCCTAAAAATAACCCGCTCCTCTGACAGATCATGTCTCGCTGTGACGGCTGACTGCAGGTGAAAACATTGTTGAAAAAAAACATCCTGTTTTGGCTGTCGCGTGTCATCGGCATCAGCACTTACATGAAACCAGACCTGCGTTGGTCAGTGCAGTTTTGGAAATGGAGAGCGTGTTGGGTGTGTTTGTAATGAGAGCTGATGGGTTAGATGTTCTGCTTCGGTTCCTTTTCATTTTTTCTACTACTCTTCATCGCCTCATCTTATTCTTCCTTCCCTCTCCTCTTCCCCCATTACCTCTTTTTCTTTCCTCCCCTCTTGTCCCCCCCTTCCCTTTTCTCCTCTCCTCCTCCCATACCCCTTTCCCTCCATCCATCTCCCTCTGTTACGTCTCCCGACATCTCCATTCCTTTCCATCCTTCCTTTTCTTCTCTCACTTTTCCCCCTTCATATTCTCTTTCTTTCCACTCCTGTTGCCCCTTTACATCTTCTAATTACCCTTTTGTTCCTGCTTCCCTACTTTCACATCTCATCCTCTTCTCCTCTTCACTCCTTTTCCTCCTCTCATGTATCTCACTTCCTCTTCCTGTCCTCACCTCTCCCTTTCCCCTTCTCTACCTTCTCCCCCCTTTTCTTCATTCCCTTCTTCTTCCTTCTTCTCTCCTCTCTTTTTTTCCTCTCCCCCCTTTGCTTCCTCTAACGTGTCTCTTTTTCACTCGTTTCCACTTCTTGTTTCTTACCTATCCTCTCTGTCACACTGGGGTACTGCAGTCAGAGCCCCCACACATTTACCGTCCTGTTGTTAAATAAACATCACTTTTACCCTCCCATGTGTAAAAAAACAACAACAAAAAAACTAGTCCGCCAGCCAAAAGGGAATCCCTCCTTTGGCCACAGCAGGTATCTAGAACCACCTCTCTTATTCTGTGTCTCTATCACTTTTTCAAGAGTTAGATTAGAGATGGGTTTTTACAGCTGTTATACAAGACAGCTGTAGTGGAATACTAATGCATGCTGTGCTTAGATGCTGTAAATTTAAATTAGGAAGGACATTAGGAGGACTATAACTGTTTGATGACATTTGGTGCAGACCATTTATAAAAAGCTACTGACATTCATGGTCCTCTCATGATGAGTTGTAACAATTTTCGTAATTCATTACCATTTATCTAGTTACATCATTAGGTCAACACTTGGTTTTAAGGAAATATCTGCAAACTACTGTCATTTCCCTCAGCTCTACTTTGTGTTTAGTGCTGGTAGATGTTAACATGCTAACCTTTGCATTGCATTGTCACTGGGAGTTTTAGTCTGCTGATGGGTGCATTTAGCTGAAGGGAATTATTCCAAAAAAAATGTTAATGCTTTTTTTCATTTTAATACATTATTTCTTGTAAAATATAATACGTGCATGTTTGCGTATCGGTTTCCACTCCTTATTCTTGGTACTAGTAGCTGTTTGTTTATGTTTGCCACTCCTTATTCTTGGTACTGGCAGCCATTTTTGTTTGCCACTCCTTATTCTTTATTCCTTATTCTTGGTAGTATTAGCTGTTTAGTTTTCCATGCTCACGTAAGGCTTGTATCATGTGGACACATTTTGTTGTCATTTCTTAGAATTACTCATGGGAGCGGCAGAAACTATGCACTATTGCTTTAATAACCAAAAATGTGTGTTTAATTTGCATGATTTTCAACAAACAGTTCCCGGTGGTTTGCGTTGAGGTTAATGGGGAAAATAAATTAGATCTGTTCAGATATTGGAAATAATTATGTCTGAGCACTGATCTTGTCAGATCTTGACAGACACACACAACAAACGTGCATACTTCTTGTCATTAGAGGCTTGGTGGTAGTCTCGCCCAGCAATGTTAAAGAATGTAGAGTGAGCAGAGTTCTAATTTGCAACAATGACCAGCTCCCTCTACATTATCCTTTACATAAATAACATTCTCCATTATCCAGTCTCTCTTTATGGGGCCTGAGCGGTGAAGCCACCACCCAAACATGAAAATAAACCTGCGACTGTGCACTAATAGATTACAGTGTCGGGGGGGAGTCACACCAGTGTAAGTCATGCTGGGGCTGCCCGTGCTGATCAATAATCTGTCAAACTGTGTGCTGACGGGAAGCTTTAGCACTCAGGGTTCAATATGTCTTGTCTGCGTGGCTGTGTTGTGCTGGGGTGGATTTCCAGATTAGATCTACACAGGCTAGAGATTGGCAAATCATTGGGAAACCAGGTTACAACAGCTGACACAGGAAAATTAGCAAATAGTCAAGTTTGAGAAACTGAAACCAGAGAATTTTGGGCAAAGATTTTTATTTGAATAACTGTTAAGTCAGTCAGGGAAAAATTTTCTATCCCCTGCCAGAGGTTGGTCCACCAGAGATTGTAGTCAGAGCTAACGCAACACACTCACACTGCAGCTCGCTTGTATGTGTAGCGGCGTAGGCCTATGGCTCTTTTGGCGTGTGCTAGTGTTGCGAGTAAACAGTTACAATGGCCGAACAAACGAATTAAAGAACGATGACTGGACAACAAAACTACAAAAACAAGTCAAAGTGAGATCCAAAAACACACCTGAAATTACTGCTTATTGCTATAGCTGCCACCAAGAGAATGTGACAAAGCTTTAAACTTAAATATTTTTTATATAATTAACCTTTTAGTCTGTAAACAAACCTGTGCCTACTATATTAATTAAATTATTTTACTGTATTTTTTTTCCATATCTTTCATCAACATGCTCTTGCCCTCTTTTTTTAATCAGTCGCTCTCAAGACGGGAAACTGCTGTCGGCAGTGGTGTGAGATTAAGTGGATTTCCTTTACAAAACTGCACAAAGTTCAAATGTTGCCCTGTGAGGTGGTGAGTAATAGTGTTTACATGCACCTAAGCCCTGCTTCCTTTGCACTCTGTTACATCGTCTGGCACAGTTGGCCCAACCACAGAATCAGTGCTGGTTATTACCAGGTCATTATGATGATTATACTTTTGGCTAAATGTGTAGCTTTAGGGTAATTACACTGGCAAATACAATAGTATTTATAATAGTACCTGATGTCGCCTGATTCACAGCAGTTGTTATGTAGCAGCAAACAACCACAACAAAATTAATTTTGACTTTTGTTTTTATTTGTTTTCTTTTTCAACAACACAATTATGACACTTGAATTGCAGCCATATAGCATTTCCCTCTGTAACTCTCTCTCCCCCTCTCTCTGTCTATATTAAGGTCATCTTTTCTTACATAACAGCTCATTCATAAAACAGCACCACACCTCAGGGAAGGGATGAGGGAAAGATTGTAGACATCTGCTGAGACGTACAGGGAGGATTAAGTTGCAGTGTTAAATAGCTGTGTAAGGTTGTGTCACGCCATGGGGAAATCTACAGAGATGAAACATTGTCCTGCTTGGGTAAAGAGCAGAGTTCCTATTTTATCCTCATATGTTTAATGTGTGGGTCATTTAGTTGCCTCGCTAGACAAGGTGCTTCAGGGTCTGGTGGCCTTCTTCTCTGTTAAACAAGTTTTCTTTTGGGGAGGAAACCCTGAAATTAAAATGGAAAGATGGCTCCTCTGTAGGATGATTGCTGTAACAATTGACCGGATGTTGATGTTTTCCAATTTCACAATATACAAATAATATGCGTTGTAGGGCCAGGGCCCTCTGAGGAAACTGGGAGATGAAGGAAAACAAAACAGAACCATGCACATTATGAGAAAAATAACTCCAAAAGTAGTTTGTGTAATGTAATAACAGAACACAAACAAAAACATAAACTGTCACACCTCTGCTTGCATAAAAAAACTCCAGAAAATATATACAGTAAATATAAACAATATAAAAGAATATATATAAACTTATATATGCTAAGATACATAGAGCAATGAGTCACCATGGGCCAACAGACAGTCATCCGAGTTAAAAAAAAAAAAAGGGCCAGCCAGTGTTGTCTGTCCACATCAATGAAGTTGTTGAATGACAACAGAAGACACACTGGGACAGGGTGACAAGCTCCTAAAAATACCCAGGTACATGTAAGACTTGCCTTCTGTTGGTAATAAAAAGGTGTTCAATAACACATGTTCTGATATGTATGTTTCTTTTGGCCACATGCTGTAAGGCAGATGTAAAGTAGATGTTTGAATTTCTTGTAGTTCATCCAGTGTCACCTACTTTATTTCCTGCCCTTCAATATGAGGGCACAACAAAATAAGGCCTGTCAGAAGAACACATAATACTGAACAGCATAATGGCTGACTTACAGGTTTTATCCCACATTAGCTTTTGGGTCTGAACTGATGATGGTTCTTGAGCAAAATCAACACCTTTCTGTCATCTCCTTTTTGTAAGAACACTATGTTTTTATGCAGTTGGCTTTTTTTGTAAAGACTTAAGTTTACATGTTTTTGAACCATATGCACCTCAGCTACATTTTTGGACATAAAACCAACGCAAACAAAAGTTCCATCTATATCTCTTGGAGGAAAAATATTTTTTTAAATACCTGTTTTTATCAATGAAGCCACTTAATCCTCTGATGTGTCAGTAGGGCTTAAAGATGACAGTGTTGTTCAGGGCATCTCTCCGGCATGTGGGAATGACATCTTTTTCAGTCTGTGTGTGTCATCATCACTGTGGGGTTTTGTCTCAGTCAACTTTCCCACATTCTGGCAATCACACTGTCCCTGCCTGGTTTTGTTTATGCCCCTTAAAGCCTAATCTTCACATGATTATAGAGTGGCTGTGTTTTGTTCTACCTCAAGAAGACAGAGGCATCATTGTGAGAGGAACATTTGCCCGCAGGTAGCCTCAACAGTCTGAGCAGCAGCAGTTACCAATAGCATCACATATCTCTAGTAATCACAGCGAAGTCATCCCAAAATATTTTTCATATATGATTTCATGTTGTTCTATTAATACTCCTTTTAATCTGCAAACAAAACAAACATAAGATATGACCACACCCTATTTGTCCCTGGCTTTCTGATTACACTTCATCCCTAAGTGATGTTTACCCATGTTGAGTCTTTTTCAGCCACAGCTATCATGATGACTGGCTTTAATATGCACCAACAGGCACCCATTATGTCCTTCAGCCCTCACAACCAACCTATTGTCATTCTTGCATCTGCAGCCTTGAGAATCGTGTTTATTCTGTTGTATAAACTGAGAGAGGATGATTTGAGTTGTTTTCCACGGTGATCTCATGGAGAGGTTGAATGTTGTACGGAATGAAATTCCATACATCTATGAACCTACTGTACATAACCTCCACACAAAAAAACTGGGTTACAGGGCTACAGGGTCTCCCCTATGTCCCCTCAGCAATAGGCCTGGCCCTTCCATAACACGCTTTTGGGGTCCTCCGAAGGGCAGCCCCCCTTGTTGCTCCAGAAAAAAAACACTGATCACCTTGGTGAGGAGAAATGTCCTTATTCAAGAACGAGGAACATCAGAATGATATTCGGGTCTGACAATGATTATCTTTTTACAAAAATACACAAAACAACATGCTATCTTGCTTCAATATTTAACTTTTGATAAAAAAGTGAGTTTGAGTGTTTGTCTGACAGTCAGACAGATATACAAACAGTCAGTGTTGAAAACATTTGCTCAGTGTTGAAAACTGATATGAGGGAACATAGACATGCTCCCATAGCTACCAGTACCAACATCAACTGCTAACTCTCAGACTACTGGGCAAATAACCACTAATTAAAGTTGAAGATATTATTGTTTCTTTACAATGGAATTTGTGGTGATGATAACACGAGGCTCAGAACAAAGCAGAAAGGTTCTCTGAGCGTCCTGTTGCTACATTGGTGGAAGACATAGCTCCATTAGCAGAGGTGTCTCAGGCTCTATAATTTAACAGTGACAGCAGCTCACATTCATCTTAGCAACCTTGGCTGGCTGTCAGCAGATCACTTCATCATTGGATGAGCACCATCCCATGAGAACACTCACCTCACCCTGAGCACCTACAAACAACTGTCCTGTCTGTGTTCGTCATAGTAGATATAAAAAGGAAGGCTGAGTTTACTAAAGCTTAGTTTTGAGCTGAAGTGTCTAATAACGGAGACATTACAGGGAAACAGATGGCCCAATCTAAAAATAGCCTGATAGCTACTGCATGATTATGCACTAAATTTAGGAGTGAATAAATGATGTCTCGTTGTCTTGTCTTGACCCCAACGCTAATATCTTTTTTTGTTTGAAGGCCTTTCAGCTTTTAATGGCTCTAATTTCCACCGTCTGGCATGAAGCCATTCTCTCACATGGGTTCAAGGAAGAAATTTATGTGAGCTCATCAGCTCAGGATTTTTTCTTGTGTAATTGGAGTTGCTGCAAATAACGAGTGAAACAGACAAATGAAAAGATTAAACTCCATGTGTCACACTTTGTGTATATTACATTACATTCATTTCATAGCATTTAGTTTTCATCCAAAGCACATCATAAAACTGCATTAAGCCATGAAGGTACAAACTCAGAACAGCAAGATTCCCATCTTTATATATATATATATATATATATATATATATATATATATATATATATATATATATATATATATATATATATATATATATATATATATATGACATTTGATCAGAAATGTCAGATCTCATCTGACATTTCAGATAAAGTGAGAACATGCTCCTTCGTTCCTTCTGCTGTCCCAATGTGAGCCAGGAGAAAGTGGAGCCTTCCACCCACGGCACACCTTGGCTAAAAGGCGACCCTTTTAATTGCCTTCCTTTGCTATGCAAGAAGATGATGATAAACTATTCCAAGTAGCATAATGTCAGAAAGATTTACTTTTCTCTGAGGTGACTGAAGACATCATTACAATGATAACATGATTGAGCATCAGTTGTTATGTGGGAGCGAGATTCTAATTTTAGTCCTTTATAAATAACTTACCAGCATATATTATATGCAAACGCCATTCCAATTCTATAAATATATTAATTTTCTAACATCTCTCCCTAACCCTGATAGCATTGATACAAACCACAATCCTCTAAAAATTGTACTAATCCCCTGATAATCCTCCAAAATGTTCAGACTCGTTTATATAATCAGATTTATCCTTTTTGGACTTACATTATTACCTCGTAATCCATCAAATAGTTACCTGATCTATAGCAATCCACATGTTAATCAGTTGCATACATAATGTGGATGTTCTGTTTGTGTGTATGTCTTTATAAGTCACATGTCTTTTGATGTATTTTTAAATATATGATGGTAAATCATTTATAAAGGACTACAATTGATTACTACATTTATTTATTTTGATGATGTTGTATGGCTGCTTATTGTATTTCCATTACATTTATTGAATTGATCACATGACTTGTGTATGTAATGATTTTTTCATCAAAGCTGAGGAATTTCTGGGTTATCTGGTAAGCAATAATCTCCACCATTCACTCAAGATATGTGTGCAATCAGGAACAAATATCTGTAGGGAGAAAGAAGTCATTGAGATCAACATGTGGGGACCGTTTTTATGTAGTTTCGACCTGAAAATGAAACATAAGAAATTAAGGGATCACCAAAGTTATTACAATTCATCCTGAGGGGGATATGCATGTCTAATAGATGTTGAGCTATTTCAGTAAAAAACACAAATGTGAAAGACATGGTGGCGCTAGAGGAAAAGTCAGGGGATCACCATAGGATTCATCCTCTGGGGAACTTAAATGTCTGTCAAAAATGTCAGGGCAATCCATCTTAGAGATGAAAGGTTTTACCAGGTCATTCTGCTTCTGTTAATCAGCTTAATATTTGTGTTTTGGGCTTTTTTTAAATTTGTATGTTATATCTGTGGGTGAAATGCTATGTTCTGCATCCATTTGTTTTTGAAAGCTATTATTTCTGATCAACACTGAGATTAATATACACGAGAAATGCTACTATAAGTCGTTTGTTCAAGCAGCAATTGTGACGCATATTTACGTATATAGTTACCCCCTCTAGTGTTTGTAGAAATCAAGACAGAAGCAAAGTAGGATGCAAGGGGACTAAGTATAAGAGCCCGAACATTTCGCTAAAGGAGGTAGAGGTGTACAAAGGATAGGTCAAACGGACAGAGGACTTTCACCCAGGAAACCACGCATATGTCCTGTTTGAAAATAAAAGTAAACAGCAATTTTCTTTTTTTCATGGTACAAACTGGTAGTAAATTAAAATAACAAATGTACTGCTTATTAACCCAAACCACAATCTTTTTCTAAACTAAACTAAGTAGTTTTTGTACCCAAACGTAGCCAAACTGCAACTTTTTCACAACAACATGTTTAAAACTCTCTGGTTTCAAGACTGATCTCATAAAGTATGCCATTATTGGCGTGTTATCAAGACGCATACTCGCTTTTGAACGTGTTTATCAATGCCATTTGGCCTCCTTGACTTATATTACCTTGCGACAGCATATGAATTTATGCCGCAGTGAGTAGTAGGAAGGTCACGTTTCCTTTTGTGTCCCGCGTGTCACGTTTCTTAAACTCAACCGTTGCTCACAGCAAGTGGCAAAAACAAAGCAAGTGACAATAACACGGTCACTGTCCGCTGTATACAGCGTAGACATACATTCAGATAAGTCAAAATGTGTATAGCTAATACAACACTTGGCTTAAGAAAGTTGGCGTGCATGTTTACGGGAAGTCATGATTTCATGTTGCTTGTTTAGGTGTGAAGTTGGAAAAAGTGTGAGTTTTTTTTCCTGCCATTGCTAGAAGTGCTTATTTGTAAAACACTCTTTGTATTAGAGGGTAGGAATGAACGACCTATGTTGTCATATGGTTTGGAGGACTTGTTGACTCGTACGCTCTGTGTTTTCCTTCTTGGGTGTGTTGTAATCTATCTCCTCAGCTGGGTTGATTGTTAATTGATGACCCTTTCTCTATGCGAGAGACTATGTTCTGTGCCTATCTCTCATGCTCTTATTGACCAAATGCTTGGAAAATAAATTTGATTCAAAGTAGATGAGTGTGCAAATGTTTTGATCTTTTTTTTGTGGCAATCCAGTAAAAAAAGGTTGAAAGGCGGTCAGATAAGACAAAGACTCACTGGCAACAACACTCGATTGTCTTTGTAACAAGTGGATTGTCTCACTCCTTGACCCACTTTGATCAGTTTCATTCTTTGGTCGATCTTTGTCTCCTAGGAATTGGCTGATGTTATCTGTGGAGTTCCAACATGTGGATCCTCCTCAGCCTGCAGATCAAAGGTGGACTGAGGGATAAGGGACAGAGTACTCTATTGTCATTTGATCATCCACTCTATCCCACGCCATTCATATGAAATAAATAAAGTTATTAGTAAGTTAATAAGTGGCAGCTGTACATAATGCAATCACAGATTCTAAAACCACCCACCTGTGGGGTAATCACGGAGGAAATGGATGGCATTATCAAGTCAACTATATTGACTTTATTAACTTTTATTAATTCATTCACCTTACATTATATTAACTTTCACATTAACTCGGCAACAACAAGGGGGTAACTATAAGTTGAGACAGATTTTACTCTAGTGTATTTAGTGAGAGGGAGCAGTTAGGAGTGGTGCTTATTCACAGTGACAGCTCCCTCTAAAACAGACCGGATCACAACACTGTGACCTCTGACCCTAAGTAACACCAAATTTACACAAACCTCAAAATGTTGTAGTCACATCACTTTTGAACATGGACTTAAATGATTGTGTGATTACCTTTTTTCCACACCGATTGGGACTGACACACCCAGAAAATGACCTCAATTATGTTATGGGAGTTGCTGACTGAACTAACTAGCTCATGAACTTTTTCACTTGTAATACGTGCAATTTTACAATAAATAAATAAATCCAGTAGGTGTTAAAAGTAACATTGTAGTGCTCAGTTTAAGAAACCAATGGCAACATAGCTCTCCTATAGCAAATAAAAGGAGTCACAATGTACCATTGCGTGTCTTTGTTACAGGTGGAACATGGAGCTCCCATAAATAATAACTCCCATAAAAGTGCAATAAAAATGTCATGGGCTGACTGCAATATGACAAATACATAAGCTTATAACAGGGTTGGTTTTATTTGTTATTAGCCGTGATTTATTAATACTACCACTAGTCTTGGTGGCATGAATTTTGACACAATGTCTATTTTAAAGATGTTTTTTTCTTCTCCAATCATACACGGACATCTGTATTCTGTATTATCTTGTCATCTGTATTTTTTTCTGGGAATTTTGGGATTGTAGCAATTTTGGGGGGCTTTCGAGTTCAACAATTTTGTCTTTGCATTGGATGATTACTTTATTTTTCGACTCAATATATTTGGACTTGAACCGTCTTTGAAAAAAAATTAAAAAAATGTATTTCCCAACTAGAACTGCATTCCTTTCAGTGTAGAGAATGCTTTGAAACAGCACTTAAACATTCATGTTGGGAAACAGGAATATTTAACTGAATTAATAAATAAATAAACCTGAACATTATTCTTACCAATTTTGTGTCATGGCAAGTTATTTTAGATATTTCACCAAGGCCAGATCAGTTCTGAATAAACGCACACTCTGAAACAGGACAACTTGTCCAATGCTGGGCAGCACTAGTCTGGGGGAGAACAGCACAAATTACGCATTTGTTTATCTAGCCTACTGTTTTGAGCAGAAGTGTAGCACCACCCACTGAGACTAACTCAACCAATGAGCTCGTTCCTGCCTCAGAGGAGTGACCTGTATATCTAAACTCCCGTCGGCCTGTTCATTGTACTGAGTCAGCGGCCATGCGCAAACGGATCCAGAGGAGGGCTGTGCTGTGTAGGCTGTAGTCTACATAAAATCTCTGCCTTCGGGGCTGCACACGCATTGCCGACTGGATATCACAGGGAGCAACTGGAGCCTTGACTCGCATGTGTCTTTCACAGATTGTATTTGGGATAAAATAATCCAGGATAGTCTGACGGGTACCTTGGGATCTCTCCAACAACCAACCCCCTCCTCTCCTCCTTACTGACCATCTCGGACCACGGATGCAGAGAGCAGCAGCGATGCGGCGGCTCTGCTGTTAACTCGTTGGACTCTTTTCCCTCTGTTTTTGCCGGTTTTATCTAAGGGAGGAAGAACACATCAATAATGAAGCTCAAACCAAACCAGACCAGGACATACGATGGCGAGGGCTTCAAGAAACGAGCAGCATGTCTGTGCTTCAAGAATGAACGTGAAGAAGAGGTAAGAAGTTCCGCAGTATGTGTGGCTGGACCACACGAACAATATCCAGGGGCTGTGTTTGACTTTGTGGCCTAGCTAGTCATCCCCCGTCTGCACCCAGTCATTCAAACAGCTCAGCGGGATTTTGAATTCAAAACGACAATGGTCTTTAATAAAACACATGGGTTTTGATGTATAACGTTTCCTTCTTGGTGTTGCTGCGTTTAAAATGTTTTCTGTCTCTCACAATGATACTGTTGTGGTTAATGTTTCCGTGCTAGTGATGCGCCTTGGGCCATCCAGTTTAGGCTAGTTTTGAGGAGTTCGTAGAGAAAGAGGGGCAAAAGACTGTTGTCAAGGTAGCTTCTATTAATAACAACCTACTAACGGTTATGACTTTCAAAATAAAATAAAAACAGTCAGGAACTCCAATCGAAACAGCATTGCATTAAAGCTAAACTTTTATTTTGAAGACGAAATCACAAATTTACCGGTGTGCTTCTTGTTAGCTTGAGGTAGCTAACAGAGGGGGCGAGGCGCTCTGTTGCACGTTTCCTTCAATAGCGGGGTTAACACAACATCGGCGCGTGTTGAGTGAGAAGATAAGGCCAGAAGTCTATTATTAAATATATCTATCAAATGTCGCGTCACTTCATCAGATTGCATGTCAAGACATGGGAAGCATCCATGACAGCAGTGTCCATTCATGATTATGGTGCATCTTGCCCGGCCTTCAGCGGTCAGCTGCGTAGCAATTATGTGGATGAGGATTTAAAGGGGCCCTCACCATGTAAATAATGAAAATGGGGTGGCATAGGTAAATTGTTTTTGTCTTTTCTCGGTGTTATAAAATATAGTATATTGCACTTCAAAGCTGATTTCCGTACCAAGAGTTTTCCATCCCTAAACTAATTAAAAAAATACATTAGTTGGGATACTCCTAAGAGAATGAAATATTACAATGATCATTTGCACATACGGTATTTAACATGCAGCATTGGTCTACACAAACAAATAACTATAACAGTGACCGGTATGAAATACAGATGGCTACTCAAACTGTACAAAAATTACAGAAGATTAACCAAATAAATAACACACACACACACAACTTTGTAACTGTACAGGTGCATTCTTGCTTCATATTACTCGGAATTTGTCTGCAAACTGATTCTTATGACTTGTAATTACAGGAAAGGACAGTCAGAGAACATTGTGACAACATAAGAGTGTAGGTGTGACCATCACCTTCAGGATTTTCTGGCTTTGACAGGCATGTTTGATCATGCAATCAGATAGTTGGCATTGCTTTAAGTATTAGAACCAGCGTGATGATCAAATTATGATTTGTGTTGCTAACAATTGCATTATTCGGTCTAAAGAAGCTTAAGATATGGGGTTTTATGTGTCATCAATCTTTTCCTTAAAAGCATGCCTATACACATAAAATCTGTTCCTAGACAAAACTGGAACCCAAAAGTGGACCCAACTGTAGGGAATAAGAGCAATACATGCTGTTAGACTGTTTTAGTTTTTGGAGAGGATAGCTGAGCCCTCAGGGCGAGGGACTACAGCAATGAAACTCCCAACAGGAGAAAACAGGAACCTGACATTACAGAGTGGCAGTGATAGCTGAAGAAAAAATCTGTGTTTCACAACATGTGAGTAGTTTGTGGACTGTGGGCCAAGAGAGCTTCTTTTTATTATTTTATTTCATAATAGTGTAGTGGTAGGTTGTAGAAACCCATATTTAAATAAGAAGTCCTTGATTTTCTGAAAGATTAAATGACGTCTACTAATTCATACAGTTGATTCAGATTTATACAAGTAACCCAAAAATGTATCCCTGCCCAATGTGTTTAGAGATCTAAAGTTATTGTGATGGGATATTGTGAAGCTCACGGTGAAAGCCACAAATGTGTGTTTCTGTGAAAGTATCAACTTTATTACCTGGTTGCTGCAAAGAAATAATCAGAATACAGTAAAAAGTAAGGCTTTAAAGCTGCTATAAATATTTTAATAATAACAATAGATTAAAGGACTATGCAGTTCCCCTCAGATCTGGTGAGCTTCATAACAACTTATTGTTTTGGTTTTCACCACTCTTATTAGTGTTGTTTCCTGCAGCAGTATGAAGCTGTTTTTATCAAAAAGAGTTAGCAGGTAAACATAGTGGAGCATTTAGCAACTAAAGAGCCAGAAACGTCCCTTTGGGAGTTGGTGGAGACCAAAACAGTGCTAAACGAATAATTAATAAGGTTCTCACATTAGTCAGGTGAACAGAAACAAGACTCTAAGTGAACGCTAATGTTTCTTCATATCTGCTTGATGTGTAAATAAGCAACTGTTCATTAACATCTTCATCATATCAACTTAAAAAGTGATGATAGATTAGTGTTGTTTTTGAAGCTTGTTTCCACATGCCCTAAGAGTCTTTTCAATTAACCGTTGTCAATCTTAATTTGTACCATTCAAACGTTTATGATGTGTTCCATCATACTGGGCTTGGCAGTGTTGAGGCTTTATTGAAATAAACTTAATATAATGCCACAAGTTCATGCATTATTTAGAGTGAGTGAAATGATCTGATAAAGACAACTATGTTTATGAATTTATGACCCAGAAGCTACATACTGAAGGTACTGCTGCTGATTGTAAATAATGTCTTATTGGGGCAGGGGCAATTCTTGGATCAGACCTTTACGGGGTCTCCGCCCCCAATGGGAATATGATACGGATACAGTGCCTTGTTATTGTTAGTCGCTAAATCAGTAATTTCATTGTCTGATAAGCTCTGAGCGAGCTACTGAACTACAATGTCAGTTTAAGACTTTTTAAGTCTCAGTAATAACGACCAGTTTGATACAATGTTCTAACATTTAGCAATTTTAGTGGCTTACGTTTTAATTTGCGTTCTAATCTACTGTGAAATGACCAACTTCTTCTCTGGGGACTATCAGGGTTAAACTTCACACTTGTCACTCCTGCTCTACCTCTGACAGATCAGATAGGGACTCAGCCAAAGGCGGGAGTCTGGCACAACCTCCTCTGATTGGCCAACAGCACGTTTCTGTTAATTGCAATTGTTTGTCCTCTGTTACTAACAGGCAAGTTTACAAACTTTCACTTAAGCTAAAATGGATTTCTTTTTTTCTCTTCTATTTTATAAAGGAGATGAAATTTAGGGAGGTTTGAGCCCCCCTAAAAGGGGTCTAAAATCGCCCACGTTACTGAGAATGGGAAGTAGATGTTATCGGTGTGATTGGATACTTCAACAGAAAGTCAGAAATGTAGGTATTATCTTGTGCTGTTTGTCTCCGACAGTTCCTTTTTAAGTCTGCTCTCTTATTTGTTGATACATGTGTAGTGTTGCGACTAGAGCTAGTCGATAGGTAGAAAATCAAATTTCACAATATTTTTGCCCAAATACATCAATGTCGATATTGCGGCAATATTGTTTGGTTCACTATTTGTGCTTTCACAAAATATTAACGCAATGAGATTTTAGATAAATAATCATCAGTAATATGGATAAAAGAACAAAGTGGGTAAAGGCAAATAATAGAACAGCTAGTAAGTCTGGTATTTAAAGAAAAAAAATTCATCACTTGACTTTTGTGTAGCCTTTAAAACCAGGAAAATGCACCACTTATGTCATATCACGATATTACGATATCCAGATTTAAGACAATATCTTGTTTCATATATCAATGTCGATATATCCTTATATTGCCCATCCCTAATTGCAACCATATTACTGTCTTAGCACTATTGATTCTGCCCCAGCATGTTTGCACTTGAATGTCTTTAGACTTTCCATCGTTCTCTCTTCTCGGCCTGGCATTTTTAGCCTTTATTTGACAGCTACAGGCATTCCTCTTGTAGGAGGAGGTGTTAATGTCCTCCAGAATATCCCAGCCTGCTGTCCTTGCGTGAAGCCATGCCAGAGGACTCATTGTCAGAGCCTCTGTTTTATTACCAATGGTGGTTCTGATACCTCAAATCTAGTTATAAAAGACACAATCTTGTTTTCTAAGTCAGATACAGATGCACTTTACTTTTGGCATTTCATCATCCAGGAGTTGATGCTTGTTCCTGCGTAACTTCCATTGTTGGATAAATGTTTGGATTAGAGAACGGTAAATCTATATTTACGACGTTCCACTTCCGGGATTGTTCAGGTGCTGGTGGAAATTCCGCCGTAGGTTCCTCCATTGCGGCTGGATGTCCATGTTCTCCTGCTTTCTTGGTGTTATCATTCTAAAGTTCAGTGGATTTATGAGGATCTGGTTAACTGGTCCTCAGATCTCTGCAGGGTAAATCCGGACAGCTAGCTAGACTATCTGTCCAATCTAAGTTTTCTATTGCACAACTAAAACAACCAACGTACACATGTTCCACCAACTAAGGTCTGGCAATGTGACACTAAAGAAAGGTTAGGTAACGCAACATGAGTTCAGACATTGGTCAAGTGTTTTTCATTACCTCGAGGAAAGATTTACTGCATGTTACCTTAAAAAGGGGCCCACCTCCTTTTTTTTACACTGGGGGCTAGGCCTGCACAATTAATTGTTATTAAATTGCGATCTCGATTCACGCTGTTCACAATTTAATTTTTAAATAACTTTGATTTATTTTTTTATTTTAAATTATTACATTTTTGATGAATTGTCATTTAATTTTACGACTCGACTGCATCACAAACGCTACTATATTCTTCTGTGAGTTTTAAACATAGACTGTAGGAAATATGTTTTCTAGTGCTGCACTGCACTCCCTTCTCTTCATTGAAGCCTCTATGTTTACAGGCTTGTGGTGATGCGAAATGTGCTATAGGTGCCAAAAAAAATCTATGTTTAGTACTGCCAATTTGTTTTGTTTTGTCATGGTTAATGTGTGCAATAAACATTGCACTTCGGGAGAAAAAAATCCCGGCAGAGAATCCTTATATCAATTCTAAGCTAAAAAAAAAAATATTTTTCCTGAATTGTGCAGGCCTACTGGAAACCCTGGAAAGTGACTTAAGTTGCAAAATGAAACTGGCAAACGCCGCAGTGTTCCCTCTGGGGTTTCTCCTTCACCCTGCCCCTCTTTCCAAATATAAGTGGCTTTCCTGTACTCCCGCTCAGCTGCCAGCTGACCGTTGACCTGTGTATCATGATGGTGGGAGTTATTTTGTTTAGGTTTTTTGTCCCACTAACTGTCTCCTATGGAGTTTACAACAATACTGCTCTTCTGTTCAAAAGTTATACGAAAGGTCAGAAAGAGTAGAGCTCTGGGTAAATATTGTGTTGGTCAGTGATTCCCAACCAAGGTCATTAGGAAAGATTTGTAGAGTATCTTTACTCAATTGATTACAATTTTGATTAAACTAAAATACATTAACATCACAATGTTATGATTGAGAGTGCTTGAAAAGTAGTTGGCAATAGTTAGCTAAAATTATAAATGGTTGATATATATACACATTCAATGAAACGCAAGTTCAAAGAGGTAAATCTAGTAGTAATCTATAAGTAAGATAAAAGTAATAGATAACTGGTTAAAATAGTTGTCTAAATAATGGATTAACAGTTTTAAAAGCTAGCTAGCTAAAAGTAATGACACTGTATGGCTTTTTTTAATCAATTAAAAAAAAAAAATCATAGATTTAAATAACATCCAGTTTAAAATCCATTCAAAAAAACACATTTAAACCAAGATGGATAATGCCATAAGGGTACTTTGGTATATCTGACTGGGCTGTGGGGTAAATCAATTGAAAGGGTTGTTATCATGAAATTCACATCAATGACCGCTTAATGAACTTCATGTACCTGCGGTTTAGTGAATTGATTGGGTTTGTAATATTTGTTCCGGTGACTTGGTGCTTATTAAGATGAATAGGCTTCCAGGCTTGATTTTGTTGATTACAAATGTCTCGTGTCCTGTGTCCATTTGCAAAGCTTAAAGGCAACACCAAACCCCTGCTGCTCCCTTTTTATGAACATGTAGCTATATTCATCTCAGAGGCACTTGTGAAGAAACAAATTCTTAATTATACACAGTTTGTAATATGTCGATTGGGTGTTCTACATTCCTCAATGACAAGATAAAGATGGAATAACCGGAGCAGAAATCTGCTTTGTTCTAGCTGCCCTGTCTGTGGCTTTTGTTTGGTATACATTTCACACTTACGACTCATTGATTCCAGTGATGTCCCTTTAAGCCTCGCTGGCTGCTGCCCAACACACAGAGACACACAATCGGACAGCGAGGGCAGCGGGTTGGAGTTCTCTGAGATCTCAAACACACCCAAAACATAAATAATTCATGTTTTATTATGTCATACCACTGAAATAACCCGTCTGGCATGGAAGCTCATAGCACAATATTAGGCCACATGACATTAGACTTCCGACAGGTAACATTCATGTTCAAAAAGAGGACAAATCATCCCTTTCTGCATACGACACACTTCTTATGTTTTTTTCTTAGTTTATTTCAGTGCCCCTTTCTCAGATTGTTATTTAAAGACCAAATGTTTTTGTTTTAGCTCACCTCACTGGCAAAGGCCGATCTGGTCATCAAAGAGCTCACTTAAACCGGTTACGAGGTTCAATTTTGCACATTGTTTACAATCTGCACTTTACTGAGAAGCGGTCATGTTCTGCACCAGCAATGTTTAAAACTATTATTGTCAATGCCCCTTCCTCTAACATACGTCACTTACTGTACATTATATAAGACATACACCTGTTTAATGTGACAAACACCTGTGGTGGGGTTTTCTTGAACCTTTTAATCTATAGGAAATGTTTACTGAGCATGCACACACTAAATCCACATCATCATGCTTGGCATTTGAATACCCCACTGCCCTTCATCGAACAATGTACATCTTCTGGGTAGACGCAAGGCGGGCATTGGGCCAAATGGAAAAAGGATGCGGCAGACAGCGCTCACTGTCAAAGCCCCTTAGAAGAGCTTTGGAAGGCCTCTAGTAGCTGCAGCCACAATCCCATTAGAGAACATAAGGGAAGATATACAACAGCTGAATTAGGATTAAGTTACAGAATGACTCCTCTGGCAGATGAGTGGATATGGTGATCAGATGGCTGACATCGGTAAATGTAACCATACGTTGTACAAGCTGCTTTAGACACTTTTCTCCTTTAATGCATGTATATTTACACTGATTACTGTGTATTATAAAGTAATTGCTGAACTGACCATTGCACAATGTAAGAAATTCAGAAAATGTAGTTCAATCACAAATAAATAAACTACTGACAACCTGAATCGGCTGTTAATATTATTACGTGTCCAATATATATTGTAGTTATAATAGTTTGTGTCTTAATAATGAGATATTTGCTCCATGCAAATGTTATAATGTTTAAAGCAGATGAGCTTCTGTCTGTTGTGGTAGCTAAATGGATACTTCCACAAAATGCACACACAGGCACATCTGATCTGTGCATATCAGTGTACACTGCAACTGTAGTGTAATTCAAAGCCTGCAGGCCGCTCAGAGGTGCACGGACAGAGTTTAAGTGGCTCATGCTTGGTTTACACACATTGTTTGCCTGGGTCATGTTGAGCTTGGAATGCTTCACACAATGCAACACTGGCTTTGATTTAGCTTCATCGCACTTCTGGAAAAATTCCCCAAAATGTTATTGGCAAAGCAGACTAGATACTTACAGCCTCTGAGAAAGAATAAACAAAAATAGTTGATGAAAACAGGAGACTGTTTTTCACTGAAAAATATAACTGATACATACATGCCAAGGTCCCCAAAAATCCTCAGTATGTTCTAGTTAGTAGTTTGAGTAAAAAAGAAGTTTGCTCACTCTATTACCCAGGTGATATTTTACAATAATTAGAATTACCAGTTAAAATTCGAAAGGAGTAAAGTACAGTTTTTGAGTGTGGATCCTTCTCATATTGCAATATAAATTCCATTAGTTTGTTTCACACAGAAGGTCATTTATACCAGGATGGTAGAGGTCACGTTTCAACTTGAAGGCCGTGGTGGATTTAGGTTCCTGCAGGCAGCAACAGAGAATAAATAGCAGAGGACCTCTGCCCTTTAAACTAGAGCCAAAGGGTCATGGGTCATGTCTCATTTCAAGTCCTCGCTTTCAATGTGAAAATAAATGCACCAACAAAACTACAGGCAGTTCCCCTTCATACGACATGGTTATCTGTGTCTAGGGGCGTATGGAGACACACAAACATTATTTCACAGATAATATAATGTGCTAAAACTTTTTATTTTATTTTTTATTTTGTTATAGGTTCTACTGGTCAGCAGCAGTCGGCACCCGGAGCAGTGGATCGTCCCCGGAGGTGGGATGGAGCCAGAGGAGGAGCCATGCGGTGCAGCTGTGCGAGAGGTGTTTGAGGAGGTGAAAAGGCATTACATTTTTTTCTTGGCCCCAAAGTGAGATAGTTTTTTGTGCAATCATAAAACGCAGTGGCCGGGTTAGCTCAGTTGATACAACGGGCGCACGATGTAGAGCTTTATTCCTCAACACAGAAGGTCCAGGGTTCAGTCTGACCTGTGACCGTTTCCTGCATGTCTACCCCCCTATATCACCCATTTCACATCTCAGCTGTCCTATCCATAAATAGCAGAAATGCCCAAAAATAAGTCTTTTAAAAAATAAGGTCTAAAATGCACCCCCACAAAAGTCATCCTACTGCCTTAACTGTTTAAACTGCGGGATTTTCCGAATAATTCTTTTTTTTCTTTTTTTTTGTGCACTGAACACTAAATATTATGGCTATTCCCCAAAACATTTTCAAATTATTTTTTTAATTTTAGAGTGACTTGGCAAATTCTGGGGAGGGACCATTGGTAAGGGAAAATGGATAGGGAAGGGTCATATCATATATTTCATAATGATTAGAAATACTGCAAAAATGCTTAAATACACATCTGTGCATCCATTGGGGTCATCCAACTCTCACATGACTGCAGTTGTCCAATGCCAGTAACAAAAACCAACTGAAGTGACTAGTGAAGTTGCATGCTGCGGGTTGGCAACAGGGCGAGATTTTTGAAGGGCCCGGGTGTCGGTAGCTGGGTGACTGAGGAGTCTGCTGGTATTCCAGAGGGCCCTCTGGTTGAGAACCTTGTGTTCTCAGCTACGTCAGCAGTCTAAACTTGGCTCCTCACTGGATTCCTGGACATTCATGTGCCCTGTAGCTCGCTGCTGGACACATCGGTGGCACAGAGTGACACTTGTAAACTATGCTGAGCACGGAACTGGAGAGTGCGAAGGACAGTCTCGACATATGTCTCGACAGTTATCATGAGCCTGTAAATTAATAAAGCAACTTGTTAAGTGTTATGAAAGAGACCTAATTACATTTCCACTATAATTCTTTCAGGATTCATGCCAGGTTTTCTTTTTGTCAGGCAAATGGGATTCATAATGATACCAATTATAAGAATTACTGTAAATCCATCCTAAAGACTATAATCAGTAAGTAGTTTCATATAGAAATCATGACACCTTTTATTAAGGGAAACCAGGATTGTAGCTTGGCTGTCAGTTTAAGAAACTGTGATGGAACAGAGGCCTCAAATTAATTCTCAGAAATATCTCTGTCTGGGCATAGGGATTTATACTGTAGTACAGTTCTGAACATTTTGTGTTTGTCAAGCATTTCTACATCAAATCAAAGTCTGGGAGGTTACAGTGGAGTTCAGTGCAGAGTCTTTTAAAACATTGAAATGTAATACACATCCCATGGTGTTGACACAGAATAAAGTCTGTGGTTTAACACTGCTTTTCTAATGTTTCCACCGTCTCTATTCATCTTTGTGACCGTATAAAGAAATCTCACAAAGAAATGTTCACTGCTGTCTGTTGGTTCTGCACATAAAAAATATTTCTAACCATTTTCTTCAATTATGCCTTAGGCCGGTGTAAAGGGCAAGCTAGGACGTCTGCTCGGCGTATTTGAGGTAAGCTTTCGCGGCTTTTTCTTACTCAAACAGTTTATCATACAGATAAAGAACAAAGTGCAGTTTTGTAAGCCATTAGCATCATATGAATGATTTCTGTGTAATATGTATATATTCTGTATATATGTTTTTTTAGAATAATTTTGACAAGTTAAATATGTATGTATGGTTGTGTACGACCATTTTAAATATTCTGTTTTGCGACTCTTTTATCCGTAAAGCAAAACCAGGATCGGAAGCACCGGACATACGTATATGTGTTGACTGTCACAGAAACACTAGAGGCCTGGGAAGACTCCGTAAACATAGGTACAGTGTCCTTTCACCTTCTCATGAATGTTTGTGGTGTGTCTTTCTTCTTGCTTTGCCGATGACTAGCCTACCTTTAACGGTAGACAGTTTTTTTATTTACGAGAGGGCCAGTTTACTGCACTGAGACTATACTGGCATTGGGGTATGCAGTGACAACAGGTGCCTATAAATCTACACCACTGGTCGTAGCTGCAGTGCTTCTGAGCTGCAGTATATTACAGCTGTCTGTAGCCTGGACGCCAGTATCTAGCCTTAACCTGTTATGTGCTCAGTGGAGAGCATCCTCCACCTGTCGGTGTAAACCAGAGCCTGCTACATTCACTATGTTCTACTATATGATTGTATTAGGTGTATATACCATGTTTTCAAGTGAATATGACCATAATAATCATACCAACCAGACAAAACAATTAGCTTAGACACAATTGAAGTAGCCTATCACTTGACACTTATTACACTTATTACAGAGTAACATTTTGAAGCTTATGCTTGCCTTGATCTGTATTGCATATATTCAATCAATCAATCAATCAAAATGTATTTATATAGCACTTTACAGCAACCAGCAGGTATCCAAATTGCTTAACATCAGAATGAATCAAATCACATCATACAATAGAAAGAGTGAACATAGAAAACAGTCAAATCAGAAAAGGTTACAAAGAAACAAAAGAATGAAATCTTCACACCACTGCTACATATTAATGCCAGACTAAACGGATATGTTTTGGGTTTGGACCTAAAAAGAGCTACAGCTGTAACAGTGTGAATATCAGGGGGTAACTTGTTCCAGAGTCTCGGGGCGGCAACTGCAAAATGGCAAAAAATGGCTTTAATACAATGTAAGTTCAATCCGTGGAAGAAGCAAATGTGTCTAGTGTATATTTTGTTTTGTAATATAAAATTACAATGTGTATATTCTGGCTGTCTACTTGCACTACATACAAGGAAAACCCAACATGAAAGCTTTCTTTCAGCTCATACATTGTGCTATGTCTCTCCCTGCAGGCCGCAAGCGGGAGTGGTTTACCGTGGACGAGGCCATCAGAGTGCTGCAGAGCCACAAACCCGTCCACGCCGAGTACCTGCGGAGGCTCCAGCTCAGCTGCTCCCCAACCAACGGAAACTCAATCCTCCCAAGCCCTCCACCCAATGACAACTACCCCCATTACAGCGCTACCGCCACCACACCCTCGACGGGCAACGTGTTGGGCTCCTCCTGCAGATAGGACTGCAACTAAACCTTGTGTCCTGTCAAGCTTGGACAGTTCACTGAAAGTCTGTACAGTCTTGCATGAATCAAATGACTTTTCAGAGACATGGCTCTCCTGTATGTATCCTTTCTAGTCTTAGTTCCAGGACGGACCAAAGCCATCACCAGAACTGTTTCAAAGACTCGTGTGACAGAGCAGCAGAAGTCTCCGACAGGAATGCCTCGGATATCTCAAGAACATTTTTCTTTTGCTGGCAAACACCAGACCGGTGAGCTGAAGCTTGGGAAGAGGAAGTTGCAGACTCGGCTGGGGTGAATGACCTGGTGAAGGAATGCCTTACAGTAACTTTGTATGAATGTTGTATTTGGGTCGTCAGTCATTTTTATTTTATTTTTTAGCAGAATGGATATGCTTTCTAGTCAATAAAAGAGTAATTGACCCCAAAGCATGTCCACGTGGGTAATGTCTTTCACTAGTCAACAACCCATGATGACAGCAGCATAGATCATATTCTATAACATGGATCTCATTCTTAAAAAGACATCGGAGCATTGATATGTTTCAAGGATCTCCTCTGTTGCATTTTAATGTTAAGTGGGATTTTCTTTGCACCATGTAATCACCGATGATTGACATTTGTCTAAACTTTAAGAAACGTGGCTTATATTGACAAAGCCAGCCCCAACATCTTCTTTCAAGAAATGGATGATTGCATTAATATAGAAGAAGCTAAGTGAAAATATTTTACACAATTAAAAAAAAAAAAAGTTCAAAAAGAACAAAATTAAATTGAAAAGGCCGCGCCAGAAATGGCTCGTGGTCCCAAATGGCAGGGTCAAAGACACACTATCTCACTGGACTGCTGTCAATGAGTCGACGCCTCAGTTAACTGGCTCTGAGTCATGTCGCTGCGTTCGATATCCTTTGACACAACACTGCTGCGTTCATGGTTCCACTTAGACGTTACAACTCCACTAACCTTGACTGATCCAACAAACTGTTCTGTTGACTGTTTAAAGCCACATACCTTTATGATTTCCCACGTTATTAATGGTGCAAAGGACATCTTTGCCTTACGTGTTACATGCTGCTAGGGTCAATTGTTATGAATTTCAACTCTTTGCCAATTAAAAAAGTGTATTTTCTTTAAATGAAAGTGAATCATGGTTGACTGCTCTTACAATAATGTTTAGCAGATTCATCATGTCTCATGGTGCTGCAAGGCAATTTGATAAAAACGGACCACCAAATGACATCATTTTCTTGTACGATTTGATTGTTTTTCCCATCACCTACTTGTAACCAAGATTACTTGCGCCATGGGCTGCAACTTACTATTAATTTCACTCTGGATTCATCTGCTGATTATTTTCTTGATTCATCTATTAATAGTTTGGTCTATGAAAAGACAATTGTGAATAATGTCCATCACAGATTTAACTGTTTAAAAATAAAAAATAAATAAAGTGATGTAGTTTTTAACATAAATATATCCATATTTCTTCAAATTTCTTTTGTTATTGCCTAAACAAATGCAGTTTTGGATGCATAATGGGGTCTAAGACCCATTCCATGTAATATGGCGATGTTTCCAGGTCATCCTTGTCTCTCTCTCTGTTTTCTGTCTGCATTATGACTCGATTGTCAATTAGAGGCTAAAACGTCCCTCAAAAATAATCTAAATGAATAAACTACATTTTGATTATGAAGACAGAAATCCAAAGAAACAATAGGTCAAATTAGCAGTTAAAATGTCACATTTCAGATAATTCTTTTGCCCACGTAACCATTCTCAAAAGGAAAGAGACACCCACTCACTCACTCCTGTGTTGACAGCTGAATGAGGACTCATAACCATGCAGATATGTAAATAGATTTGAAGAGAAACATTGAACATGTGTTTTTAACCTGAATGTAACTTTAAAATGTATCCATATATTTATATATTTTTTTAACAATGTATAAATAGCAAAACAAAACCCCAATGACAACAGTATGTACAGTATATTTGTATCAAGGACAATGTGCCAAGGGTTTAGGGTATGAAGATTGGTTGGTATGAAGTAGAGATGGTTAAATGAATGCATTTTGAATCATGATGGTGACATTGTTTGTCAAACAGTATAAATCTATATAGATTGCCAAAAAAATGACATACTGGATCTTTAAAATTTTAGAGATTTGGGGTAAACTAAATGCATTTTCTTTTTTTACAAAATATACATATAGCATCTTGTTAATCAACTTATGTGTGTCACATGCACAAAATTGAGTGTAGACATTTTGATAACATTTAGGGGAGGGGGGATGTTTTGGAAGCTTTGGTAAGACAGTGGAAAAATAGTTTGTCATACACTTTCACAGACAAATGTTTTTTTTTTATTGTTTATTCCAAGTGTTCTGAAGGACTCAAATATCTCTTCTAATAACTTTTCATGTCAACCAGACGTATGCTCCAAAGCTTAGCTCTCCTTTCACCTTCCCCAGAGTCACGGCTTCATTATGAAATCGTATCTGCAGTAAACTCTGATGCACCAATTCATCTATAAACTTTCAGCCTTGTTTGATTGTTAAAAGAAAAGGACTTCAACCACCTAAAACCTCTGAGTGTGCGTGTCTGTATAGTGGGTTAATGGATGTGAAATATGATGTGCCAAATTTTAAATGTGTCGGTGATCAGGCGGGATTGATTTTGAGTGGTTTACATAATTTTAGGCCAACCTTTATGGGGAAATAATAATGTTCTTAAACATTGTTTGATAAACTTGATGGGTTTCTGAATATAATCATTTAAAATGTGAAAAAAGTGTGTGTTTTTTTAGATTGACTGCATCCTTCATTCTTAAAAGTATGATTAATGAAACACAGCCAGTTATTCTTTTGACATAATACTGTTTTTAAAATCCACTTGTTATGTAACTGAGCATATACTGTACAACTACCCCTGACTACGATCAAAATAACATCGATGTGACATAAATCCATTCATCTTGATGTGTTGCAGCTCAGTGGCCACCTGAAACACCTTCTTCCTCCATTTTTTGAAACTTTTGTTTGATGCCTAGCTCTATGTTGATCTGTAGAAGCTCCTTTTTACGAGTAAAGCATGACAATAAGGATGAGAACACCACAAATGAAATGTGTAAGACAGCCTGGACACAAGCATCCACCAAATGACCGGTGGATGTAGACAGCTTGATTGTCTGCTGAACACATTGTAATGTCACATGGATGTATCCAGAGCATTTGACTCAAAGCAAACTAAAGATTTCTCACCGTTTTCTCATTAATAGTAGACACAGAAAAGTTTAACGTAAAAAGGATTTGAAGACGTGATGTGGAAAGACATGTTTTTGAGAAAAGATTGCATTAAAGGGTAAACAACACATTGTCACTGTTGTTGAATTCTCATTTTTTTAAATCGACTGTATTCACTGTCTATGAGGCATAATGTCATGATTGTTAAAGATACTTGTTTGGCAAATGATTCAGTTGGCTTTCTTTGTAGATTGAGCACAAAAAGAAGGCCTGTCAAGGAGAGGCCCAGCAGTTGATTACATGTTTGAATCACACACAAAAAAGATTTAAAGGTTTTGTGTGCTATGAAGTCATGACTAGCTTCACCTGCCATACAACCCCAGGGTAAAAATGTGTGCCACTTCCCACACAAATAAATGGTGGACATTGCCAAGCTAAATCTGCATTTGATCCACAAGTAGCCTACCACAAACACAGTAAGCCTTCAAGACGGCTTACCCTCTTAATCCAGATTTGTTTGGAAGCAACATAATTATATATCTTAACAAAAGAACGAAAAATAAGTTCGCCTTTGAAGAATCCCTCCATCTTGCTCATAAATAGTCACCAAAGTTATTGTTTTGCAAAATCTAAATTTAAAGTTGATACACAAAAGTAGTAACTTTGTGTGCCTCTGACACATTATGTGTGTTTATAAAAAAGCTATGAATTTTAATCAGAGTTGGAAGAAATAGTTTAAAAGTACAATATTTCCCTCTAAAACAAAGTAAAGTGGTAGAAAATATTAATGTTAAGTACAATTACGCCAACAATACTTGAGTATGTACCTTAACTTCTTGTTAATCAATACCAGCCAGCAGCGACACCTGACACCTCAGGTGCGCCGCCTCTAGCCCCGCCCCCCGCAGTGTCCGGACATCAGGGCCACCCACCACACAACAAAGCAGGAACAGTAGCCTACCCATCGAGTTAAATGAAGCGACCGACGTAGACTCTTGGCAGATTTGGATTTGTCCACGATGGAAGACATGTTTTTTAAACCAGCGTTACCTGCGCAAGACTCGTTCGTGCTGCATGACACCAGTCTGGCTCTGCCGGCCGAGCCAACTCTAAGATCCCCCATGGGAGTGAATTCATACGGCCGGAGTCTGCGTGTTAACCAGCAGGTTCAGCTCACACTGGCACGCAAGGGAAGAAAGGCTGTGTCAAATGGTAATGACCCGTTTGAAGTTTTCTTCCGTGGTTATGATTTATGTTTGGCTGAAATACAGAATACCACAGAAGATGCTCTTGTACACCTCAGAAGTATCATTGTTTTTAGTATTGCCTGTATGGCACAAAGGGTGATGATATGGAACATTCACATGGCTCCCTCCCACTATTCATTCTTACAACAAAGAACCTGTATCTTAAATGGTATCTCATATGGACCTTTAATCTAGGAAGCACTGTATAAGACAAATAAACCATAGGCTACTACTTAACAGTAGTTTCCAACATTTATGGAATGGTGACCTCTTTAAATTAAGTAGTTTCTGCTTGTGACCCATTGTCACTGGTTGAATATGTTTATAACATGTGAGCAGTTCAATGCCTCCTATAAACCATTGATTTAGATTTGCTTCATTTTATTGTTTAATGTAACTATTATAGCCTGTAGGTGTCAAACTATCCTGTAATTTTAAATATGATAGATATATAAAGGTATAAATAAATATGCTATTTAGGCCTAATATAAAAGGAAAAAAACAACAAAGTGTTATGACTGGAATGCATGATGCATAGTAGTCTGCTTGTCCAACAGGTTTCTGTAGTCCACTAAAAGGAAATGGATGTTACAGCAGACATCGCTTTGAATGCCAACCACAGGGTTATTTCATCATTAGCCTAACTAAAGCATTAGCATTGGTTTAGAAACCCTCAGAGCACTATAAGTGTGTGCTGTGCTTTTGTAGCTCAGGCAGCCAGGTGTTATTGCTGCCAGGTATTTAGGTAATTATAGTGTGAAACATACCACTAACACAACTCTTCAACTTGTTTCAGGTAGTGTCCAATTACAAAAAAACACTGCAAAAAACTTTGATGCTACAGATGGTTCTTTACCGAACATGAAGGTAAGGGATTCTTTTTTACCTTGCTCTCTTTACTCATGCATGCACAAACGGAAACGATTTAGTGACATTCAACATATTCTTTATGGGTCCCTAAAAGGTAAAAAATAATAATAATAATCGTATTGTCATTTATCCCTGATAAAACGGATCCGATCGGCTTTTCAAGTACTGAAGTATTTTGTGACAGATAGCCGTCAAGTGCAGTCAGTTCAATACCTTGTGCTTTTGTTGTCATTTTGTACCTGTCTATTAAATAAATAAATGTACATGTTTTTTTTAAAGAGAGGAAGTAATCCTTTTGCTTTGATTGTACTTGTTGTGCAGTGCACTTTATTTTGTACAGCACTTTGGTTGACTTTTTTTTAAACGTGCTATATAAATAAACCTGACTTGACTTCTGTACTCTTTGTTTGTATGCCGTAATTTTCATGTAGTCAAATGTTCTGCTGCTGCATTCAGAGCTGCCAGGCCTGTCAAGAGAATCACTGTGTTGTTACACTTAGCTTGACATTATAGAGACATTGTGACTTTTTAAGACAGATTTAGCTCAAGGTGTATGAAGCCCTGAAACTGAATAAATCACTTTAATAAAATTTTACATTTTTATTTATACTCCATTTTAATCATGTAACACCTTTTACATTTTTGGTGCATTCAGTTATGTTACAACATTTTGTAAGTTTCAGGGCTCCATATAGATGTGGTGAAATGGGCCTATTGTCTTTTCAAAAAGTAGTCTTTTGATACTTATGTAAATTTGTTATTATAATGCACATTTGTTTGTCGTTGAAGACATTTGAAGACCATACAACATTTTAATTGTGTAATTTAAACTGCACCAATAACCCTCAGTAGTTTACTTTTTTCTGTATATCCTGAGACTGAATGGGCCTCCGCAGACATTAATGTATTATATAATTCAAAATAACTTAACTGTTCAGGGATCATATGACCTTTATTTCTAAATTGAAACTATCTCTCCACCATTACATATGTATGGGGAATGATCCCCCTAAGTTCACGTATGAGGATACTTCTTTGCCTGGCCACTCACTGCTACAGTTAACTACAGTATAAAGCACCTGTGCTGGCATGGAATCACTTGAATTTTTTTTTTATCTCCACCTGAGTCACTTGGAGGTGGCGTAGGCAAATTTAAAGCCTGACCAGCTGAATAAACATGCGTTAAAGTACTGATTGTGTGTTTCTTTTTCCAAAGGGAGAAGGATTGGGCTTCACCAACCGCTCTCTTTCAAACAACCATGTGCTGAGACCATTCAGGAGGGTGGAAGTGTCTCCAGCACAGAGCCCAGAGTTACCTCGCAGTCACTTTGATTATAGTACCCACCGGTATGGGATGTACACCCACCCAGGGCCCAGTCAGTCACACAGGGGGCGGACCCTTCTGGACCACTCACTTGGTTCTGATTCCTTTCGGCGCTATGCTTATTCAGAGGCACCCTGTATCACGCGGACGCTCGTATCCACATCTGCAGACGAGACCTACTGCAGGAGGTCACTCAGACAGACAGCAGCACCACAGCCTGTGCTTGCAAATGCAGCGTTTCAGACAAGTGGTGAATATGGTTCCCGCTGGGGTCATAACCAAACTATTGTTAAACAGTATAAAAACACTGTGCAGGGACAAAGTGGTGATATGATGCTCTGCGCTATCCAGCCCCAAAATGGCTTGTCGTGGTTGGCCCAGATCAGGAGGGATGGTCAGAGGCACCACAGACTGAACTCATACCCACCGTCGGTCACTAGCGTGACCGAGGTGGACATGGGGCTGCCGATGGATGTGGATCTCCCCGTTCAGCAGATACATGCACAGAATAGCATAACAATGTAAGCTAATCTTTGTGTGTGTTCATCATGTGTGTACATTTAATAATATGATATATTCTTCCATTGTTCTGGTGTGCGATTCAGAGACATTTGGGCATGGAGCCTTTTTTTCTTTCATAGCTTTCTTCTCACACAGGAAGTCAGAGAACAAGCCTCCAGAGATGACGTTAGAGAGAGCCGTGAACCTGTTGACCCAGGATAACGAGGAGATGCTCATCTGTGCAACCAGCCACATACAGAATCAATGTTTCATGAGTGGCAATGCTAAAAAGATGGTATGTTTCATCATATTCATTGTATGGGATGAGTTTACAGTGATTCAAAATAGAATTTTGAGTTGGCCCTAAAATAATATGAGAGAAGAAATTCTTGAACTGGATTTTTCTGGGGTGTTTTGGGGGTTTTAGTATTTACATTTTTGAGCCCCTGTGCCTCTGTTTGTACAGTTTAAATGTACCAGTTTTACACCTAGCCATTGTTACAGTAACCGCTTACGTTTTCTAAACTGGTTTGGGTTTGAGAGACCAATCCAAAGGGAAATGACATAATGTTTGTTGGCACGGGTAATGTAATGCCAATTGTCTTCAAAGTTTTCATTTGTAGCACTTCACCAAAATTCCAAATTACCTAGTTTGTAGAACATGAGGATATTTGTGCATCAGCTGACAAGGAAGCATAAACTACTACTCTGTAACAACCTGATACAAATGGAAAACCGGTTTGTTCAGGTCCTATCTCTTGACCAATGGGCTATCCTGACCCGAAACATTCAAGGTCAATGCCTTACCTCAGCCGTCTTTGCACATGCAGAGCACAAAACTAGTTTTTGCTACAGATCGGACATAAACATACCCCAACAGACAAGCTAATGAATGCTCTAGTTTGTGTGTGTGTGTGTGTGTGTGTGTGTGTGTGGAAGACTTTCATGCCACAATTCAATAGGCACAAGGCAAGTTAAGTTGTTGTGAAATCCTACTATTTATAGTATATGCAAACAGGTCTTAAACTCACTACAAAAAAACCTACTGCGTGTCTTCCTCTCAGCCCAAACCCATAACATTAGACTTGGCAAGACACTTCCCTGAGACACTTTGAATTGGGTTGTTGATTCAGAAACAAAGGGTTTATCTGGAACTATAAAATAGCATAAATAATTCACAGCAGATAAATGGCATGGCTGTGGTAAATAATAGCGTATAACACTTCTTGAATGCAATGGCTTAAATATATTTTTGCATCTTTGTGCCAGCAAATCTGTCAATCAATAATCCACTCTTGTTTCCAGGTGTACTATCTCCGTGGGATTGGAAAGCTACTGCACCTCCTGTGCAATGACAATGAGGAGGTGCAACGTGTCGCCGCTGGAGCTCTACGTAATGTTGTTTACCAGAGCAGCGAAAACAAGATGGAGGTAAAGGAGAATGAGGGCCTGGCCACCATTTTGCGTGCACTGAAGAGCAGCCGTGATGTGGAGACCAGACAGCAGCTTACTGGTCAGTTTTTGTACTTAGCTTTAATATGTGATTGCTGCACCCAAATTCAACCCAACTGACTTTATTTTCTTATATATTTTATATATTATATGTCTTATGTTCACTGTATATAGACAGATACTGGCTTTAAGACCTTTAAGATCTTATTGTGGGAGTTTTACTCATTGGGCCAGTTTAGCTAGCATTCTGAGATAAATGTCTTTGTCTATAATAAAGTGTAGTTCCATCTCACTTCCAGGTCTTTTGTGGAATCTCTCCTCTCATGACCTTTTAAAGGAGCATCTATCCAAAGAGGTCTTATCAGTCCTCACCAAGATTGTCCTGGTACCGAGTTCTGGCCTTTCTGAAGGAGAGAACCCAAAAGACGAGCTCCTAGCTGATGCTGATGCTTTCCACAATGCTACCGGCTGCCTGCGGTAGGATCCTTTTGTTAGATGTGAAACTAGATACTCAGTGAGCTTTTCAGTGTAGGTTAATAGATTAAAGTAAACAGACACCACTATTGGTGTCAGATGTTAAGCTTATACCAAACTAAATGTACAAAAATATTCAAGCACTTTGCTATAAATCCTATAAATTACTTTGTATCCTGGAGGAAAATGGATTAAACTGCACTGATTTCATCACCATTGACAATAAAAATCATACATCCTCATCAGTGTGACCATCGTGGCACGTGCTGTTTATGCGACTGATGGAGAAAGTTAAAAAGTTTACAATCTACCAACAGTAAAAAGAAGCCCAGTAGAGCCCATGTTTAGTCTAGTCAACGTGCAGCATAAGGCATTCAGGATATGATATCACAAAGGGAAAGAGTTAACAGGCGGCAGAGCTACAGTAATATAAAGTAGATTGGGTTGCATGACTTTTGTATTAAAAGTGATATACAAATAAAGATAAATTAATGTTATACAGTATCCGTCTCTGCCAAGAAGAGTTATTATAGGTGAACAGTCTCACACCATGGTGTAAACTGTTGGGCAAAAACCCAATAAAAGGAAATTTAAAGAAGTAAAGAAACTGAAAAGCTTCTAGACAATGGGTTAAAGAAAAATCCAGTTTAAGTGATCACATCTTAGAGTCTCCAGTCATGCTAGTGGCTTTCTGAGGTTGTACTTGAGCTAAATGCTAACATAAGCATGCTAACATGCTCACAATGATGATGTGAACATGCTAATGTTTAGCAATGTTTATGTTCTCATCATAGAATACGGCGTTAGTGTGCTAACATTCGCTAATTAGCACTAAACCCAAAGTCTGCTAAGGCTGAGGGGAACGCCATTAGCTGTGCAGGTAGATGGTCATAAACCAAAGTATTCAACAAATTAGTCAAGGCATGTCTAATAGTTTTAACAGACATAACCACAAATGTGGCTAAAAACAACTGTGGCAAATAATTTTAAAACATCTGCTAGAATCACAAAATAATAACTTTGCACTCATCATGTCTATTAGTTGCTTTCTATATTGACAATTTCTTCCTCGTGAGCCACAAAATATCACATCAGTGGCTATTAACTACATCTTCAAATAAAACTTAAATGGAAACTAATACTGCTTTCTTGTCAGGTCTAGTCACCCAAATGGAGACGTAATCACCATCCTATTTTTTATTTTTATTTTTTATAAATACAGTTTCTCTATCATTTTGTTGAACCACAATGTATCTATTGTGGTCTAAAAGTATGTATCATACAGTCAACTAAGTTGTCAAGACATACTGTATATCACCTCTCTGTTTACGAAGCAGGAGATACCAGACACGCCACTCCCCTGGCAACTATAGCCGGATCAAACAAGTGACCGACTGAATTATTCATCGAGCTCTCTCTTCTCTCCGCTCTGCTGAACTGAAATCACTCGGTCCTCGGATTAGTTCTCCTAATCATGTTGTCAAACCGATTGAGCTCCCTGTGGAAATTGTTGGAGCTAAATCCTGCTCCATTCTCAGGGTTCAGTCAATTAGTGGTCAAAATCTCAGATGTTGATGTGTGAATCCTTTTTTATTACATAGGATATCCTAGAGACAAATACAGAGTCAAACTAACCCTGCTCTCCCCCAAATATGTCTGGCTTTTGGACCCCTAGTCTTATCCACTAAGGGTGGGGTCTCCAGGTCACAGTAATGTATCTTTGTGCTTATTTTGTTATCTTTTCAGTTGGAATGTGACTGAAAGTTTATGACTCTCAGTTTAGCACTTGCAGAGCAAAAGAACAGTTGGGGTAAAAAAGGGACTGCAACCAGAGACAGGATGGGTCTCTGATATCCTCAAATCTGCTTCTGACACGTTTGTAGAGCTGCGTTACAACAAATGTACCAGAACATCTTGTATTATAAAACCGAAGTATTGCAAAACAACTTAATGCAACCAACAACAAACTATATACTTATAACAACAAACTTTAATTTATGACCAACATGTCTTCATTTATCTTGAAATAATGGTTTTACCTTTTAGCTTAAATGTATAATGCAAATCACGCACAATGTTTAAGCACATATGAAATTTTAAATTCCATCAATATGAAAAATGCTGAGTTCCTCTCCGATTTACATTTCACCACCCCACAAAGAACCTGTTGTGTGGAGTTAGAATGTTAATTGTTGTATTTATTTTCCTCTGGAAGTTGAATTATTCAAAAGTGTTTTGTTAGTCTGTGAAATAATTTGTGCTAATTGCTACTGGCTTTGCAAAGGGCTGAAATCCCAAATAGTGCATCCATTGACTTTTTACAATTAATGTGGTTGACAGAAGGGGACTTTATCTTTATCTGGCTAACTATGATGTGGGAATTCTTTTGTTATTAACATTGCTGACTTTTGTAGCATGGTTCAGTGGTAAATTAAAACTATGTATCTGATTGAAACACACAAATGTCACATTACCTTGATTGATTTGACTGTTTTTGTGTCCAGAAATCTGAGCTCCGCTGGTCCTGATGGAAGAAAAGCAATGAGGGAGTGTGAAAATTTGATTGACTCTCTGGTCTACTACATCCGGGGAGCCGTAGCTGATAAGAGAGATGACAAGGTGAAATTAAAATGTTAAGCAGTCCAGAGAAAACGATTATCTTCACAGCTGTTTCCCAACTATCGTGTGTGTGTGTGTGTGTGTGTGTGTGTGTGTGTGTGTGTGTGTGTGTGTGTGTGTGTGTGTGTGTGTGTGTGTGTGTGTGTGTGTGTGTGTGTGTGTGTGTGTGTGTGTGTGTGTGTGTGTGTGTGTGTGTGTGTGTGTGTGTGTGTGTGTGTGTGTGTGTGTGTGTGTGTGTGTGTGTGTGTGTGTGTGTGTGTGTGTGTGTGTGTGTGTGTGTGTGTGTGTGTGTGTGTGTGTGTGTGTACACATACATATACTAGGCCTGCACAATTCGGGGAAAGATATGAATCACAATGTTTTTGCTTAGAATTGATATCACGATTCTCTGCCACAATTTTCTTTCTCACAAAGTTTATTGCACAAATGAACCATGACAAAACAAATTGGCGGTACCAGACATAGATTTGTTTTGGCACCTATAAAACATTGGGCATCACCACAAGCTTTACTAAACTTATTTCATACAGTCTGTTTAAAACTCACAGTAGAAAGTAGTCGGCTCGTAAAAGTAAATGAGAATCTAAGTCGTTAAAACGATTAATCGTGCAGGCCTAATATGTATATATATTTTGTAATGTGATGCACTCTGGACCCTTAATTATTTTCTTTTCTCTAATGCATATCAAGTCATTCACATAAATCATGGATTAAAAAAGTGACAGACCAAATCCAAAAAAACAACAACTAAGTAGTGAAACTATACCTATTACTCCCATCCGATCTTTGTCTATGTATCTGCTCTGAAGTCCACAGAGAACTGTGTCTACATCCTGCACAACCTCTCTTATCAGATAGAGGCAGAGCTTCCTAAGAGGTACACCTTAGATCTCCGAGAAACTCGACAAAACTTGGCTCCTAAGCAAAAGGCTGTCGGCTGCTTTGCTTATCGCAGTGCCAACATGACAGAGGTAATCCCTTTGGGCAATAATCCACATTGATTATACAAGTGATGTTCTTGCAGTATAATAATTCAGTGCAGTGTTCTGTGAAAACTGCTGCAATGCTGCAGGATTATTCATCCAAAAAACATCATAATAGAAGCCAATCATATTTATCTTTATCTGTTATCATGCACGTAGAGAGAAACATCAAAGCAAATTATACATTTTACAGTCTTGCTTTATCAGGTGTGTCTGTAATGCTTAATTTAAAGCTAAGTAACAGTGCAGCAAATTACCATAATCACCAACTCTGTAGTTGAATTCCGCTCTCTCACTATTGTTTAATGTGTCACTGAATGCTGTAGGATTAAGATTAGGGACCGGGCTGAAACCAGGAAAACCTGACCCAGACCGAAGTGTGTCATACTTTTGGCCACATAGCGCAGTTAATTGTGTAAAGCCTTTGTGCTCTAACTACAGAATGTTACTGGCTTAAAAGTGACACTCAAGAGACTTATTATTGCACTTCAATAGAAATGAATCAAAAAAGTACAGTTAGAATTGATGCAGCAGAGGCTGAGATGTCTAGACGTTTAGTCCCTAGTATGAGTCAAGCACCAAAAACACTAGATCCTACACTTCCATATTGTCAATTAATATTCTCTTGTAAAATGGGATTGTTCTGGGTGAAATATGACACGTTACAGAGTGTCTTTGGAAATCTGAACCAACGTTTTTGCTGACTAGGTTCAGACACACAAGTTTAGGCACAGACGTCGAATTATTTTAATGTTTATAGTAGGCGGAGAAGGTAAATGTGGAATGTTGGATTTTGATTTAATTAAAAAATTCTTTGCTTGCCCATTAGACTTAAACAATCATCTGCTCAGTGACAGCATTGCACCGTAAATTCTTTAATAGTTATGTGAATTTATACTATGATGATGCCGCTCCTGGTAAAGTAAACAAAACAATGCACAAAAAGAGCAAGACAGAATAAAGTATTTTATGTCGGTCATTGTAAATCTGCTGCATAATACCTGGCTTTTGTTGTCAACATGAACCCACAGATACCAAACCAGCTGCATCTCATGAACTGTTTCTTCCCAGCATCTGGAGCGACAGTGCCCCCTGCTGGAGGAGAAGGCTAACCCCCGTGGCATAGAGTGGTTGTGGAGCACCATCACTATCCGCATGTACCTGTCGCTCATGGCCCGCAGTGTGCGTCAGCACAGCCAGGAGGCTGCCATCGGAGCCCTGCAGAACATCACAGCTGGGAAAGGAGCGGTAAACTTTTGCCTGTGGATGTAGTGTGTTACTATTTTACTAATTTAACAATTTAATAAATAATTCACTCCTTTTTAAGAGACAATGTATATATCTTCGACTGTACAAGGATGTTTGTCAAACGTTTACTCCTGGTTACAATTTTCTTTGATGCAATCCAACCTTTAACATCCGAAATGAGTTATGTATGAAGAGCTGTTCCTAAATTCAGAGAAACGGCACATATTTGATACATTTTCTGTGGCCCAACAGGTGTCTGAAGCTATCGCCTTCACTATTGTTCAACGGGAAAATGGCCTCCAGCATGTGAAAAAGATGTTAGAGGAAGGAGAAAGTGATGTAAAGAGGACAACCGTATCTCTAATAAAAAACCTCTCACGCTACCAGGAACTGCACCCCGACGTCGGTAACTGTTTTCATTAAAACTTAAAATACTTTGAGGTTTGAAATAATAACCAGCATTTTCCTCCACAAAGAATTTGTTTGCCGATCATTTTGTTTCCCGAACAGTTTAGTATTTTTAGGATTTAACATTTTTAATGTTATTTTAACTGAACACACAAGAAGCCTACAAAGCCATCCCAACCGTCCCTCGTCCTCACCACCCACTCAGGCAAAAATTAAGAAAAGATGGCACGTTAACTACTATATTCAAGACCATACAACAGCATAATAACAACATAGACACACTACAAACCAAATAAACATTATGTATAAATGACAACACCATAAGCCCATCAGACACGTCTTTCTCCCCTTCACAAAGCTCATCTTTTTAGCTCAGCTAATCTGGAAACTAATATGACATCTTTTTTAACTCTGCCACCCTAGCCATCTAACAAACTTTTCAAAACCCTTTCTCATTTGCTTCCTCCTCCTGAAGTGATGCAGGTTTTGCCAGAGTTGGTGGGGATGCTACCCAACGACGACACAGGCACCGAACAGCCCACCGAGGTGACGGCTTCTCTGTGTCACACCCTTAACAACCTGTGTCAGAGTGACAGGCAGCATGTCAGAGCTGTCGTCAGCCAGGGAGCCCTCCCGAAGATCATCAACATCAGCAGCAAGGACAACGGGTTAGTCTGCACTCACCTCATCACTGCTCATAAAGTGCTCTTCTATGAAACTGAATCATTTCCTGTTTGATGAATAGCACTTTATGAAGAATGTAATGACACCTCCCAATTTCAGAATTCATCCAGAAGCAAATAACCTGTAACATCTGATGAGACCGTATGTATGAGAGAATAATTGTAACTTTGAATTTTCTAGTCATGGACCAACCAGAGCAGGTCAGGCAGCATGCCTTCTGTTACACACCATGTGGAAACACAGTGATCTACATGGGGCCTACAAGAAGGTGTGTTCCCACTGTCTAATACAACACATTAAAGTATAACCCTGTATTTGTCACTTAACAGGGTTTCCCATAGTGTCTACACACAGTGAGCACAGCTGGAGTAATGTTTTGCGCTGATTGCAACATGTTGCCATCCTATCTACATGTAATCTTGCAGCCTCTTTGATTTTCCTCCTTTTGCTCTGCATTTTTTATGAGGCCCGCATCAGAAGCTTTAAAAAACAGTTTAAGAAGTGTCACGGCATGGATTACACCGGCAAAATTTGTTTTAGGCCTAGGGATTTAAATTCACCTTCTCTTGTTTTTGAGTGGCTTCATTTTAGACGAAGCAATTAGCTGCCGGTCATTTTTGTACAGCATGACATACGTTACATAGATTTTGATTCGATGTGACAAGATTGGTGCAGTTACATTTATTAGAAAGAATTCCTCCATTTGCTCAGTTTAACAGATGATAGTGTTTTTAAATCCTACCACTGAAACAAACATAGACTATCCATAATCAATGCTTTTTCCTCTCAACAGGGTGGGTACAGGAAAGCTGATTTCATTAATGCCAGGACAACCAAGGCTGTGAACTCTGGATGAGACTGAGCCGAAGATCTACAACTCAAGTTGCACCTTTTGAAAACAACAGCAAACAATCACTTGCTGCACTGTTCCTCCTTTTAATGAACAACCTGTGTGTTTTTTTTTCTATGCTGAAAACATTGTGAACTATGCCTACATTTCACTTAAAGGTCCCATGAAATGGCTTTAGAAGTGTAGATTTATTTAGTTAGTGATGCTGTTGTGTTAGTTATGGCTTAAGGACGAACAGGTATTTCGGATTGTAGGACACAAGAAAAAGTAGAATGTTGTATTAAAATAATGGATAACAGAACAATAAATCAGCTTACACAAAAAGTACATTACAGAATATTTTTGGTGCTTTTCCCTCTAATTTCAGACATGAAAGGGGGGAGAGAAAGGGAGGAGATGACACGCAGCAAAGGGCTGAAGGGCAGATTTAAACCCGGGCCGCTGCAGGAGCGTACGCCCCAACAGATAGAGGTCACCCCTACAGAATGTTTTTTAGCTAAGTTCACATCCCTTTCCATACATCAGATACTGATGTCAGATACTGTATTGGTGCCTCATGGTTAGAAAAACTAACAGATGAATGTAGCAACTTTAACCGAAAAAGCAACAACTCCCAAGCAAAAATACTAGATGAAATTTAAATTTCTTTATGTCTGTGTAGTGTGTTTACTATAGCGGCAGCTCAACCGTTGAGAAAACTGTTTTGTGTATTATGTTTATTTTTTGCACTTAAGGCAACACTGTAATTAAACAAAGAACCACGATGAAAATATTCACACTAAAGAAATTGTGAAGGAGAAAAAAAAACTGCCTGACTTGAGTGGATTCCTTAAATTAATAAAATGTTTTGAATAAAACGTATTGTTCAGTATGTTCTTGGAAATGTTAAGAAATGACTCTAGTTAATGCCAGAATACAATAGCTATTAGAAAATAAAGAATTGGTTATGTGTAGTAAATTGTTTTCTGCTAATAAATCACTTCTACTTTGAGTATGAAATAAGAAAGGTCAAAAATTATACGATGACAAATTAGTCTACTGTTTTGCAAAGTGTAATAAAATACTGTAAATATCACCTTAAATGCCGCAGGTACAGTAAATGAGATTTGTGTTGGAGTAAAGGTTGACTCATTCATCAAAAATAGCTCATAACTGCCATAGATCAATATTTTGTAAGTTAAAATATTTATGACCTTTTACTTTTAAAAACCCTAACTTACAGGATGGACAAGATTTAAACCAAACTAAACAATGTGGGGGATGAGGTCTGGGCCAGTGGATCAGACCTCCGATGACTTTGAGTCCCTGGAGCAGGGTAACCTTGCGCGGGCCTGGCAGGACGAGCTGCACTGCGGTACGGCCGAAGGGGGGGAGGAGTGGGGAGGCTGGGTGACAATCATCACAGGCTGGGGGGGGGGGGAAAGAAACAGTCATATAGTGGACTAATTGGATTGGAAATAGTGTGTCAGATATATTACATGAGAAATGCATGTATGCAAGTGGAAAAGTAACAGCTCAGGAACTAATCTCACCCTCAGAGCCTTGGTGGGCTCGCTCAGACATTTTTTATTCAAAACAAAGGCAAATTCCCCCAGAGGTCCACTTCTCTGTCTAATGAAGCCGATCCCAGCTGGGAAATCTACAAAGGCCCCACTGGATTTCAGACAGTGGTTGAATTTCCAAAATCAAATTACTAAAGCAAGCAATTATAGCGTTGTATCAATAATGTTTTTTCAGCATGAATCTGCAAGTGCATAATGTAGCATGACATGACAGAAAATTGCTTTTGAGCACTGATAGGATGTTCTCTCTCCTGTCTCCAGGCCTTGTGTTGAGCTGAAACATTTTGAATGATAAAAATTGAAAAGCTGAAAGTGTGCATCTCTTACCACACAGAAAATCCAAAGTAATTCACAAAGGAATAATGGAATGGTCCACTTTCCAGACGTATTATGCTTCCTTTAAAAGCGTAGAACCTTTTTTATAGGTCAATTACATAGGGAAAACACAGGTTTGTTGTTAATATATCCTGCAGAGGGCAGCGGTGTAGCATCACCTGCTCATCAGTCACCTCAATGAGGAGCCCAGTAAAGATTCAGCTTTGATCTGTAAAATTGTACCCAAGTGGTGCTTTGCTCCCACATAACATTTATTTTTCATATTCACAAAACTCTTGGTCCCACATGTTGCAAAGTGGTTTAGCCCTCATTTTAAGACCCTAAGCCTTTCTATTTGAGGAACTAAACTTCGCTCTTTTCTCTTTTTCGCTCATAATCTCAAATTCACCCGCTTTGTGAACTATTTCAGTGACAAAGTCCCGAGTTGATTTTGTAAGTCTTGGTTTTGGCGCAAAGAGAGAAGAAAAATGCTCTGAAGAAGCCAAATCCTTTTAACAATAGTCTACTTGTCTCTCCAAGGTCTATGTTGTTCTGATTGGTCAGATTTCTTATTTCACAAAAAGAGCCTTGTTCTCTTGTCACAAAATGAATTAGGTGAGCAGAATTTAACACAAAAGTATCATGAGATTAATCAAATTAAATGAACAGTTTGGCAAAAGTGCCAAATATAAATTACTTTCTTTGTCAGTATCACTCAGTCTTTGAAGGATCAACAACCCTGAAGCCTGAATACCAACATTGTAAATGATATGTCCAAAACACCAAAATAGCCAATGGTAACAGGTGTCAAGACACATGAGAATGGGTTTGTTTACTGGAGAAGAGTGAAGTGGCCCATACTGGGGATGTCACAGTACAACTGAACATCTTCACAGAAAGTAAGAAAGAAGGGATTCTTTCACAGGACCATCGGCCGTAGTGGAAAACAGGCTAAAAGGGAAGCCAGTTTTTTTCTTTACACTGACACTATTGTCAAGGATGTCAGCACTCACATTGCTTTCCACTGACATAATCACTCAAGAACATTTAGAAACTACAATCAAGTGATTTTTTTTTTTGCAGAACTCAGCACAGCCTTTTCATGGCTTTCTGGGACTACATGTCTTTCCCTCTTTGATCTTTTGAGAATGTCTAGCTCTAAGAACCACCCTGTAATGTCACTAATGGCATGTGTTTTAAGTCAGGCCCAGACGGTTATAAGTCCAGAGCATATTGCAACTTCATAAGTGCCCGAAGGCACAGCTAACTGGAGTGTTTTGAATTAAAAAATATTAGGTATTTTGCCAAACAAACAAAAAATACTCATGCCAATACAGTACAATAAAAACAATCTGACAGTGTGGCTTTTATAGAAATCTAAAAATTACACATTTTCCATTTCTTTTGGCTGACTAATATGAATAAGCAATACATTTATTGATTTCCGCTGTGTAAAGCAATTATAAAAATGACAAAACAGCTATTAAAAACAGACTTTTAGCATTAAATACTTGATTAATGTTGGTTTCTAACCCCTTACTAACGAGCTCAGCTGTGGGCATGCCTGCTCGTTAGCAGGCCTTGCCTTCAGCTGAGCTTAGTTGTTAAAGACCCCGCGAGCACTTGGTCACTTGTACTGTGGCTGCGAGGGTGTGCTCTGTGTTTTGATCGGCCACTTGTTTTTAATTTATTTTGGCAGCTTTCGAATCAACTCAAAGTAATTGCCTCTTTCTTATTTGGCCCAACACCTTTTCTTTAGATAACCCATGTCCCCCTAAATCCAGTTTTCTTCTCTTGCCTTTGTTCTGTTGATGTCAGTGTTTGATTTATTCTCGAGGAATAGCAGAAGCACAACTAATTAAAAACACCTAAGTTTGCCAGATAATTGACATCCTGATGTTCAGTGGTCAACTGGCTGAAACAAAGCATTCATTGAGTCCTGGAAGGAGATCTTATGAAAGTGGGACAAAGGTTTTACCAGTTTGTAGTGAGACCCTCCTTAGATGAAACGGAATGTCCCAAGGCTGTGCAGTGACAAGATTGCAAATAACCTAAATAGAAACTAGACATTAAACGAGTATTTAATATGAAAACAGACAACCTGAATGAAATCAAGTAATTGTTGAAATGTGTAACTTACTCAGCCAAGTTTACTTTGGGTTGTGACAAACTGCTCGGCCTATAAAAATGAGGTGTATTTTACCCTGAGAGAGTGTTCAAACTACATTTAATCAATGGAGAGCAAGGATCCCCAACGTTGGGGGCAGGGCCCCCACAAAGGGTTGCAAAGGAAATCCGAGCTGTTGCAGATAGCAAAACTGAAAAACCTTTATTTAACCTAAAGTTATACTAATTTTCCTCTGATTTCCTTCTAATGTTTACATTTTTTTCTTTTGAATTACTGGATAGTTTTACTATTTTAGAGAAAATCATGTGGGGTTCATGAGCCAAAAAGGCTGTAAACCACTGGTTTAGAACATGTGTCCACTTATACAGGACTGGTAGATGCTTAAATGAGTACAAAATTGCAGATTTTCTTTACAACAAGGTCTAAAAACCACCAAATCCAGGTACCTGAACCAGTTTTGAAAGTTTATTGTTCCCCTTGTTTAAAGCGATAAAAAAAGTCTCAGCGTCAATCTAATTTGATGTAGCAGGTTCCTCTCTTCCCCCCCACCTCCATTACTTCGCTACTTGGAAAACAAGTATAGGAGGGAGCCAAGTACTGCACGTACTTGATAAGGATTCCAGCAATGAAACCTGATAGACGCAGTCAGCCAGGTAGAAAGATACCATTTGCAGTTCAATTCTCAGATATCATGGTCTGGTAACTGGTGGCTGACTGTGCCGAACACAGAAAATTGGTCAAGAAGGATGAGGGCTGTAAAAAGGGCAGACAGCATGAGAACTACTAATCCAGAAAGGAGGAGTGCCTGCTTGACTCGTGACTGATTGAGGTCACGGAGGTTGTGTTGTGTGCAGAGAAGGCATTTTAAGAGTTTGAAAAAGGGATCAAAAGAGTGATTCTAGACTGTAGGACTAGTCAAGAGCAGGCTTCTTGACTTGATGGCAAACAGCACGCAGTCACATGGACATGTAAAAAGGCAGAAAGAGGGACAATGATGTGGCTTTCAATATAGAATTGGTTGGTTTTGCTGAACAAACATTTCAAGAAATGTACAGGGTGGTGAAGAGAGACAAGGAACAGAGTTCAATTCAACCTTATCCTTCTCAAGGAAATTTAACTCGATGATAGGCCCTGTTTGTTTGATTTACTGTAACCTCAGGTTCATGGTCTAGGATTGGGTACCACCAGCTTTTCCTAAATCCATTGAAGTTTGTGAGTAAAGACTAGTGACTTACTAAATCTAATTGCACCAATAAAATAAAATAAAAATCTTGGCCATCAAAGAACATTCAATTAAATGTTATTTATAGTATCAAATCATAATAGAAGTTATCTTAGGACACTTTGCAGATAAAGTAGGTCTAGACCACACTATAATTTACAAAGACCCAACAATTCCCCCATAGGAGCAATCATTTGGTGCAACAGTGGCAAGAAAAACTTCCTTTAAACAGGCAGAAACCTCAGACAGAACCAGGCTTTGATGGCTGTCAGTTACAAACATTAACGGGACATGAATGCACACAGATGGAAACAGAGAGGAGCTCAATGTATCATTGGATTTTATTTCCTAAATGCATGCTTAAAGTTTATTAAACTGATGGGTTTCATCTAGCTTAATTGCTAAATATAATTGGCCTTCATCCATATAACAGTGAAAGTTAATTGAGGGTTTCCTAATAATATTGCCTAGAGGAAGCATGAGATGAATAGAATTTGTCCAAGCACCCTGCCTTGTGGAACACCATGGCTAACTTAGAGGTTTGACTTTTGTTTTTGGTTATGCATTGATGGAGAAATGTGTGTTAAGTTAGCAATATTAGTGAGTTTAATAGTGCAAAAAATGGCAATTGGCTGGGCAACACAGCCAATATCCTCTATCCCGATATTGGTCATTTCACATCTTAATAATGACATATATGTTGTTTGTTTTTGAGGTAATTTAATACATAAATTAAAAAAACACTTGGTAAAACCTATTTTTGCATACTCCTTTTTGACTTTGCAAATAAAAAAGTACTGAATATCTGTAATTTAATTAAGAACTTAAGTGCAAAATTAGCACAACACGCAGGAATTAAAACAAACGCCATGGAAATTATGTAAGCATAATTGTAATGCAGTTCAGCCGCTGGTTTTTTAACATCATGATAGAAACGTAATAGAAAAATACACACGATAGACATTTTAATGTAATTTTGACAATTTTGGGGTCTTTTACTCTTCATTCTAAATGGCTCAGATATTCATACGCCAATGTCAAATGTCAGTTATTTGAGTTAGCAACGCAACAGTTACACCTGGCAGTCAGAGTTAAACTAACTCAGTAATATAGTCAGTAAAACTATATGTAAGAGCTAACTTGTGTGATGCGACCAGTTTTAATTCAGTAACACATAAATTTCCACTTTGATCACCTTGCGCTGGTGCAATTGCTAACCCACAAAGAGGTTTTCAGTTATCCTGGCTGATTAGATCTCTGCGCAGGTGTAATGCTTGGTGGAGTTGTGCAAGGAATCTTGGGAACAACTGATGAGGAAAATTGACCAAACCTCAAGTGTCAAGGGACCTTGATGATTTTTGCTTCTTTCAGATTGTTTCTGGCTTGAACCTTTCTAGCTCAAATGTAACCAAAATGCCCATTACCATGCTTTAACTTTCTGCGATGAATAACCAAGCTTTGATTTAAATCACGGCCACATTCTACAAGCAAAAGCCTGACTGTAGCGCGCATTAAGTTGGAAGATGGGGCTTTAAATCTTGAAAGCATCTGTCAAACTTTGTCACAACTGGCTGCAAGAGAACAACAATCACATATTGCTTGATTGTCACAACAGCTGAACCATATGTTGAGGATTTATTGCAGAGTTAAGTTCTCAACTGATATATAGACCTACAACACTGGAGTGAATGAGTGCTATTAAAATTAAAGCTGGCTTGAAGCGGAACAATACTGTGGGTTTTATCAAATTTATGACTCATGTAAAGACATTTGGCAACAAAATGGGTTTGCCAGAGACAGCTTAATTGACCATCAAAGAACCGATTAAACTAAACTAGATGCAGCAATTATTTTGTTGAAATGTCTTCAAAGGAAAATGCTACTTTTCAGACTGAACAGTCCTGTGTTGTATCTGCAATGAAATTTACAGTGAACTGGAAAGCTGAAGATTATCTGAGATTCTGCCAGATCAGCCCAACAGGCGGCTGTCATGACTAATGCTGTGAGACATGAAGACACAAGTGTTGACTGGTATTTAAATAAGGACAAACACACCCACACAAACAAACACATGAGACACTATTCTTTTTCACTATTGCATTTTCTTACATGCTGTTGCTGTAAAAAGGCAAGAAACCTGTAACATAAGTGAAGTTGAAGCATATTGGTGCTAGACAATATGTCTGGGCTGTATAATGACCACTAAGAAGTGACGCTTAGTGGCTGTTGCCATGGAGCCCTAAACAGAAACACGACGTGAAATGTAAGGGAAATGGAATATAAACATTTAGCTGGAATTACACATTTCTTTGAGAATAAATAAATGAATCTCCAAACACTGTTTCACAACTTAACTTCTTAAATTCAATCCAACGCATGTTGTGCAGAAACACAGAAGTGCATTTAGGTGGAGAGCCCAAAGCTTCCAATTATCTAGCTGTTTCTTTAGTGAAATGATGCATCCAGCTGCTAACATGCAATATTTCATGCTGTCAAATGGTTTTGCATCTGCTTTTTTTCTAAATCTAAAAAAACCTTAGGAGATAATCAAGATTAACGAAGGTAAATGTCTGCTGAGCATGCAGAGTAGCCTAGAAGACTCTATTGTGGATACGCTTTAAATATATTCCCTCCAGTAAAACACTGCATTAACATGATCTCTATGGACAAGAGACACTATCAAAGGGACTATTAAAGTCCCTCTTCATTAAAAAAAAGTGAGCCCTTTAACAAGGGAGAATGAGTTAAGTAGATTTAATAAGATATTTCCATGTCTTCAAACATGAGGGGTTTTAATTAATATAACCCAAGAGACTAAAATACTAAAAACTAAAGCTTTTATTGAAAACAAAGCCACACTGTCAAAAATAAGAACTGCACAAACCTAAAAAGAAACTAAATGGGACTACATGTTATTGAAGGGTTAAGCCTTAAAAAATCTGAAATGTCTTTGTGGTCCTGAACACGCTACTTTCTATCTTAACAAATAACTGTCTTGATTCCTCCAGCTTCAACAGTGAATGCAAACTGCATCAGTGAGCTGAGTGGATCTCGGTGTCCATTTGTGTCGCCAGTGCGTTGCAGCTTTAACCGGTCCATCATGCCTTGCGGTGTCCCAGTTCAGTTCCGATGCAATTTACAACAAGCTCTGTGGTCCTCCCTCACAGAAGATCAGAGCAGCAGGCTAACGGACAGAGCGGCAGATGTTGAGAGACCCATGTCGGATGTCCAATGACCGGATGGACGCATGTTTACATGCACGGGTTTTAAAGGCGAGGATGTGCGCACAGATCTGATGCTGGCGCGGAGCAGCGCGGAGCAGCGCGGATAAACAGAATCTCCCGCATGCAACCCGCATAACATGCAACGGAAAGTACCGGATTTGAACCCCGAGAGAAATACTAAGGCTATCGCACAACAGAGTTTCAAATGCCCTGACACACAGTGATCTACTGCTGAAAACAGGTATGTTGTTGGGTTTAACACAGGGCGGAATGCAGTCACTATCTAATGTGGCTCTAATGCGTCAGTCAAGCCAACCTTTTAAGACCTGCTGCTATTAAAACAAGAATTGTAGGCTATTACATTACCTCAATTATATAGCCAAGTTTTAAACTGAACATCCTTTTTTTCATAGTAGCCAGTTTCTGGAAGACAGAAAAACAAACAGAACAGCTATAACGCACACTGGTCAGCTCTAGTTGCGTAACTTTTTCTACCAAAAGAGTGTGTTTATTCATGTTTTTCTCCATATGCTCCCTTTTTAAATACTACACTAATGTGGCAGACCATTTTTATGACTTACTATTACTTCATATTTCACAAAAGAATAGGCTACGTCCTTAAATGGAGTGTTGTTCCACATGGCAACATACCTGATCCATGAGCCAGCAGGAAATGAGTGAGTGAGTGAGTGGTCAGTGTGTGAGTGGTTCTGCTGAGCCCTGCAATGATGAATCTCTTAATAGAGTTGGGCAATAAGCGCTCGCTCAGCAGTGGCTTTAATCAGAGCTCCTTCAACTGAGTCATCCAGCTACAGTAAGAGACTAAGGAGTCCTTGAAGCACAAGCGTGATGGAAACAAGGGCAAGACTCATGTCTGTTTGTAGTAGGAATACCTTGCTATACAACAATAGAACATAAAGGGTCTTTGATATGTCACTTGACCTACATTTGCACAACAAAATGTGGCTTCTGCTAACTAAGTATTTCTTCTGACGTACAATATTTTTTTCCTTCACAGTGCTGTGGAGGAAGGGCTGGGATTGTGAGACTAATAGTCACGGTATTGAAAAAAAGTTTTCTAAGAGAGGCTTTATAATAAATTAGTTGTGTGTTTATTCACTTAAAGTAGCCCTGTATGCTACAGCCAGAGATGAATTTCTCCTTTTGGAGGTGAACTAAACTGTATGATGTAATTAATCACCACCAGAAGACCAACTCTGAGACATTCCGGCAACACCCCGTTTACTCTGGAGTTTGAAAAGCCCTGCTGCAGTACACACCTCCACTTTTTATCGTGGCCCACATTCGGAGGAAACAAAAGAGGAAGTGACAGGGAAGCATGGGTTGCTTCTTAATTGTTAGTGATTGTTTGGTCCACTTTCCCAGACCGTGCCCTCCAATCAATCCAGTCATCTGTGTAAGGCCTCTGACAAAGCCAGAGCTGTGTCACCATGGTGAGGGATTGTTTGCATTCAGTCATGCCGCCATAGCCATGAGGGCGCGCGCACACACACACACACACACACACACACACACACACACACACACACACACACACACACAGCAGCATGCTCTTTTGTCTGTGCACCACTTATTTCAATGGACCCCCTCTTGCAGCCTCAACCTTCTTGTTGCTTTAAAATCTGGCCCCTGATTTCATCATCGTCTGTTGTTGAACTGCTCATTACTGCTGCTGCTGTCTTTATGACACAAAGTCACTAAAATCACCCTTTCATATGTATTGCTATTCTCATTGTACGTAAGAATAGTTTGACTCAGAAGTGTACTATGATATCTTTACTAATAAAACTATGCTATTTTAAATGCGGAAGAAAATGTACTTTTAAAAAAGGGTTTGTGCATTAGGAATGTGCATGTTTGTTGTTGGTAAGCTGCTTGGAGAAATAAGCCAGGGTCAGGGGGGTGCAGACTTAATCAATGAGTCGGTTAAAGTGTAATTAGGTGATTGAGTGAGGGAGCACTGGGCTAAAGCATGGCAGGATATTAACTCTATGGTGGGCAATTTGCATTTAAACCCAGACTGGTAGTGAGTGTGACATTAAAAAACATTTACAAATTAAACTATGAAATTACATTTTTCTTAAAATGCTCATCTCTGGGATGTTGAAAAAGATTTTTTTGTGGTATGTGTTGAGCCGTCTTGTGAATCGCCATCCGTTTAAATGGAAATCCATGAAATAAACACTGACGTGCCACACTGTGTCCCCTCCCTAGCTCTGCCTTCTCGTGGCATCCTGAGAATGAAACTTCAGGGGAGGCAGACTGAAGTCATGACTAAGTTTAACTCAACGGTCTTCTTCATGTCTGAAACCAGATAACCAAAAGTTGTCCCTAACTACACATATCAACCTCAAAAAACACACAGCCTCACACTGATTGGAAGCTTTATAAACATAATTCTACCTGTAGTAACTCTGCCTGTAGTAGGGTAAACTTTACTGTCCTTGATCCTCTGTGAATGGATGACCACATGATGGATTCAGTAAGCAGTTGGAATGTGAAGCATTGAGTCTGTGTGTTTATTAAACTGTGACTAATGGAAAAGGAAATTCCAAAAGCTATGGCACCTTTCCCACAGGTTCTGCGGTCACTCGCTGTGGAGAGTTGTAGCTCAGTCTGACACTAAATTTGGAAAGTATACAATTTACAAGAATGCTGGACCGAAATAGAACCACACATGTTTGCAGCATACTAATTTGTGTACACTCACCATGTAGCATGTCTGATTTATTTATTCACACTGTGGCAGCAGGGGCTTCAAAGTGATGGTAATTTAGATCAAAGACAATACCAGTGAGAAAGTATGGAAATAGAATGATGAAAATTCTGAACAATAGCAGCAACAGCTGTGAAAAGAGGCACAGAGGTAGTTGAGGGGCGGTGAGCTTCTTAGTGATTTCAAGCGTTGGAAGTTATTAGCGGGGTAAAGAAAATCGAAGCTCGTTTCCACAAGGAAAACAGACTGCAGTGGTGATGCTGTTGTGCAGAGAATGCGATTAGTTTTACGTTGACCTTACATGATCCCAGGTCACAGTGTCTAAATGTGTACTTCAGGTCACAGGTACAAGATTTAGATTCCCAGTCAAGTCAGCCATTGAATGGTTATGGAAAGGCTGTTTCAACATTAAATATCAAAGAATTGAACCTATAGGCCTGCTCAGTTTGACTACAGAACATCTGCTTCTGCACAGCTGCCTGCTCCTATGGCGCTGCACACTGCTTCTCATACCTACCAGCATGTGTTTGGATATTTGTGTCAGAGGACTAGTGGGAGCATGCAAATCAACAAATTTAATTAATTCAACAAAAGCACTACACACAAATGTGTTTGTGAGATCAGATTTGACCAAATCTTTTCTACATTTTATGATTATGTTTGATATTTTAGCAAGCCACAGTCTGCACTCGTAGCTTAGAAGTGTCTCCAAGGATCTGAATCATCTTTTAATAAAATATAAGTGTTACCTTGGTGGAAAAGGTGACTTAGTTGTGAAAAGACACTCCAAGAAGTCCTTATGTGGCACCCTGCCAGACCCAGTCTTTTGTTACCGTTTTTAGAATGACATAATCAAGCCTATATTTTTCACCTTTTAAGTTCTTAGGATATGCATATGAAAGTATGTTGTTGTTGTTGACCCACATCGACATGAATGAAGTCAAAATGAATTTGCTGCAGTTTATTTTGCTCTCTGGACCGTTCATGATGATTGTATCACAGAGGAGTGAATCACACGACTTTTCACATAGATGTGCACATCGCAAGCGTGTGTGTGTGTGTGTGTATGTGTATCCATGTGTGAGAGGGAGATAGGAGGGAGGGAACAGATTTACAAGCTTGTGTCAACACCAGCTCTTCCTCCTGGTGTGATTTCGATATCACCCGTCATTGAATAAACATCACATCTCAACATTTCAGCCGCAGCTGTGGCAGTTTTAAAGGCATCATCACATCTTCTGTGATTATACTGGGTGTTGCAAAACTATGTCACAGAGCTTTTGTTAAGCTGACCGCAAATTCATTGCAATAATATTGTTTTGGAAAACTCTTCCAAGTCATACTTTTCCAATGAACAATGCATCCAGATTAGAAAGGGTTTTACTGAATTCACTTCTTGCTGAGAGGATAATCTTACAGTAAGTATGACATGTTTCCTGCCCTGACTTTCTGCAAGACCCACGACCAACAAGAATATTGTTTCTTTTTCTTCCTAAAAGTGTTTCTGTTTCTGTGCTTCTGTGTGACAACCTCAAACCTTCTTCTATGATTTGTATAGCTATTTGTTTCACCTTCATTCCCCCTTTTTTCTTTAATTTCTCCCCTTTTGTCACAAATTCAGCTAAGATGTATTCATGTGGCTATACAATTACAAATCATCTTTTTCCCTACCAAAGGCAGGTCTTGCCCTTACCAGGTTTTTTTTTAGTGCAGAGGAGTGTACAATATAATGCAGCTGGAAAAGGCCTTGAGGGGGATTGGTAGTTAAATTGCAGGAGGGATGGGAGTCTCATTCCAGCTGTGATGAAGATGGAAGCCACCTAAATTGTGAAGGGAGGACTCCAGTGATATGGTCGTCAAGGATCAGAGCTGAGCTGATGGCCCAGTCAAGAAAAAGGAGGGATGATGCACAGTAGGGTTGCAATAGTCGGGAGCATTAGGTAGCAGCTCCTTTTCTGCTCTGTTGCTCTGGCCCTGCTGTCGTGGCCTCGCCAGGTTCGTAATGACTGCCTCGCTGCTGAGGTGCTTGTGTCAGCAGTTTGAAATGGCTCTCATTCAGCGTGCATGCTTTTCTGCACCAACACCAGCAGATGAAAAATATATTGGATGAGGCCTGTTAGACAATCACAATCACTGCACCACAAGTGTGTTTTCGCTGCAATTCATCAGCAGCCTTACAGGAAACCGCTTCAGAAGAACAAGTGCTGTAACTTGTTGTGAGAGTTGCGTTTAAAGCACACTGGTGTAACTGCCAAATCCAAGTGTGTTGTCTAGTGTCATGTCATTTTGGGAAATGTAGAAAGTGACTAATTGAAACATGAGGCAGTGGTGATAAAGAGCTGCGATATAGACTTTTAGCGCAATCATATTGTGAAAAATTCTGTTGGCCAAATTGATGATTTCAAGTTAACAAATTGAGTTATTAAACCTGCAATATTTTGGTCACTTGGGGGACAGCCCTATAAACACACCATTGACCTGTTATCCCCGTATGAAGTTGATATTGCTAATATATTAACAGTTGCAGTGCAGCTTTAAGGTTTTTGTTTTACATGTGAGAAGAGTTTTGTCTGAGATGTAACAGTTAATTGCACCACGGAGGTTTAGAACCTCCCTAAAGAAGACTCCCTAACTCGGAGTAATTTCCTATCTGTGTATCTGTGTCACATTAGTTTTGCCACTTCCAGGCCTGTTTAGGAGACTAATAGCATGCTCTGGGTGTATTGATTCCAATGGGAGAAGTGAACATGAACACAGATTATTTTGATATACTGATTCTTTTGCCACATTGTCACCAAAGTAAATATTTGACCCCTTTTTCACATCCGCTTTCCACTAAAATGGCATTCATCAGACTGCTGAATCAGGAGAAAAGTAAATTAGTTTGAGACCTGTTTCAGTCTTAGGAACACATTTTGATGACATCTGGCAACACGGATAGGCTAAAGTCAACTAACAATAGCAAACAACACAGATAACTTATTTCCATAACGCTACTAGGGCTAATAGCAGTATAAATGTATATAAAATTAGCATTAGAAGATGTGAATACATGCAAATGTAACTTGTCATCCACTCACATGACATTCACTACATTTACAAACGAGACAGCGCCCATTCAGGAGACTGGCAGCATGTAATATGTGTAATGGGCTATCTTTAGTTATACAGAATCTTTGATTACACTGAAAACTATTTTTTTCTTTTTTCCTTTCTAAGGATGGACAGTTTGTGGTGTGGAGGAATGAGGGCCTCTGGATGAAGGCCATGGAGCTGAAAGTGTGGGTGGATGGAGTGCAGCGCATCGTGTGCGGGGTCACAGAGTTCACAACATGCCAGGAAGTAGTCATTGCTTTGGCACAAGCCATCGGTAAGCTTAAAAGTACTTACTACAACAATATGAGAAAGATGTGAATTATTAATGGTTATATGATGGGGGTTTCACAGCCCATTATAGAGACAAAACCAACTTGAACTACAAGCGATTATGACCGGGGTCCAAGCCTCATTGCGCCAGTCGCACCAACGTGAGTCGTCATCGGCAAACCGGTGGAGCGCGCATAAGTGGAACTCAAAGCGTAACGTGGGAAATATTGAGAGGTGTGAGCCGCAAGGTCGGCTGTAAAATGCCGTTGCAAATATCCCAGAGCCCTAAAGTATTTTTGACAACCTGTGGTCCGTCTGATTTCATTTTGTATAAAAGCTTGTAAAACATCAATCCTGTTGTCCAAGGTAAATCTATGAACATCATTTCTTTTCAGGTAAAACTTGGATGTTAGAATATTTTTGCTGCACTGAGTTCACTTGAATGTTAAAAGGTTGTAGTACCATAAAGACAAATAAATCAACAAAATCTCATGGAATCACACAGATATATTGATATCACACACACAACAATGCCAAACAAACATTTGTGTTGTCTAAAACAGTTATTATATATTAGTCATCCAGTGCAAAAACAAACATATTGAACATTATAACTCATATAAAGGACAAAGTTTTTACATTTCTTACATACAGTGTATCAATCTTGCATTTAACAGTATGAATTAATTGCACAATGACCCTGAAAAACTCTGGGCTTCTTGGCTGGATACAAAACCTTCTGTAAGGGATAGGAAGACAACAAAAACATTAGCAGAGCGGGGCCACTTTTAGATCCAAAATACCATATGTTTCAACTAGTTATATTATTAAGTTACAAAGTTAAGAACCCGAAGTGCCGTTTGGTGTCATATTTGACGTACTTGACCTCCGAAGGGGTTAATGGCCCAAAATGGTCTATGTTGATTATAGCGCCCCCTAATGGCCTATCTTTACTAAATTTGCTACAGAGCCTCCGAGCGGTATGCCAAACAATCATCACAGGTTTCGTGTTGAGAGCATTTACGCATTAAATGCGCATACTTTTACGTAGCAAAATTCTGTGCATAAATCAGGAGGGGCCCTAGATGGTACCCATCAAATTTTGTAAAAATCAGATGTGCCGTTCATGAGATATCAACATTTTGTACTTGTAGCACTTGTACCTCTAGCGGCCAATTTTTGTGAAATTTGTTTGGTAGCCTCAAAGGGTCATACCAGGAAAAAATCTAAAGTTTGGCTTCAACACCATTTATTTTGGCCTGAGATATGGCAAAGTTGGTGTTTTCATAGTTAGCTACACAAATTTGTTTGTGCGTAATATGCACAAATTTTATTCTATGAATATTCAACAACTTTTTGTCAGGTCGGATTCAGGAGATGCTATGTATGGCCTACTATAGCGCCACCTATTGGTGGAAGTGGGTCAATTGCGCCTGAGGTCCTTGCGAAGTTATGGACCAGTCCTGAAAATGACACACCACCACCATGTACAGTTTCGGCTGTAGCATGAGTTTTACGCGGAGAAGAAAAATGGAAGAGAAGATGATGAATCCTTAGAAAAACAACAGGGTTCCATAGCCCTGCTGTGTGAACCGCGTGGCTCTGCTACCGGTTCATGGCCCCTCAGGCTTGGACCCCTAATATCATGACAAAGGCATAAGATGAAATCCTCTGCATATGGCTCCAATACTTAATAACCTAAAATGGGGAGAATGATATTTAGTCCAAAATAAATCCCTATGGGGATATTCTGCTATCTGGGTTGTGTCCAATATTGGCTAGGCAGGTTGTCAGACATACTGGAGATGATAAATTGCAGTAAAACGAAAAGTGGCCAGAGGGCACAAAGGGATTTTCACCATAAACGTGCTGCACAAAACAAGATGAGTCATGCTGCAGACTTTGGTTTACTTACGTGCTGTAATTGCAGATAAATAAGTTGACACTCATTCTCTGTTGCTCATTGACTGTGTTGTATTGTGCTTATATTGTAGCTGGGAATCCAATACCATATACATATGATTTCATCAAACTGAAAGATGTGTACTGTTTTTAAAAGAGGGATTTCTCACTAACTCCCATAGATAGATTTTTCTCAGAGTTAAAACGTGTGTGCCTTCTATGGTGACAGTGTAGCAGGAGTTATGGCATTTACCATCTTTTGTGTTCTCTGTTCCTTTTGTCCAGGCCAGGGTGCTTTGATGTGAATGGCTGTAGCAATGAATGTGCCTCTTTTACAAGGAGCCTAACTGTGTAAGATGGGAGTGAGGATGCATTGGGCAGTGTTTTACTGTTCTCTATATATACACACACACACACACACACACAGCAGTGAACCATTGAATGTAGCCCTTACCGCCAACACAATTACTGTTTGTTGAGTTGAATTTTCCCACTGTTAGGTTCTTTCACCAAACATGCTGGTAAAGTTCTTTGAAACTACCAATGCTGCACAAGCGTGGGAGATTTGTGAAAAAGTTTAAAGTATTTTTTCTGTCTTTTGTGTGCTTGGAATAACTTCTTGTCACAGTGAGTGTGCACCATGACAACATACACAAATAGTATTAAATAAAATGTCAGTCATTAAATGATGCATGTTACTTCACAGGCCATAAATATGGCTGTCATCAGCATAACAATGAATGTGATTCATGTGTCCAAGGGGCCGAGAATAGATCTTTGTAGAAAAACACCACAGGTCGGTGGGACCCCCCAAGGAGAGAGCAATACCAACCACAACAGAAAAAGTTTTATTGAACAAGTGTGAGCTGAATTAGACGAAGGACTGTTGAAACAAGGGGTTGATGCATAAACATTATAAGTTAAGCCAAAATATTTCAATCGCCCCCTGGTAGCTTGCTGGACATTAATCCTGCCCTTTCCATGTTAGCGGATGGGACATGGACCAAACTAAATAATATTAAGTACAGGTCAAAGACATTTTTCTCAAAGATGGTTTCTGTCATTTTAGGTTGTTCAGGTATTCATTTTTCTGATAATTAGCATTTTAATTAGTTATTTGATGCTATAAAAACGCTGTGAAACATTGATTGATTGATTGATTGATAGCTTTAATTGACTCGTAATTGGTCAGATGGGTTTATAGGCGGGACTTTGATACCGCTTATCCATCGCCTGATCACTACTCCGCAGACTCTGGCTCTAAAATTACAAGATGGCAGCACCTGTACCTGGGATATTTTGGCACTACTTTTGTACAGTTGGAGGAAGTGGAGGCGTGTTGTCCCTTTTTATATGCTGTACAATCTATGGTTGGAACCCATTTTATAAGCAATAATCAAAAGCAAAGGTAAAATCAATTGGATTTAAAATTGGCAAAAACAACTCTACAGCTGTCATGTTTTGATTTAAAATCATGCTAAATCATGGTCGGAGCATGAAAGTTTATGACACTACCTTTTTACAAACTGAGACCCGCCCACTTCAAAACAAGGACTGAGAGAAAAACACTCATGAATTATTTCAAACCAGTTTGTAAGATTTCTTTGTGTTTGCGTAGGACTCCACTCATAGTAAAAAGCTGATTTGAGAAAATATGTTATCACAGCTTGTAATTAAGCACTATATGCACATATTTTCTTGTTTTGTTCCAGGACGCACCGGCAGGTATACTTTGATCGAAAAATGGCGTGAGACAGAACGTCACCTGGCTCCACAGGAAAACCCCGTAGTGTCCCTTAACAAGTGGGGCCAGTATGCCAGCGATGTCCAGCTCATCCTCCAGCGAACGGGCCCGTCTGTTAGCGAGCGGCCCACTTTTGACGTGCGGGCTCGCGTCCCAGAGCGTGGCTTCTACCGGCAGAGTCTGCCACCTCTGGCCAAGCTCCGCCCCTCAGGGACAGACCGCTCACTTAAACGAAGGGAACCCAAACGCAAGTCTCTGACCTTCACTGGAGGGGCTAAGGGTCTGCGGGAAATATTTGGGAAAAGCAGAGATGCAGAAGGTAGTGTGTATGTTTTTAGTTTGGTCAGTATATCCAACTTACTGTTATCAGTGGTTAGTTGTGTACATGCTGTCATCCAATCCCCATCCTTTCATCCCCCACCCACCTGTTCATCCATCCAGCCAAACAGCCCCAGCAGCGAGGTGTGAGTTTGAACCTGAGCAGGGTTGGAGGTGGTGGAGTGACTTCTTTACCTGGAAGTCCAGCCAGAGAGTTGAGCAAGCTGGTGCAGCTGCAGAGAGACAATCTCCAGGCCCTGGAGAGCCGTCTGCTGGGCTGCGAGGCCGAGCTGCGAGACTGGGACGAGGCCACTGGCATGGCTGATGAAGTGAGTAAAGCCACAGCTGCCAGTGCTGTTACTTACAGGAAAAGATTATGTGTGCAGATCCAAAACACCTGCATTGCACCCAACAATGTACTTTTTGAATTTTCTGTAGCACAGCAGGCGGAGCTGGGCTACCCGCCAGATACTATTCACAATTAATAGCAGTTTATCACTGACCCAGCTCTTGAGTCTGTGTGGGTGAATGCCACGTTACATTCCTGCATCATCTTTTTATTCCTTTTTACCAATGTTTTTTTCAATGCATATTTTATATTGGGGCTAGAGAGTTTTCAAAGTTGAATTTTTTTCTCTTACAAGGGAGAAAACTTGGAAGGGGAGCTGCTGCTTTTAGAGCAGCAGGTGAGGAGGAACGATGCAGAGATGGAGGAGGAGGAATTCTGGCAGAACGAGCTGCAGATCGAACACGAGAGCGAGCGTCAACTGCGGCAACAGCTAGTGAAGCTGCAGGGCTGCGTACGCGACTGCGAGGCCAAGCTTTCAGAATACCTGGCTCACATACAGGTGAGCTCAGCATCGTAGAGAAGCTACCTGGTTCCACTGGATCCTGTCTAATTTGATTTTCTAAACAGCATGAAAACTTGGAATTGAAAAGTGGAAGTACTTTGGTCTTCTATTAAGACTATTTTCATGCCAGTTTTTTCGTATTATTATTAATATTATTATTTTTTTTATCTGTCATGTTCTGCAGAGCATGGAGGGAGGCCTGGAGCAGGAACGGATGCAGCAGGAAGCCGAGCTCAACCAGAGGGTCAATGAGGAGGAGGTACCATGCGGTCTAAAACACACAACAGCATGCAAACAGAGAGGAACGTAGTCCTTCAAGTTTTAGTTTCAGTCAAACAGACATTTATACTTAACCTGTCTCAGAGGTTTTTAGACCAAGGACCCCTTAGCTGAAACATGAAGTAGATGGAGTAGGGACCCCCTATTATATATAATATTGTCGCATATTAAACTGGGTCAGATGGATGACAATGGATAGATATTTATATATTATTTTATCATGTTTTGATGTTAAACATACATGCGGAAGTCACAGTGAATCCTTTAGCTTAACAGTATCTTTGGATGGCTACCATAGTGGCTACCTTACCTATAGTAAGCCCAACCACTAAAGTGGTGTAAATTAAGTGTTTTTTTGTTTTTATGAACAGGTCAATTCATCTTTGCTAATAATATTTTTTTGGAATTTTTGGAAGCAAAATAAACTTAAATACAATATAAACAAAATATTGGAGACCCTCCAGCATTAACTCTGAGGACCCCCTAGGGGTCGCGGACCCCCTGTTGAAGATCTTTGTCTTATGTTATTCTTCACATAGATGAATACAACTCATAACACTGCTTTGTTTTTCACAGTGAAGGAACTCAATTTCTGAGTTCTAAATACATTGAAGCTTGAGAGAGCCCTCCTACATATTTACTCTGAGGATTAGTCTTGCCCATTTCAGCTAGGAAGTTGTGAAGAGATTTCACTCTTCACTTCCACTCATTTCAGGTGCAAGACCAGCTGGAGAAACTGAGAGCCGAGCTTGAAATGCAGAGCCAACACACAGCGCGGCTAGAGAGCAGCTGCAGGACGTTGGAACGCTCGCTAGGCCAGTCCAGCCTGAGATTACAGGTCAGCTACTTAGTATTTTTTATTTTATTTTTTTTAACACCAAAGCCTCAAAACTGTCTGGAATTTAAAGCACACTTGGCAGGTCAAAATACAATACGTGTGGAGGATGTTGAATTTTTTTTTTTTTTTACGAGACTGTTTTAAAAAAGCTAATTCAAAGGTTGCTGTGTGGAACTTCTGCACACAGGTGGAGCCAAAGAAATCTAAGCTCATTAAATTGTGGGCAGTGAAGTGAAGTTTAATCTCTGGCCTGCAGCAATGTGCAGGGGATCCTTGGCTCTGTGCATCCCTGTATGAAGCAAAGTGCTCTATGTACAGGCCGGGTCCAGTAGGGTGTGGGAAGCATGAGGTAGTGAGAAGGGGAAGGGAGGGAGGGTCTTTTAACATTCTTTGCCTGATTAGAAAGGGGACTGAATAAGTACACAATCCCTCGCCTGTAGTTGCGCAACCATCTCGGAGCCAGCGCTTTTCATTCGCCGCAGATGTGAAATCTGATCAGTCACAATGCAAATATGTAAATGTAGTCATGTGAAGGTAGGAAAAAGAATCCAGATTAGGTACAGCAGCTGAGTTATTTTATATTATCAGTATTGTCAGACACATTTTTGTTGGTATTTTATCTGTATTTTAAAAGTAGTCCTCATTTGTCACAATGCACCTTTAGCAATTCTTTATCAACCTTGGTAAACACCTAATTTAGCTGTTGTGGTTTTTTTTTTTTACATTGCAGGAGAAGGAGCAGGAGCTGGAGCAGCTGACAAAAGAGCTACGGCAGGTCAACCTGCAGCAGTTCATTCAGCAGACTGGTACCAAGGTCACCGTGCTGCCTGCTCAACCTACAGGAGAAAACAACAACGGCACGTACACACACACACACACACACAACGGAGCATCCATAATTTGCCACATTACCATCACCATGTCAAAAAGTACAGTCAAAATTAAGTTAGCTATGAAACTGAAGTGCTTTACATGCAGCATTGTCTTCACATGTGTGGGTGCACAGTGCCACCTTGTGGTCATCATGAGAACGACACATTAGACTGTAGACTTGAGCTGCTGTGCCATAACAGCTTAACTGTTAACAGTCTGTAACCCCATTACATGGACCAAATCCGAAGCAGCTCTGAAATGCTGCTAGACTTTCACAGCTATCAAACGGAAAATGCCTGTTTTCTTTTTCTCAAAAGCAAAAGCAAAATCCCCTGTCAACTGTTGTGTATTATCAAATTCATAATATTTTTACAAAGGTACTAAAAGGATTACCAGTAAGCTCAGTAGCTAGTAGATCTTACATCATTGTCATAGATACAAGCATGTTGTGTCAGATTGTTCAATTAAATGGTGTCCCTTTTTTGGTTTTATTTTGTTGTTTGTTACAGATGTGGACTCTGGCTCTCTGAAACGACTTGGCTCTTCTCGACTCTTACCCAGCAACCTTCGCACTCTTCAAAGCACCATGTCCTCCAGCCTCAACCCTGAAGGCATCTACGTTTGACCCCTTAAACTGTGCGGGAGACATTATTTCAACAGCAGGGTCGGCCTGATGTTACTCGGGCTGTTCATACTGGAAGGCCTCAATACTTGACTCCCCAAACTGCTGAAATGCTCTTGAGCAAGGCACTGAAAGAAAGTGCGGAGGATGTTGGCAAAGCCATCACTGGGAGGATTAGTGGGATATCACAAAGAACCAGTTCTTGCATCTGTTTTGCATCTTTCCTGCTCTGCCTCCTGTTTATTCAGGGCTGGGACTCACACTGATGTCAATATCCATTTGCAAACTAACATTTAATCTGTTAGTAGTCCAATGGGTGAGCAGTCTACTAAAATTCTTAATTTCTCAGAATAAAAACAAACAAACGTCAAGCCAGCAGATGTATTGCTGTTGGGGTAGAATAGTTTAGATAAACTTTATTTTTATGTTGTAGGTCATAAACTGGAGGATGCAAAGTTTGGATGCATCGGACATGTAAAAAATAATCTCTGCACGAGCATGCACAAACTGACACCATACCTGTGCTATTAACATAGCCATATCTGATTGCCTTACTCTGGTGTTTTAAAACCAGACGTCAATAATGTTCAAACCGAACTCAAGGTAGCTACTGAACTATGCGCCATATGAATTTGAACATACATACATACATACATGCATACATGCATACATATATACATACTTGGCATCAATTCAGGTGACAGTCTAGGCTACTGATGTCAATTTAACTCAGAGTTAGTGGCTCAATCCTTTACTTTCACGTAAGTTAGAATCTTATTTTATTGTTAGTAAATAGTTATTTATAACCCTGGAATACAGTTGCTTCATATTTCATGTTTGACAAAAAATTCCTTTCATATATTGTATATAAAAAAGCGGGAAAAATAGGAGGTCTAACCTCATCAACTATTGGACATTTTTGGTGAAATAGTTTGGCTCTAGGTTAATGTCTGGTGCAGAGCCATTAATCTCATCTTTGTTTCAGTTGATCACTTTCTCCAAAAGCTCTGAAATGTGACAGGAGTGATGAGTGATGACAGAGGCCTTTGTGCCTGCAGTGTAACTCCATCTTGGAAACACATTGAGCCCCATCTGACCACCGGGTGGCGACAAATCATATATTATTCAGATGGGTGAACGTTAACTGTTAAAGCTACTCCAGATCTGGTGTTATCTGTCTTTTTTCACTTTCATGGGTCAAACATGACTGTGTTTACTGTTTTTGTTACAAAGCCTCAGCACTTTCAGTGCCACTTAGATCATTTGACGTGTTTCACTGTGTTCATCAAGCAGGGACACACTTCTAAAAACAATATTACCATTTGATTTTTTTAATGATACTAAAGATGTCTCATATGAACCAAAGCTAGTGTGAAAAACTATACTATTTAGATGAATGTACTTTTTTATATACTGTACATGCAACTTATGCCCGTGAAGTATACCAATTTGAGTCAAATAGTAGACGTGTTTTTAGTTTTAATGGTTTGCTGTTATTCCAATTCCAAAAAAGTCTGGTTGTAGTTGATTTCTCGCCGGGTTTCTGGGATAAAACTAATCCCAGAAATAAGGGGCAATACGCTTTTGAACTTGAAATAATTTCTTGAAGTCTGTGGTAGTATGTGAAACCTGTGAAAAATGTTTGACTTTGTAGAAAAGACTTGCAGTTGTGAGAATGTCTAAATAATATGTTTGTAAAAATTATAAATCATTACTACATGCACACAAATGCATTTTAGGCTGCAAGAACGGGACTAAAACTTGTAACTTAAATGTATGCATGCATGTGTAATGTAACACAGTTGCACACAGTGTGGGAATTTGGAGCTTCACACACTTTTCTGATTTGAACCTGTACCCAAACGCAATTCTCTTGTTTAAGAGTTTGTGCAACTTCATCTTTCAATGGAGAAAAGTAATTAAGTACATGTACTCATGTATTGTTCTTACATGCAAAATAATAACAAACATTATAATGTATTATTATAGATTAAGCTACACAGCATTATATGAAGTCATAAAAATTTGCTCCACGTTTATCAGCTGCAACGTTAAAGTGATATATATTAGATCTATATGGGTATATAGATTCATGCATTAGTATTTATATTCCATTTAGTTACGCAGTATGCTGAAATGGGCCATATAGGGAGCACTTTTACATTGGTACATCAGTATATTTTGATGCTTACTCTTACTGTACTTTGGCAATACTGTGGTCATTCAGTAGTAATGGGTACTTCAACCATCCATTCATTCTGGTATTTTTCAACATCTACAAATCTTTTTGCTACCCTTTTACAAATTGTAATTTTTACATTCAGTTTTTTTCACAGGTTTAAAGAACCACAGGCTTTGAAATCATTTCACAAGCTTAATATGTTATTGACCCACGTTCAAGCCCCTACGAAGCAGCTCGTATTTGTGCTGCGAGCGTATGATAACAAAGTGAATTCCTCCCTCCGGTGTGAAGGATCTTCGTTGTGTGGTCTGCTTTGCAAATGTAACTGCTTGAATTTACATCACAACTTGGCAAACTATTCTCAGAAGTTGTTCAGTGACAGAAGTTGTTTTTTCCCTCCCTCAGTATGCAGTATTATCGTCATGGCAACAACTTCAGCTGTGGCACAGACTGTAACCCGCTAATAGAAAAAAAATCATAGCTCTCGTTGACTAAAAGTCTTGAATAATGGCATGCCTTACTGGGAAAAAATGTATATAGTGTCTAGATTTCACGTCAGTCTCTGGACTATTTTTAAAGTAGATTGAAGAAATATGCAGAGTGCTAGAGAGGTAAGGTTTTAGTGCTGCCGTTCAATAGGCAGCTCTGTGTGCATGCAAAAATGTGTGATTGGTTTATTTGGATTTCCAATTAGTGGCTAACAAGGAGGCAACAATTCATCTGAGAATAAGTTTACTTTTGGTTTGTTGTGTCCCTTCTTGCCATGTTGACATTTACACTGGTGGAGATTCAAGCTTTGGTAAAGAGCAGCAGCTCAGTGTGTACTAGCTTAAAAAAAATGGCAAAAGCCTGCACATTATATGCTCGCCTTTTCATTTACAGTGATTCTGGCAAAGACAACATCTCATGAATGTAAAAGAGATTTGTGTTGCATTATAAAAAGCCAATACGTTTACAGACATTTCCAATGATTGGTTTCTCTTGTGCCATCAATGGTGCTTCTCAGTAAAAGAGCATATACCAATACGAAGATGGAGCCATTATGGAGACAGCCTTCAAGGGGTTTTGAAAGCTAATGTAGGAATGCTGCAGCTTAGGGATATTTCAAGACCGTGAATAACCAAGATAAGAATGGGCAGAAAGTAATTATGGATGAATGCTGTTCAGGATGTCTTAAGCCATTTGACAAGTTCAATTGTGTATTTGCTCTGGGGACTTGAACAGACGTAGCGTTGGCACCAAGATACAACACATGTAACTGAAGTAATAATTTGTTTGTGAGAGAGATGTAGCTTTATTTGAAAAGTAAAGTGTTTTGGTTGGCTCATGATTTATTTTTAAGCTAGAGACTAAATGGGGCTAGCTTTGACATGAATCATGAAGTGAATTAGATCAACTGTGCTCAACTAATGTCACTGACTCGTGTTAACGCAACATTTAGACTAATTATTATATAGTAAAAATGTTATGATTTGGTATTGTTTACTCAAAAATTCACAAACTGTATTTTTTTGGCTTTCTGAATTTATCACATTTTCTTTTTGGGGTCTTTATTTAGCAACAAATGTTTGAAAGACTTAAAAGAAGCATTCAAGACTAATGTAAAATATATAAATAAATTACTAAAATATATTTAAAAACATGCCAGAAAGTAATAAACTGCTATATAGTGCTGAAAGCTGTGGTAGAAAGGTATTATTATTTGTGATTGTGTTTTTTATTTGTCAGATAGAAAATCTACAGGATTCATGGACATACAGGACATATGATCGGTAGTCTAGTTCACACAGCATGGGAGACAAACAAATGCTCTGGTTTATTGGCATTTCTTTAAAGAAATCACAATCGTCTGGCACTGACAGGTCAGAGCCTCAGTGCTGCTGCAAAATAAATAAATAAAATAAATATAAAATTTGTCCTTGGGAAGGAACTTGTTTAAGTGGAACCTGTGCCTTCAAAAGTTGTTTCAGTCGTGCAATTGAAAACTCAGATTGGACAGATAGTCATGTCAGGATTTACCATGCAGAGATCTGAGGAGCAGTTAACCATGGTCTTCATAAATTCACCAGAGTTTAAAATTCCAACACAAAGTAAGATGAAGGAAACGGACATCCGGCTGAAGAGCGTGAAATCCCGGAAGTGGAACATCATGGACATAGACTATATGACCAGGACCTATTAGGGGCAAAAAAAAGTACAAAAATTAGCTGTTTGGTCCCATACTACCCCATACACCAAACTAAACTAACACATTAACTAACTAAACTAAAAATGAATAAGATCTTAAAATTAGATTTTGACATAAAACCCTTCTACAAATTGACTGTTAGCTAAGCCCCACCACCCTTAGTTACTGTTGATGTGCATTTCCAGCTTTACGTTATTGCACAAATGATTGAATTTACAAAGATAATGGTGCTTGACTTTCCTTATGATAGTTAGTATTTTTTTTTAAAACAGGGTCTTTCGATTTCTTAAAGTTGTAGACAAAAACAGATGACAATTTTGCCAGCGGAAACGACAACTGTCTTTCAGCGTTTCCACACCAAATTGTTTTAAAACAAGAACAATGTAAATCTTAAACAAGAATTTGATGAGATGATATTGTGCTAAAAGCCTGAGATTTAAGGCTCTGACACACCAACCCAACGGCCAACTGTCGGCAGAAAAGGCAGTCGGACTGATCAGTCGGCTCCCGTCTCTCCAAAAAGTGCCTCGGAACACACCGAAGCGACGCCGACTTGAGCGTTCATGAATCCGTGCTTAGATGTAGTATGTGTCCACAACAGCAGTATAATAATCTGTATTTTCGCCCAAAAAATGAAACCCCCGAAATGACGGAACATCTCTTTAGAACTTGAAAACACAAAGCACGCTGTCGTTAGTCATTGTTTTGCACCAGAGAGTGTTGATAGTAGTCAAGAAGGATCGTTGTTGTCATTACTCGCTGTACGGAAGAAAATACAGTGGCTAGTAATAAGAAGATACTGGTGTTGTCAGCTCTGGTTTTCTCGTGCACTGATTTGCTAGTTAAGGGCTAGCACTCCACCAATCCGACTGGTCATTGAGTCCGACTGGCCAGCGGCCGATTCCAAAAAGTCAAATCGGCCAAAATAGTTGCCGACGGGTCCTCTGACTAATAACGGCACGAAACACACCAAACAGACTTGAGTCACCGACCTCGCCAGACTCTCCGACGGCCAATAATCGGGTTGGTGTGTCAGAGCCTCAAAACTCCCAGGCAAAATATCTGCTTTCTCACCAGTTAATGGTTCATGTGAAAATGGGAAAATGTAAAATAAAAATAGTCATTGCAACCAGTGACTTACCAGTTGTTGCGTATCTGGTTGTATTTTTCAGTTTTGGACAAGGTAAAGGGAACCACTTGACCATGTAGAGATGGCCGCTTCCCTCAGTTAGACAAAGAAGTATGTAAAGAATGTGTGTTGTCTTCCAGTATTGAATCCCTAAGATCCAAACACTTATTACTTCTACTTACTATTAATACCATTTCAAGCACTAGTAATATCAGGATATGTTAGTGACACGTAGATCTATTTTTTGGGGTGCCACTTATGAAAATTGGTTTTTGCACTTACAACAAAGAAAAGCCACTGCTGAAACCTGAACGAGCTGGAGACGTGAGGGTGGTTTTTGCAGTTGTCTACACGAGATGAGATAAAATCACGGATGACCTTCTCTGAATCTGCAAAGGATAAAAACAACTTAATTTTTAATATGTTTCTGAATTGCAGAAAGCAGGAGTCTCAGCGGCCTCCATACTGTACCGGCACTTTACGCAGAAAGTGTCAGAATAACTTGGTTCTTTGGTCAGCCGCCTTTGTGTTCAAAGACAGACAGACAAGACAGACTACTGCCAAGACTGACTGGAATGAAAGTTTCCCCAAATAACAACTAGTTTCAGATTCATTTTCAACTTTTGATACATAAACGAGTTGGAGAACTTCACACCAGGTGTTTTTTAGGGTCATTTGTCTCTCCCTAGTGTATTGGTGCTTTAATACTTTAAATGGAGCTCAACAGCTGGGTCAGAGGGGCTCTTATTACATTTTTGACCCTCTCACACCGTACAATACTTGAATATTTTCGGCATTAAATACTGTTAAAGCTATTGTGTGTAGTTTTTGTCTCCCCCATGAGAAATTCTAAGTAATGACAACAACACTGCTGGCGCGTCCACAGGATAGTAGCCATAAAGGATACGGATCATTAAAAAAAACATGCTGGTCATTATCTTCATTTGAGATTCTGCACGCAAATGTCACCGGAAGACACTATCTGTTGAACATAGCCATAACGAGAAATACAGAGAGAGTTGTGTGGAGGTGATTTAGCGTTGTAGCAACTCATCTGGCAATGGCTTGACTGTAACGGGCCTTCATTAATATCATAAAGTTACACACTAAAGCTTTAAATTCATCCAACCTTTTGATTTTTATAACCATCATTGTCTCCTGTTAAGGTACCATCCTTAGATTTAATAGTTTCTTAGCAGGCACAACTTTTGGTGATGTATCATACAGCATCCTAGCTCTCATTAGGGAATAAAACTCCTGAGTAAGTGACAGCTGCTCTCAGCATGCAGGCACCAGCCAGGATTCCAGCCATTAAACCACTAGTTTAAAAAGTTATCCTTTGACATCCATGTAATGTTTCAAATGGAGGCTTGTGGATTAAACTTGATTGGACTAAATGATTACCCAACCCCTTTTTCATCACAATATCAACACTGTAAGTCCCTCTTAAACACAACGTTGTTACATTCCTAGTCCATATTGTGTTCTGCCTCGGATATTTGTCCTGGTATGCTTATCAAGCACCCACTGATTAATTTTACCACCCCAAATATACAAAATGAACAACGTCATTTATGAGCTGTAATCTAAAGTGTAACCAAATGTTGTCAATCAAAATAGTTTTCGAAATTAATTTAACAATTATCATCTTACCTCTCGTTGAGTCCGAGGAAGAGTCAGGTTTAGCTCTTTATTGGCTGCTTTACCTCTGAAATGTTTGTTAGGTTTAGATTCACACAACAAATCCATTTCCCTCTAAGCTATTATTGGCTCCTTTCTCTACCCTGAGCTCTGCTGATCCAATCACAAAGCCATCACAGGGCTTGCAATATCATCAGGTTGATTTTATCAGAAGGAAGACTGTACGATGCGGTAGTGTGACAAGACTTTTGTGAGAAACCGTCTCGATTGAGATCAGAGATTTTATGTGAGTTATCTGAAAGTCTTCTAAAAGGCACAGTGCGATGGGGATGAGTAATATTCTTACACTCATAAAGCCTAATTAGTTATCCTCTGTTCATGAATGAATTGTGATGCAAATGTTGCACCTTAGATGGATTAAACAATTGTGTTTAAAATGAATTATTGTGGTGCTGGAAGATTGATTAGACTACGTGTGTGTGTGTGTAAGTGTGTGTGTGTGTGCGTGTGCGTATGCGTGTGCGTGTGCGAGCATATGTACATGTGTGTGTGTGTGTTTGTGTGTGTGTGTAGGTGTGTGTGTGCTCTGATGTGTGGATATTTGCACAAGCCAGGACTGATGCTGTCATTAAATAGCCCCTTGGCCCCTCTCCTGAATTTGTTTATTCTGCACTGGGCATGGGAGGAGGTGGCAAACAGATGGGCATCCATGAATTATGGAAATTATGGGCTTTGATTAACCACCACCACACACTCTGCTGGATAAAAGTAACTACAGGGTTGCCAAGTTATGTGTTGCACTGGGCTGTGTGTCAGTAAGGAAGCGGTGTGATGGACCTGATGCCTGATTGATGTTGCTTACTGCTTAATCTTCAAAAGTGTAGAACAAAACGTCTGTATTTTTCATGTATTTCCAGTTAAGTTTGGTCCAAGGTAAAGGAGCAGTTTAACATTTTGGGAAATGAAAGAATTCACTGTGGTGCCGAGAGTTAGATGATACCACTCATGTCGGAACGTGAAATATGACCGGTTAGCTTGGTTTAGCTTAGTTAAGCATTACCTGACTGCCCAAAGTTAAAAAACTAGCTACCAGCACCTCTAACGCTTGCTAATTAGAAGATTCCCTGTGGCTTTCCATTTTTTATGCTAAGCTAAGCTAACTGGCTGCTGGCTTCAGCTTTCCCCTTAACATGCAGACATGCAAATGTTCTCCATTTTATCATCTGGCTTTCGTCAAGAACGCAAAATTGGCATATTTCACATAATACTGAGCATGTGTGTGTAGTTCAGGCTGGTGTGTAAAGTGTGTAATAACAACAGAGTGTAAATTGTAATTTCCCCTTGTGGGATCAATAAAGTGTACATTATTATTAGTATCATCCTGTCTAATGTTGATTATTAAGGGTCCCATGGGTCCAGTTCTAGAAATGTATTTTAATGACAACAGGGATTTGGCTTCTTGTTTCTCATTCTTACCTCACTCCACTCTTTAAGGATGAGTCTTTGAAACTCTGAACATATTCATTCAGTAGCACGATGCAGGCTGTTTAATCATGTATACTATAATCATTTAATTCTTCAGTAATTTTTCATCAAATGAAGTCAGATATCTAAAGTGTTTAATCAAAGCTCTTTAAAAAGTATTTGATTTGTTAGAAACAGGCACCAATTATCTGAGTATTGGCCTTCCAACTCGCCTGCAACCAACACCCTCCCCCCTCCGTCTTTTGCATTTGATACTCCCCCTCCTCACACACCCACACACACATCCACCATCAGCTGTCCCCCCGCACACAACTGTCCCCATCTCTTCACTTTCATAAATGAAGAGAGACAGCCTTATCCCGGAACCAACATGGAAAAGCAATTAAAAAAGAATTAAGGGTGTGCAAGGAGAAATTGGATATGATATCCGACGCCTATTGTAAATGTCAACATTATTACTGTGTTGTTGTTTCCCATTCCTTTGGCCGCCTTGCCCGTTTTCAGGAGTGACAGCCCATAGCCTGCTGGACTTAATGAAGCCGTCTCGGCAGCCAGGGTCTTGGTATGTAAGGAGAAGAGTGCTGCTCATCCTCTTCTGCATGCAGCTCTCATTAAGATCGGTTTTGCTGGTGAATAGCAACAACCCCCACTTTTCTTCTGTCTCTGTTCTCAAACATATGTCTGTTAAACTTACTTAACACTGCTGCCCCGATGCTATGTGACTTGTTGCTGTACTTGAGGTTTCTTTAATTGTGTTTTCAGCTCAGGGAGAGCAGTGATTGCCTTTGGCATTAACAAAGAGGGACCTTGATAAAAACAAAGCAAAACAAACACCCGTAAAAAATCACATTTACATTATTTTGGTATGTTACAAATATATCCTCTGGTCATAAGCTCCTTTTTTACAATCCTGATGTACCAGAAGAGATTTGTAATGTGGGACTGTTTTTTCCACAGAGGTAGATTATAAACTGCAAATACAAATGAATACAGTTTAAACCAAACTCAGTAAACTCTATCCATCATGTCACAGGTGTGAATCGGCTGAAAGGTCACTCTCTCATTTATTATTATTATTAACATCACTGTTCCTATTTTATGTGATTATTGTCTTGAAATATTCAGATTCCGCCATGGATCACTATTCTAAAAAGGAAATCTACCTGGAAATGGGAGTTTGGGGACATTGAAAAGCAATTTCAATTCCTCCTCACTGCTGACTGCTGTCCAAGCTGTCACTGAAAACACAAGAAGTGGTTCTGATGGGAAAGAGTAAAGGGAATTACACTGGTATCTGGGAAATCCAAGGTGAACACGGCTGGCTGCATTACTGTAAAATGTGGATGTCCTGTTTTATCACACTTTAATTTCTCCCAAGGGATTTTTATTTTACACATTGTAGCCTTGGCTTGAAGGAATTGATACTCCCCTGGGCACTTCCTCAGATTTGTTTTAAATATATCCCGAGTGGGGTTTTGCTGGCTGAGTTATTCAGCTTTGTGCTTCAAATTCATGCAGACGTTCACTCAGTTCGGCCACAGTCTGATGCTGTTGGCCCCTGAGCAGCTCCACCGGAGCAATTTGAGGTTTAAGTGGCCTCCTCAAGGGCACCACAGTGTTGTTTGTTGAGGGAGCTGAGAGTGTTTCTCATTCATTTTCCACACCTAGATATCCCCAAGATGATCTGCCCTGAAATCTTACGTTGAAAGTTCAAGTAAGAAGAATATTTCCTTTCTCGGTTTCTGTGATTACACCAGTCCAACTTGTCCAGGGTGTGCATGTTTGTGTGTGTGTGTGTGTGTGTGTTTGTGTGTGTGTGTGTGTGAGCACATGCACGTTTCTCTGCTTCCTTTGTTCTCGCACTCCCATCTTACAGTCTGTCTTGTGTGTCCCACTTCATCCTGCTGTATAATGGAAGTGGGTGACAGCCACATCTGAAGTTCAGAGATGAAAGACATCATTTACAAGTCGGTGTCTCCTCTCCCTCTGTGTGTTTTTCTCACACACACACACACACACACACACACACACACACACACAGCAATGGACCAAGGCATCACTTTAACTTTTCTGTTAGTACCGGGCCCTGAAATATTCCCAGAATTATGATGGTTTTTTTAGTTTTTTTCCTATTATAATTGTCTTCTTTTTTTAAATGCTTTAAGTGTTATAACAGTCATGTTATTTCATTCAAAAGATAGCCTGAACAATAAATAGCCTGGTTCAAAATGTGTCTCATTGAGCTGCAGCCGTTTGAGGCTCAGCGGCTCATTGGTTCTGGACGCAGCCTGTGTATCTGACCGGACCGCAGAGCGCGGTGCACGTGAAGTGACAGGTGTAGCACAGGTGCAGCACAGGTATATCTCATCACTCGACATTTCCGTCATACATGGATTCACGGCAACAGGCGAGTCCGTGGCGCCAAATGTATTGTGTGTTGTTTGGGGTGATATACGCAATGAAGCATGGAGCTTTTCAAAAGAGTTGGACGCTCAGGGGTAAGTTTTGATATCTTCTCTCTGCTATCTGTTCTTGTTGCTGCCAATCCCTGGGGCCTCACTGATCCGTCTGTAAGTTAGTTTTCATTTATGTTTGTGAAATGGTCCCTTTTCTTATTTTGTTGTATAATATCCTGGAATGGGTGTGCATTGTTTTGGATGCATAGGCCTATGCTTTTTTTTTTTTTTTTAACAAAGCCCAGGAAGAACAGCTTGTCTTGTGCACAGCTAAAAATACAGTGATAGCACTAAACAGTTCATTGTCACGTTGAAATTGTTTTGTTCTTGTTGGTCAAGTATGTGTTGTTTTGGTTAAAGCTCAATCTCCAATTTTTACGCTTTTAGAAAAAGTTCTCTGAAATGACTGTCAGTTGCTGTTGTAGTTGAAATGGGCTTTTATTATGTAGGCCTATATTCATATTTAGCCTTTGTTGTCACCTGTTGGTGAGTGAAGCACTGAGTTAGTGGCTCTGGAGAGATTTGACAGGTGAGATGGGCTGGTATTTTCATACAATTTACCATTACTGCCACCTGCTGGTGAGTGAGTGAGTGCTGTGTAAGTTGCTTTTGAAAGAGACCTGATTTGTATGGGAGAAAGGGAAGCATTTTGTGAACTGGTCTCAAAGTTGAAATAGATTGGTATGCATATAAAACCACTGTAAATTAAGCACTGTGTAAAGCCGAAACAGCCTATGTTTAAAAACGATGCATCTTAAAATTAGGACATTCAAATTTATCAATACACCTGTCCCTGGCACAAAAAAGGTTGGGAACCCCTGACTTACAGGCACCAGTAAACTCATAAATTATTTTATGAAATATTTTTTTTTTATTAGGTTCATTTTCAGCTTTGATTAATTTCTTATTTCACTGGATTTGAGATTGGAACACATGTTACAATAAATGCATAAATCATAAGTATCACATGTATTGTAAATGTTTGCTGACCGGCAAATGCTCTAAACAGAGTTTAAGGACTCAAGACCGCACACCTGTTAACACAACATAGTCCATGCTGACAATAAATAGGTAGGAGCAGATATGTATTGAACAGAACAGTCTGTGTTTTTTAAAGCAGTACTAAATTTCTACTCTTGGAACCTTTTGAGGGCAGATTCATAGGTCTGAGATGTCATTTTCCTTTATAGCTCACTGAGGAAAAGTGCTTCATAACTGGAAAATTAATGGATGTATTATAATGGTAATGTTTTATTTTCTGGGTCAGTAATTTCTGAAAAATAACAGACATGTTTTTTAATGAGTTGCAGCCATGGCACATAAGAGTTCTGCCTAAAAGTGAGGCACAAACCCAAACCGGTACTGCTTAATCTCTGATTCAAACCTACACCTGAATCCATGTTCTTTCTATAATTAGCCATTACTCACTGTTAATTTGTCTCACATTAGCTATACTCTGTATTTTTTCTTTCTAAATTAAATTAAAACCTAATACTTACCTATACCCCAATACTTGTTGGGACTTGTCAGTATCAGACCAGGATGCAGAACTCACAAAAGCAGGCAAGATAAACAATTCCACATAGGAAATATGTAGTTTCCAATAAAACATGAATACATACTAAATATATACTTCAAATAAAGTTTTTCTTTTCAAGAAAATTCCTGTTTACCACCCAATAACATCATGTCTTGATGGGAAACTTCCTTGAAAAGTATTAGCAAATGATCATGAAACGATGGGCCTGTAAAGTGTCACCAATATAATTACAGTAAATGTAAAAGTAGATAACTTGGTGTTCTATACTACAATACATATTTTGAAATGTTGGCTGTTATCATAGATAGGGGAAAGTCTGAATGCTGAGGAAAGCCCATATTCTAGGGAAGGTCACACACAATCACTGACGGTGACACCTCCTGGTTCTTCCTTTTGTTTTATTATTTCTCATACAAGTAATAGAACCAGTCTTTTTCTTCCAATTACAAGAGACACAACCTGCCATGTCTGATTGTGTTTCTATAATCTCTACAGTTCCTTGTCTCTGCATCCTACTGTACCCTCTGGCGTGCACAAGCGCCACAAGGGGTTAGAGTACAACTTGCACTCGTGTCAACCCTCCGCACCTTGTCTTGATGCCCTTGAGCGGTAATTGGTTGAATCCCTCCAGAATCTGACTTGAGGGCACATAAATCCACAGCTCCCCAATCAGCCGGCTGTCAATCATTCTGCCAACTAAACTAAAGCCAGGGATAACTAACAGGCTGAGATTGGAATTTAGAGTTAGAGAGACATAAATCTTTCCGACAAGTTTGTGCTTGGCCAGGTAGTACTCTTATAGACAGGGCTGATGGGGATGTTGCCCATATGAAACTTAGGGGGAAGCCCAACATCCAATTTGGTTTTTATAGGAAGACAGGATGGGCAATTTTCTTTTTCCATATATGTAAAAATGACACTGAGACAGCCCTAAAAAGAATGCTGAATAGATGCTCGGCTCTGGTTCATATACAAATCAAAACCGATGGTTAATGTTTCTCTAATTGTATGATAGAGCACATTTTAATTATTGACATCTTAGTTGCATGTAACTCATCTTTTTGAGTCATATCTGGCACTTTGTTTAAGCATGTAAGTAGGAATCTCCAAGATGCACTGTGGTTTTTAGAAAAAGAAACAAACTTTTTTAAGGTGGTACAATATCTTTTTATTTCACTTTAATAATTAAAAAAACAGGACTGTTTGTAGAAAAAGAAATGTATTGTTCTTTGTTGTCTGTGCACAAAGAAAAGAAGAAAAGTAAAAATAGATAATTTGTCTATTGCTTTATCCATTTATCCAGATATTCTCCAAAGTTGTAGCACAATACCCAGCTCAGCTTCTTAGAGTACAAAAAAAAAGCAATTTTATTTTCTCTTGGTGGTGGAGGTAAGAATGTACACCTCTTTGTTTCCTTGAGCACAACAACAGCAGAGAAGCCTCATGGTTTGAGAAATCATCCTGTAAGCCATAGTACCACATTCGATCCTCATGACCCCTGGCGTCCACCCTGAAGAAGTGTCCTTTTAATCACAACTCTAAATCTGTACTGGGTTCTTGAGTGGCTGACCCTGCCATCTGACCTTCCTGGTGGAGGGAGGCAGGCAGCAACACAACAGCTTGGGGATCAATAGAGAATTAGTAAGTTCACAAGCCCTTTTGCTGCCATTCGTTGATTACACAATCAGACACGTAGTCCACAGTAATCTAGTCTTGATTTGCCAGACCTTGCTCCACCGTGCCGCGGACGAGGGTCTGGCTAGTCTACACAGCATTACGGGATGGGAAAAAAACATGCTCTGGTTTATTGGCCAATCACAATTGTCTTCGGTGGTGCTGGGCACCTAGAAAAGCGGGAGTGAACTTGTTTTGGTGGAACATGTATACGTTGTTTTGGTGGTGCAACAGAAAACTCTGATTGGACAGATATCTAGCTAGCTGTCCGGATTAACTCTGCAGAGATCAGAGGAGCAGTTAGCCATAGTCGTCATAAATCCACCGGAGTTGCCAACACAAAGGAAGCCCAAGGCAATGGACATCTGACCTAAATGAGGGAAATCCAGCAGAATTTGCTTCGGCAATGGAGCGATCCCGGAAATTGAACGTCATGGAAACAGTAATCCCATTAAATGGTCGTCAATGCAGCAAAATAATGATCTGCACCAACGCAATCATTCTTAAGCCTCATAGTGAGTTATGTCCAGGGCAATTATTAGAATGAAGGAATGGATCTGTGTCCAGTATGTTGTGTAAAAGTGTGTATCGTATGTGTAATAGTGTTAGCGTCACAGGGACAAAGCTAACATGCTAATCAGTGCTGGGCATCAAAAGTAATTAGCTATCAGCCGAGAAGACACATGTTACAAGACTACATCAGGTTACTGGGAGGCATGTTTCTCCTCTTATGCGTTCCAGAACATTCCAATCAAGCATTTTAAATTCTTTTTCATTTTGACCTGTTAATGGTACTTGATGAAAAGCAAAAGAATGTTAGTGTTTTCCATTTGAACTGGGAAGTTGGAATTTCCCCAGTTCCCAGTCGGACATTGTAACTGGACAGTACTGTCCATCTTCTATTTGTGGACATGTTGCTACGGTATTTGTATGCACAAAACACGGCATGGTTATCAAATGGTGTTGCGACCAATGACTAAATGTAATGTTTTTCCAACTTGTTACTTGAACATGTTCAACTCAAGTGTTATGTCATTGTAAGTTGCAACCTTTGACCACTGAGGCAAATGAAACAGCATCATAATCAAAGTTATTATACTATTTTGACCGGTAGGTGGTGGAAAATGAAAATTAGTAGGATTCATCCTGTGGGGAACATGAATGTCTACACAATGTCATGGCAATACACCTAAAAGATGTTGAGATATTTTAGTCTGGATCAAAGTGGTGGACTGACTGAAGGACAGATCGATTAAATCCAGAGTAGAGACATGTCACCAGCATGGATAAATAGCTATCACATTTGGTCTAAACATTGAATATAATTTTATTCCTGCAGTCGAGGCGGTTTACCCCATCTCCGCTTGGCATCATGCAGTAGACTCATGATGAGCACCCCACTCACATTAAAATTCTGATTGATCAGTTCTATCCCATAATTAATTTCAGTTCTGGTGGGAGCATTGTCACAAAGCACAAGTGGCCATCCAGTTGTTTGATGAGCATGATAATTATTTCAGCCATATGCCAAGGCTTTCCAAAGCACCTGATCTGAACCCAACATCAGGCATAAATGGACTTGAGCAGAAGACACTGTTTGCCACTGACAAACCATCTTTATGGATATTGTCTTTGTTAATTATTTGCTTCTTTATCTCTAGCTGTTTGCCTATTTTTCTATCATTCTCATCTTGGCCATTCCTTCTACCCACTCCCATTTCCCTCTGTCGTCCCCCCAACCCCCACTCCTATCCCGTTCACTTGATTATGTTCAGCCAGAGTCGGGGAAAGTGTCACTATGGAAACAGGGGCAGAGGCAGTGGAGGGCTCTCTATGGAGAGAGGGGAAAAGAGACGGAGAGTGAAAAAGACCGAGAACTGGGGAGTGCTGAGGAATCCAAGAGTGGTCATCTGATTTTAAAAACCTAGGTAACACTGAATCTTATTCACCTGCTAGAGGTGGAAACACACAGCTGGGGGATATCATTTCTCCATAGCACCTTACTGAGCCATAAGTGCCCTTTCTGCTTTAAGTCCAGTTGTTTCTTTTCATTGAGATGGTGGGAAAGCTATGAGTAACGCACCAGATGTCTTATAAGATCACTGAAAGTACTACAAAACATGACCAAGAGCCTTTTTTATTGAGTTTCAGCCCCTTTTTCCCATTCTGCGTGAATTATGTGAAATCTAAAAAAAATTATGAACTAACTCATCTGCTTCTCTTTATCATCATCTCATCCTTATAGATCTGCATCATTTTAACGAGGGAAATGATAATGATAAGTCTTTTGCCTTAGTTTACCTCATATACACGCAACATCTCAGAAACACTGGACCATCATTTTTTTGGCGAGCTGAAATGAATAATTAATTGATTAATAACGTCAAACATTTGCTGGGTTGCGTTTTCAAATCTGGCTGATTTTCTTCTTAATATGACAGTAAACTGAACATGTTTGGGTTTTGGACCGTTGGTTAGATAAAACAAGCAATGTAGATACGTCAAGTTGGACTTGGGAATTACAACGTGCATCTTTCCCCTAATCTATTAATTGGAAAAAAGTGACAAGATAATGTAAATAATGGATAGTTAAAGCTTTAGTCCACAGTGCAATATTAACGTTAAAAACTAATGATAGAAGCCTTGCTTCCCTTTGTCACCCTTGAATTTGAGGAGTAGCGTGGTGCAGCAAAGACAGGAGGGAGCAGGTTGTAGGAAAGGGGAGGAGTAAAAAGAGGAGGGGGAGCAGCATGGGAGGGAGGTATGATAGTGAGAAGAACTGAGACAGTGGCAGAGCGAGCCAGAGGCAGGGAGGAGGCAGCGAAGGAGCAGCTCTCCTCCTGAGTCTCCATCCCAGAGAAGACCGAGAGGTAGAAGACCGGAGAAGACAGTCCTGTCTCAGCGGTGCATCCCAGAAGCTCCTGAAGTTCAAACCATGACGTCCGCTGTGAGGTATGTTTTCTTTGTGCCACTACTCCATTTAATCTCTCTCCTCGTCTTTATCAGGACTGTGGATTAGCAGCAGTCAGCCGCTGGAGGTGTTTAGTGTGTTTAGTGTGTGTTTAGTGTGTGTTTAGTGTGTGTTTTGTGTGTGTGTGTGTGTGTGTGTGTGTGTGTGTGTGTGTGTGTGTGTGTGTTCAAAGATCCTGCTTAGGCTTTTAAGCAGCAGGTGTGTGTGTGCGTGTGGATATGTGTGAGGAAATGGGGCAAAAAAGGGTCTGATTTATCAAAATGTCAGCAGCGATTCTGCTGAGATGCTGTTTCTTTGACATTTGAAGACTGATAACATTTTTTGCAATCAGACTCACTCTCAGCACAGCGTGACCTGATTTTACAAAGGACACTGAAAAGAGCTGATCACCTCAAACACTTTTGACACGCAATGACATTGTTTCTATTCATCTTGTCCTTTTACTCTGGTTGGTGTACAGAACAGCACACATCACTGAGACTTTAAAAATGACTCACGTGCATGTGCATTTCAAAGATTGTCCTTACTCCCATTATTGTTACGTGTGAGATTTTACAGTGAATGATTAGGTTGAAATGGTCCCAATTATTATTTTACCACAAATGAACACCTATTTTTAATCTTTTTTTAAAATTATATTTACAATTTTCTTCACATTTGCTTCATGAATCTAGTCTTATAATCTTAATCTATTGTAAGAAAAACTGACCTTATCTTTTGAAATATTTTCTACCAACATAGAAAGGAATAGTGAATTAATACAGTTTCCAGTGCAACTACAGTTATTACATTTTTTTTTTTTTTTTAAATGTGACAATAACCCCCAACCCCATGTTATGCACTAAACTGCCTCTGCAGCTAACAGACTCCTAAGTCTCCCAGAGTATCTGTCAACTACTCTCTTCATTAGTGCCATTAAGCACGGTCTAATGTTATCAGGCACATTGGCCGTATTGATCTGCTAACCTGTTCCCAGTGGGGCAATAGCCCAGACAAACTCCAAGTCTTCATCTTTAACTGTGCTCCTCCAATACAGCAGATTTCAGAGCAGAGTGGGGAATTATTGAGTGGACTAGCGCAGGGACTGTCTTTGTGCAGATGTCATGATGTCATACTAACTGGACCCTATCCTTCCTGCTGCACACTTGAACAATGTCTTAACATTATAGAGGACGTAAACTGTCTTCTAATAACAAAGAACATTGTTGGCAATTTATGGTATAATAGGGTATAATTTCAAGTAAAATTCAAGAACTGAGCAGAGCCTGTGTCTTTCAGTGGCGTTGAGGTAGAGCAGTAGTTGGGCTTTGGCTGCATAACATATGATGTCATGTCCTTTTTGGTTGCCTATACTGATTTCTCATACAATTACTGTTGATAATTCATAAAGGGAAGGGGGATTATTATATAACATACAATAAAGAACAGAATAGAGTTGATTATGTTTGTGGGATTCACCAAAATCGCCCTGATTTCAGCACGTAATTCTGTAATTTTAATAGCCTCCTGGAAACAAAAAAAAGCTTTTTACGAGGCTTTTCACCGCTTTGTTCCAGCTTGCAGTATAATTCAGTTTAGCATTCCTATCTTGTTAGAGAAAGTACCCTATTATTAATCATCAGGATGAATCATATTCTTTGTGTGATCTTAGCTCAAACAGTGTTTTTTATTTTATTTGATCTGTCTATGTAAATTTCTAGAATGGTGTGTTTTGCATAATACCTGTTGATAAGATAATTACGTACAAGACTATCCTGCTACATGTTTTGATTCAGACGACATGTGATATTCAGCCCGTCATTTTACAGATTACAGACATTATCCTGCCACTTCTTAATGGTATGATTGAGGATTAACCGATACAGTTTTAATATATATTACTTGAGCTGCGACTCACAATCACTTTTATTTTTTATTATCAATTAACCTGCAGATTGGTTTCTTGATTAATCTTTTAGCCTATACAATGCTAGGAAATATTAAAAATGTTTCCAAGAACAAGTTTCCAGAGCTCAAATTGACGTCTGACCAACCTTCCCAAACCCACAGTATTCACTTTACTATTCCGGGAGACCGACACCGACATTGACGTTCAATAAGCTTGAAGCATTGAATTTTAGGTTTTAGTCAAAGGTTTTTTGACCAATATATTAATTGAATATCAAAATAGTTGCTGATTAACTCTCTGTCGACATCTTGTTTCAGCTCACTATTTCACGTTACATGGACATACTATAGTATAAGCATGATAGGCTTTCAGTGTTTAGGTCAGACTGTACTAAGTAGACCTACAGTAGATACATGTATTCATGTGCCTGTGGGCAGCATCTGTGTATGTGTGGACGTGCGTGCGGATGGCAAAGAAAGTATATGGAGATCAATGCAAGCAGCTGTTCTCTCTGCACTTCAAACGCTGCTCTGTTGTTGGCGCATCAACGCTCCGACAGGCCTTGCGCAAGGGGATCAAAGGCTAATGAGACAGCCATTGCAAAAACGCACCCGGCAGAGCCATGAATATTGATACGGCTCAGGAGAGAGATGGAGGCTGGGGTGTCTTCACTCGCTCAACAGCAGCCCGATAAATTAAAGAGGGGGAGGGGGGGGTGCAACATGTCTTCTGGAAGGATTTTGAGGTTTAAAATATATCGCCAGAATGTGTGGTCACTGCTAAGGGGCTGGCAGATTGCACTTAGATCTCTTAAAGGTGTTTCAAATGTCTTGTCTCTATCTATATTTCACCCGCAGGATGCTAGCTGGCACTAATACTTACGTCAAGTTACTGTGCAGTGAGTGCAACACTACAATAATTTAAACTCCAAATGAACAGCCAAGTTCAAAACCTGATATGTATTGACGTTTTTTTAAAGGCCTTGATGAAGATTTTAAGAAAGAGCTGAAATGATTAGTCTATTAATTGATTGACAATCAATTACCACATTAGTTGGCTATTAATGTTTATGTATTTTTTAAAGCCCCTGAAAACTTTGAGTCAAAAGTATTTCTCTAAACCTTACATATTCATGAAATGCAATGATTAGTTTGTTTATCTTTGTTTATTAACACTTAAAAATTCATCTTATCTGACATATTTAGACTGTATTGGTTGTGATCAGATTTGATTTACAGTGACCAAACAACCCATCAACTGTTGTCAGATTCTGATTTAAATGTCCCTAAATCCTGATTGGTGCACAGAAATATGTGACATCCCCTTTTTTCCAGCTGAGTTCTTCCCAGGTTAAATAAATACTAACATATCTTAAACAACCATACACGTTCTAATGTTGGCAGAAAATGTTTTCATGTTTGGTAAGAAGCTGATTGGAAAATTGGTGTTCAGTGCCTTTTAAAATGTGAGGATTTACTGCCTTTCTCTGTTTTATACCATTGTAAATGGAATTTATTTGGACATTTTGTGAATAAAAAGATTAATCTAAAAAACAATTGGTGAATTAATTGATGTAAAAACATTTGTTACTTTCAGTCCCATAGCCAATTAAGACACATTTTGTGTCTGAAGGAATGCACAAGCTTGCAAATCTAAGATATACATACAAATGCACAGTCCACATTCAAATGTTTCACTGGCCGTCTTTTAATGGCAAACATGTTTTTACTAATTTCAGTAAATGCTACTGCAGTCAGTAACTGAAGCGAATCAATTCTCTACCATTAGAATCCAATATTTGTCTCTGCCTAATGCCTGCTGCGACAGATTCCACTGAGTTTACGAGCTGATGTGTCCCCCCCACAAAATAATGCACTGTTTCTTCCCTCGGGGTTGTTGTATTGTCTAACACATAGTTAACCTCCTGATGTCATCAGTTTGTTTCTCCCTGTAGTCGACAGCCACATCCCATATTAAAATCAGCACTTTCTCTTGCATTATCTATCTAAACATCGACAAGTGCCATTCCCCCTCTGGCTAAGTTTGCAAAAAAATAACTAAAACAAGCTAAAGGTGACATTAATATTTACCCATCCAACAGATCCAACTGAAGGTAAAGAACAAGAATGACTTGTTTTTCTGGGTGGTATGTCATTTCAGCCCATTACAGCTGTCAACAGGGAGGGAAATAGACACTGGGAGGAGGACAAGTACAGCAGCAAGCCGGCAGGGAGACTGATGCGGCAGGAAGGCCGTCCACAGTACGTGGGCGACTGTGCCTCTATCTTGACTTGGGTTCGTAAATCAAGCCTCCCCTCCAGGGGCCTATCTTCCATTCTCAGACCTTCACAACAGCTCGTTCTCCAGTCTGTGAAAAGAGGGGCTGTTGTCACAGCAGCTATCGATCGTGTGGGATGACTTTGTCGGACCGGGGGATTTTACCCATCCGAGCGTGGTCACTGAAGCGTCCCGTCTTGTCTCCTTGTCTGTCTGTGGGCTACATGTTATGTCTTTAACGCCAATTCACTACCAGCTACTGTCAGTTGCATCTCTTTTCAAAATAAGAGCTATGACATTCCAAATAACTGATTCACAAACTTAAAAGAAGTTTTGTAGGGAGGCTGTTTGGATAAAAACATAACATTGTATAGACTGCATCTTATATCTAATGACTTGAGTCTGCAAGAACTACTGGCGACTAATCTAAGGTTTTGTCCAAGGGCGCCTTTAATCCACTGCATGCTGGGATTGGTTCAAGGCCCAAGTGACACTAAACATAAAACAGTTGGACATATTGGGAAATTGAGAGATGAATGATTGATCCCACTCAATCGTCTAATCTTTTTTTTGTTGGCAAGAAAGCAAATAGGCATATTTCCAATGCACAATATAAGCACATTATTGTTATGTAAAATTGAATATTTTTTAATTAAAAATAAAATAAAACAATAGCAAACATTACAAAAGAAAAAGACATGTTTGCATATGTTTGTGATAGCGAGCTCATTTATTATGTGACAATAGATTACTTGTAGCTTAATCTCTGGGTCTGTTTACTACGCTACAGCACAGTGCATATGCAAATGCATTTTGGATGTTGTTCAAATACCAATGAATGTTTAACCAGTGTACTACAACGCTAGAGTGAATCAAAGTAAACCAAATGCAGAAAGGTGAACTTTTGAATAATTGTCATTATTTGCAGATTCTTTGATCTATAAAGCTACTACACAAAGACAAATATGGTTTAAGAAAACCTTAAACACAATGAAATGGCATGTATGTTAGAGTCTTTCTCTTGGTGTTGCTCCTGTTGCTTCTGGATTCACACATGACTAGATTAACAAGATGTTTTAATGAAATCCTGCATGAAAAATTAAAATTGAAATCAAATGAAAATTACATTTTCTGGATAGTGGGACTATAAAAACCCAAGTTTAACCCTGCACAATAATGGATTTCCAAAGTCAGACTACTTAAAAACCAAGTAGTTAAATTATTCACCGCACTCGCTCCACCCTTTTTAAAAGCCAATTAGGTGAACGTTTCATGGAAATCAGTGATGGTATTTGATCTCCTGATGTCATTTTTAATTCAAGAGGGAATACCTTACACAAATTTAACACTTCCCAATATCCCAATCCATCTGACACTGCTGTCAGGTGAATACCTAACAAGAAAAACTCCACAATTATTTTTTTATAATTATCACATTTTAGACAGAAATGGATTTTATCTCACCAGACTCAGATATGTAAATGAAAATGCATTGAAAATAATAATAGTGGAGGTATTGCACCACCATGTCACCAGTGCCTCCTCATTCTTTGTCCTCAGGCACTTTCAAAGCATTTCTTCATCTTGTTTCCTCACTCTGAAAGCGTAGTTTGTTAAACTCCACCAGCGCTGCACACGAAAGCACTCCCACTCAGCCTCCCATCCTGCTGAGAGCTCTTGAAAGCAATTTTATTTTAATCAAGTTCCTCACAAATGCCCTTCTGATGCCAACCTCAGCAACACTACCATTTTGTTTTTTTTCAACTGCGTCTCTCCCTATATTATAATGATTTCTTCATGAGTGGTATGAAATACAGTTAACTGACATAATGAGATTTCTCTTTGAGTTTATTGCTCTTTCAGGACAGAAACAAACCTTGGTGCGCTTGTGGAGGCCTAATTTTTTAAATATCTACAGCTACTTCTGAGCCACAACATTAAAAAAAAAAAATAGAACCACAGTTGCTGGACATGGTTTTCTACATTCCTTAAACTCAGTAGTTAAGACGTTTTCCGATCCAGTACCAGTAAAAACAACATAAGTAACAGGCCTTCATTCAAATGCCTACTTAAAGTACAGAAGTAGGCTACAATCGGCAAAATATAACTTTTGTTTTAAAATTAACAACTATTAATCATCAATTAATCTGCAGATTATTTTCTGGATTAAGCGATTAAACATTTAGTCTATGACGTGACAAAAGTAGTCAATAAAACACCCATGAAAACGTCCCACAGCCCAAAGTGACGTCCAGAAAAAACTTGATTTGTCCAAACCATCAGTCCAAAACTCCAAGATAATTCATTGACTATTAAATAATCTGGATGTTCATTGCTGGGTTAAAGCCTGACATTGGATGTCCCTCCTGTCCCTTTCAGATATCTCTGCTATTCATCTAGCAAGGGCACCGTCACTGCATCTGGGGCTTAGTTCAGCCAAGGACGGTTTTGGTTTGGTTTTAAGAAATGCCGACAAGCCAAATCGTTATTTTCCCCCTTTCCCAGAAAATATAAGCAGTGTAGCTAGACCATACTCCAGTGCTGACACAACGCTGTAGACATGGGTCTAGCAATGCAACAGTAACTAATAAGTTACAAAGAAAAGCGTTAAATCCTCATTTTTTTTTAAGGAGTCAAAAGCCTAAAAGGTTGTAAACTGTTGGTATAATCTTTGTATCTTATAAGATTGTCATATCAAGTAAAAAGTACAAATTCCCCTCTGAATGTAGTGGAGTAGTATAAGGTAGCCTAAAAAGAAAACAAGCAAGTAAAGTACACATGGCTCTAAATTGCCCTTGAGTAAATGCAGTTAGATACATTCCATCACTTGCTTAAGCCTTGTTCTTTTGAAAACCGGTGGGATTCGTAGTAGTTTTATAGTTTTTTTGTGGGCTCAGTATGGGCTCACCTCATGCAATGCCATTTATCCCTGAAGTCTTCAGGCAAAGATTTTCCTGCTGTATTGTATTGTATTGTATTGTATTGTATTGTATTGTTAAAAAACATTTTAGAAACACTTAATATTCACTGACTTTGCAAGTGATTCTCTGATATACATGTTGCTGCATTGTTTATTCAGTGTCTCAACAAGAGCCCCTTGTGCAAAACAGCTGCAGAAATGTACTGGAGCTAACATAACAATGCTGCAGTGAGGCCAAACCCTGAAAACTATCAGATCAAAAGTGTGGCAACTGTGCCCTGCTAAGTTGGAGATTCTAGAATCTCCATCGGGCAAATTAGTGTTATATTCTAAGGGACTGACTTTGTGGGCCACCTAGGGGCCGTAGAATCAAGCCGTGAACACAAAATGGCCATATCACCCTTTGATAAGGCAGACATGTTAGCAAACTGCTGCCCATTTGCACATCCAGTTGACACAAAATAACACAAGCATTCATTTGGAGTCACGTTTCTTGACACAAAACAAAGATTCACTCTCCTTTTAGCTCCGTTTTTAGTCTCCACCAACTTCTGATCTGCTAAATGCTATTCTGATATGTTGATAAGCTAATGGCCAACTGTGTCTGCTGTTTTCTGCTGGCCAGGTAAAGTACATTGAAGCAGCTGTTTTGCCTGCTGCAACCAAATATTACAGCAGTAAACCAAAAAAGTAAACTAGCTCATAGTCTACCCGAACATTTCATCGCATTCGGAACAAATGTTTGTTTGATCTTTGAAACGGCAGTCTTGCAAATATTTTTACCCTCCCAGGGTGAAAACTTCATCATCATTTAGTTAGCCTGGAATGAGATGGATGTTACCACAACACTGAATTTCTTGTTTTCCTTTGTACAGCTTGTCTTCAGGTGAAGAGGACGTGATGTGCCATGAAGACTGTTAGCTGTGGCTGACCCTCAGAAGACTAAACACAGAGGTGAGCCTCACTATACTCTCACTGTCTCCTGTCAAGGATTAATAATAAAATCCTTGAAATAATGGATGGTAGACGATAGAGTTTAGATCTGCCAGTATAAAGTGTGAGCAGTATTCGATTTGTTCAGAATGAAGACACAAGTGATCCCTCAGTGTATTTATGGGATTTCATAAGTATTCTGGTCATAGCTTCAAGGTTTCCATTCAGTACTTACCTAAACATGATCTACTGCAGAAGAAAGACTCAATGAAATGGTAAATTCTAAAAGATTTCAGTTCTACTTGATTTATCGACAGCAAGTGTGATAGTGTGTAACATTGTGGGATTTAACACTTTAAGCAGACACTTAGAAACACAACAGAAGAGCAGCTGGTGTATCTACTTATAGACTCATGTTGTTTTAATAAAAAGGGTCCGTCAATAAAAGCGGCAGCCACAATCTAATTTCATGCTGCACACGGCAGATGTAGTTTTCAGCACAACAGCAGGACATAGTTAACCTGATTACCTTGATGAGGAGTTGGAGGTTCACTGTGCCTGCTCCTTCTTTCATTACTCCTTGAAATATGTCAAATTGACCTGCTGGCAAAAATTTGCAAAACATTGTCTTGTTTTGTACACACATTTGTTATCAATGTTGGCAGTTAGCGCTGTAAGCGCTGACAAACACATTGCGTTACATTACATTAAATGGCTATTGCTAAAAAATACACAGAACAAAATTATTATCAAAAACTGAGATTGATTTCAGGAAATGCTTAACTTTAATTCTTATAATACATTTACTATTCATTGTCTTTAGCTGTATATTTGGATATTCTACAATGTGAATGAAAAAGGTAAGGATCTTAGAACAACGCTCAATACTTCAACACTGTAATCCTCACGAGGACTTAGCTGGACGGCTCTTTCTATGAATTTTCAAGTAGTTACACATGTAACCATCAGACAAGCTGCACATTTCACTTTCACTCCCCTGCCGATGCATTGATCCCCAAGAGGAAACCCTGTAGTGCCCATACAGTATGTAGTTAGATTTCTACACTGAGAGCTTCAGCAATGTAGAAGCAAAGTGACTTCTGCCCGCAGAGACTCAGACTGCAGCAATAATGACTATTTCCTACATTATTTAACCTTTACAGACAAAGTAGACATCTAAATTGAAAGCATAAAACAAAATGAGCATTGCAGTTAAGTCTGAATCGACTAAACAACAATGTGGCTTTGAAAACTAGAATATAAACTGCAATATTGTTGGGAATTGGAAAAGGTACAGGTTCAAGTATTGGCAATTTATCAAAGATTTTTTATCAATATTAATAAAGTTATGAAAATGTATATTAATAACTACCAAATTGACAAACAATCCAAACGGGGGACCACCCTGTAATCAGGGACAACTAACTGAACTGTGGAAACAGTCTCATAGGTGGTATTCTCTTTGAAAATACAGATCTTAATTAAATTAATTTATCTCATATTTATAAATTGAATGAGAAGGGTCAAATTTGAGCACTGACCTGTTCAACCAGCTGTTACTACAAGATATACCCAAATAATCAGAAACAACTGCTCTTTAAAGTAAAATAGAATTTATGTAACTTCCAAATTATTAACTGTCAATCAATAGTTCCTCATTTAATAAACCTATTTACTCGTTACACGTACAACAAAAGCAAAGTGAGTGCGTGCGTGCGTGTGTGTGTGTGTGTGTAAGTTTAAGATACAACGGTAAACAAACGAGTGCGTCTCACTCGTCAGTGATTCACAGAAAAACTTGTGAAGAGGCAGTGAAGAACAAGACTTCAGAAGAAAAGTGGCATCCGTGTTCTGCAGACGTGAAGCCCAGATATGTGTTTCATCAGGATCCGGAGTGTTTCCAGAACACCAAAAACAGTCCCCTTTTTGGGAAAATTAAATTTTTTAAAGTAGAAACATTTGACTGCCTGCAAACCTGTAGCCGCTCTTGTGGGCAGTGGAATGAGAAAAGGGGAGAGAGTGCTCAGCGTATTTATTGCCCCAGTCACTTGCTGCTTTTTGGGTCCCCCTGACAATGGGAAATTAGAACTCTTGACCCCTCCGGCCATGTTGAAATCTCTTTTCTCATGGAGGTGAGATATAGGTGGGAATTTTAGGCTTTTCCAGTTACATGGAGGCCACATCTCTTTGTGTCAGGCCACATATTGCTTAGCTTTTTCCCAGAGGTCACATGCTCTGCGGCCTCTGCAACAGTTGTTTAGCCACACTGCTCAGTCCCAACCATAGAAAGAAACTTTTCACTTGTACTAAATGTAAATTAAAACACTCCATACCTTAAAATAAATATAAAAATAAAAATATAATAAACGGTACTATTTAATTATAAATAGTACTGTTAATGTAAAACATGGAAAATGGTTAAAATTGCTAAGCAATGTGATCTACTAATCAGGAGGTAATAGTTTAAGCAGAACTGTTGTCACATAGAACAAGTATGGAAATTACTAATGTGTTTTAATGAAACCCCCCAAAAGAGCCACTTTAAACTGGTGGTACAAAATGTACTTTCACCAATAAAAATAAGAAATGAAGAAAGCCCTAAACCATCTTTCTATTAAATAGTTAAGTGCATTCCTTGTGCAGCAGAACGTTGTGAAAACCGAGTAAAAGCTTAGGCATTAGCAGCCACGTTTCCTTAACTTTTTCTATTTTCAGCTCCAATCTTCTGTTTCAATTTCCTATTTTCTGTGGCCCAGTTTATATTCAGGAGGAAAACTGCAGCACTGCAGAAACCCAAGGTGATTATTTTCACTTTCTGCTCGTATTTACCTGTTGTAATGATGATGATATCCTGAGCTCAAGTTGTGCAACAATAATGCAGAGTTGTGCAGAATTCACCTTCCAATCTGTGTTAATGAGAAGCCTATAAATGCAATCACAGTGTGCATTTAGGCAGCAAATATACAGTGGGTACGGAAAGTATTCAGACCCCTTTACATTTTTCACTCTTTGTTTCATTGCAGCCATTTTCCAAA
>NC_048429.1:9273139-9319845 GCF_013103735.1 Etheostoma cragini | reverse complement strand
TTTGGAAAAAGGCTGCAATGAAACAAAGAGTGAAAAATTTAAAGGGGTCTGAATACTTTCCGTACCCACTGTATCTGCAGCTACAGAGACACAGTATAGAGGTGTAGTGAGTTTCCAGCAGTGCACTGGGCCATCCACCCTGAGGTACTTATACAGTAAAGGACAATGTGACTGTAATGGAATATCTGCATTACAGTGCATGAGCTTATATCCTGTGTTTTGTCCCAGTTTTAATGATGGTACCCTCAGCTCGGGTTGCATTGTATCAGCGCTGACCCACGTGGGCTGAATTCTGGTGACACCTTCCAATCTGTGTTAATGAGCTGGCTCCACTAAGTCTACGGGTCACAGTGATATTTACAGAAACCGTTGTAGCGGCAGATATCCACGCTTCCCTGTGGTGCTCCCTCGACTCATTTGCATAGCTTTCAGACTTCCCTTTCTCGCTCTCCCTCCTTCATCGCTCTCGCTGTGCTCCTCCGTGATCGACAGGCTCCTTCGTACTGCTCTTCAGTTTGTGTCGCACATGTTAATTAAAGCCTCTAATTAGCTTTCCCCACTAAAAGGCCACATTAAATCAGAGTTGGAATGGCAAATGATTCCTGGCATTAGCATAATTGTGTTTTTGAAGTGTAAAGATTTGGGCATTAGGGATGCTAGCACACGTTTTTGTTTCAGTGATTTGTTGTGTTTTGGGCTCAGGGCCCAAGGGGCCACTGTAGGTTGGCTGTGTGGGTTTTGGGACCCCAGGACCCTACAGGGGCCACACACTAATGAGGCCTGCTCCTCTCTGATGGAGCAGACACAGGAAAAACAAACCTGTGATGTGGTACCCTCAGGTGGTCCTGAGAGCCTGGCAGAGCGGAACACAAGTGTGTGTGTGTGTGTGTGTGTGGGGGGGGGGGGGGGCAGCGTTGCCTTGCCTTGCCTTTTTTTCCCCAATGCGTGCTGGGATTGGCTAAAGGCCCCAGTGACCAGTGACCGAATAAATTAACTGATGGAAAAGTTGAATGTGCATATTTTCACACAGGACAGTAAAAACGATGTAATAAAAAAAGCAATGTTTTTGGCTTAAAAATGTAATGTACAGGTGGTATAGCACTGAAGACAGACTTTACAGCTATATATGACTTTTCACAATAAAATCCTATCATTTAACTCTTACCTTGTCTGGATCAATGGAAGAACATTTCCACGATAATTGTGTGACATCATGCCCAAGATGTTCATCACCATCCACTCTCTGTGTGTTGCATTCTCAAACTCCGGTCACCTCAGGAAACAACAACAAACTTCGAGCTAGAAAGCTAAACGCGGAGAGAGGTCGGGCAATGCAAGACTAGTTCTTACCAAAGTTGTAGTTGACTCCTACAGGATATAAAAAAGCAATGAGCTTTGCGTAAGACACTACATTATAGACTATTTTCAGATGTAAACAGGATGATAGGGTGACGCTCTTGTGTTGAGTAATCACATAGAGCTCTTCATGTGATATTCATGTGATTGTTGCATCTTTAAAATTATTCTGATAAGATAGGATTTCTTTTGTTTTTAGCAGAAGGTGGTAAAATACAGTATTAACGGCACAATTTATTAAAAGGAAAAATCTTACGAATTTGAATGTACGTTTGACAAGCGTGCACAATGAGGCTAACCTAGCTGACCTTAACAAGGTAAAGGAGAACACAAAGCCCTCTTTCCCCGAAACAGAAGCTAACCCCGGTACAGAGCATGGATGCATAGGTAAGATGCAAGGCAGGACAGAACACTACAGGGGTGCTTTCACCGGTGGCCCGGTAGCTGGTTAATAAATGCACAGGTTAATATCTGTATTGATACTTGGATGTCTACACAACTGTGTGAGTCGATTGACTTCAGAAAGCTCACCACTTTACTCAAACCAAAGTTCCAAACACCTGTTGATGTCTGCCTTCTTTAGTCTATTGGTTTCTTTTTTCCTGCCAAACGTCACTTACACATTTTGCACTTACTGCAGCGTCTTCTGTCGACCGTTTACATATTTGTGCTCATCGTCACATGTACATTGTTTGTAGTGGTGTTATTGTTGAATACATTGTGAATACATATTTCTAAAATTGTATGATGTTTTTGTTGAGTTAATAGTACTCAATACTTTTTCTGGCCTTTTTTAATCTTGTCCCTGACGAATTATAACATAGCAAATTACATGAAAAGACTAAATCTAACACTAAAACTAATAAAAACTAAAACTAAGCATTTTCTAAAATTAAAATAAACTAAATGGGTAATACATCTAAACCCACTTTAAAAATTAATTAAAACTAAACTGAATTTGAAAACAAAGTCAGAATTAAATAAAAATAAAAACTAATGAAAAATGCTAAACTGTAATAACCTTTGTGTGAACCTCAGCTTCTCATGCTGAGTTCTGCACAGAGCAGCTGCAAAATAATCGTGCAAGAGAAAACACATAGCCTTGCTAGCGGTCTCAAGTTACCCTGCAGAGATCTGAGGAGCAGTCAACCATAATCCTCGTTAATCCACCGAATTTAAAATTCCAACACAAAGAAAGCGGAAGGAAACACAAAAAACATTCATCCGGTGGAATTTTCATGTGGAGTCCCCGAAGTATGACGTCAAGGATATAGATTGTCCTGATACATCTGGATTTACTAGTGATTAGTGCTGGGCCCATCCTCAGCCAGCAAACTTGACTGAAGTTGTCTCCATCCCATGAATCGCGCCTCGGGCCAGACATGATGTACTTTTCAGGAACTTCCTCCGGGCAAGCTCACTCGCTGACTACGGTGGCTAAATTATTCAGGGTGAGTCGACCCAAAGGCACAGTGGTAGAACAGTGACAGTTTGGGGGTTGTGTGAAAGCCTGGAGTGATGTCATATGAGTTATTATTGAAACAGCCAGATATATACCACAATATTGCACATTCCAACTCCAGCCTCCAATCTGCTCCAGGCATGAAAAACCATTAAGATGCATTGTAGGAAGCGGAGTTGAAGACATTATGTAAGGAGGAAGAGGCTGCAAACTAAAAACTATCTCCTTTTCTACATGAGGTTACTTTTAATTGGATGAACTCTAATTAAATGGGATTTTTTTTTTGGCAGTAGCTTAATCATTTCTGTTTCGTTGAAAGACTACAGTTCATTATACTGAGGCCATACTACCATGATCCTAAGGAGACATGCAGTAATATGTGTAAGGATTTTTTAATGGCACAAAATCACAGCAATGTGTGCTTTTAGAGAGGAAGAGAGAGGCTTAGGTGCATTGGGTTAGAAAGAAAACACAAAATAAAGAGAAAAAGCAAAAGAGCAGGAGGAGGGAGAGGAGGAGGAGGGCGAGAAACAAACAACTGACAGAAAGTGGGGAGAAATATGGAGACGGCAAGCAGCGCCAGACTCTGTTTGGAAGTCTAACATTCATTATGTCTGTTTCACTGGTGCTGGTAGTCAAAACACAGTAGGATATCTCAGCCAGGCAGCACAGAAACTAAGGGCACTGCCAGTGGCTTGATTTACACAACAAAAAGACATTTCACCCTATGTGACCAGGAGCAGATTATTTTTCTTGTTTGTCGAGGTTTTGCCGAGTTTATGTAACTGCTGCAACCAAAGGTAAATATTCCTGTTGTAGAAGCTGTGCTTGCTGGTCGTCGTACATACACCTGCACTCGTTGCATGTGTGTTGATTGGAGATCTAACTTGTGATGTCAGCAGGTGTCATGTCACGAACTTAACTACAGTTGCAGTGAGAAGCCGAGGTTTGACGTATTTCTAGTAAAGCAGAAATGTTGCTTGGCGTTGCGCAAAGCAGAAAACCCATGCAAGTTCAACTGAATAATTGCTTTTATAAACAGTAATATGCCACTTTGTAATGAAAGACATAACAGCAACACACAGCTGGCAAAGCACACGGCATGTAATTACAATATTTCTGGTTTGAATGCTTTTTTCGCCTCAACAAGTATGTTAATGCTGTACTGCCAAAGCAGGTTGTAAAAAAATTGACTACATATTAGGCTTTTCAACAAATAGACACAACCATTATTTGAAAATTGACTAGCAAAGTATCATTTGAGATTTTTATTTTGAAAGATTAGTTGCACAGACTAGCTCAGGGTTTTAAAAGTAAAACAATGCTTATGTTAAAGCTATGTCAGTAAACCTAATTTTATATCATAAAAAGGCTGATGGGGTATGCAATTAGTTTTGTAGGTATTTCAATGGAAACAAGTAAATCAAAAATTCATCCTGAGGTGGACATGACTGTTTGTACTATATGCCATTGCAATTCATCTTATAGTTAGCAAGGCATTTCACTTAAAACCACAGATGCCAACCTGCTGGTAGCACTAAAGGAAAAGTCACCAAAGTCACGTGGTTTCTTTCCTCTGGGGGCCATGGATGTCTGGACAAAATTTAAAACGTGTTGAGATAGTTAAGTCTAGACCAAAGTGGTTGACAAACTGACAGACCGATATTGCAATCCATAATGCCATGCCACATTGCCATGCCTGAAGTTAACCGTATAGGTCATTTGTGATCATAAGTTGACATTTTATCAATGACTACTGACCTTTACAGATGCCCTCATTTATTTAGTTTTAATGCTAAATTGACCAAATGAGGCATATTTTTCAATTTAACAGAAGTTAGGATTGTATAGTCCTAAAATATGTGAAAATAAAATGCAAATTTTACGTGTGTGTGTGTGTGTGTGTGTGTGTACGTACCAGTGACAGGCAAGCTTGACGGAAAGAAGCCGATGACAGGATTAAAAAAAAACTGATATTTTCTGTAAAAACAAAAGAAAACTGTTACCTTCTTCCTGGGAGGAAGGGGGGAGGAGGGGCCTCCAAATATTAGAGACCAACCTTTTTTTTTTATCCAGAAACGCGTGACAAAACAAAACCAGATTTCCCTAACATTAGTTATTTGTAGTTATTTATGAGTTCTCACTAATATGATAATACATAATTATTTTATTGTCACAACAGAACAGAGGGAAATCAAAATATATTAAAGTTCTGATAAATAAAATGTATGTAAACAACTTAAAGTCCTTTTGAACAAAAACACAATAAAAAAAAAAAATCTGTTGCCCCCTCTGGTGGACAAACTATGCAACGGCAACACTCATAACATGGTTGACCGTTCGTTTTTATTTTATTTTTTAAATATTCATTCATCAGAATGCTGATACCGAGAGATCGGGAACTGCCTAATATCAGCCCATAATATTGGCCCGCCAATATTTCACGACACAAATGTGACAGGTAAACACACGCGCACACACAGTGGAGACACGCGCCCCCTCTGCAGCCCTGATTGAGTGTAAGTGTCTGCGTCGGCGGTCAAGGTCAGCTGATAATAGGAGAGATTGAGGACAGGGTGAGGCGACGGGGGGGAGTGGGAGTCGGCAGCAGTCTCAGGTAATGAGATTTATGACCCTGAGCGTTCACTGCCCACCCCCCACTACTCCCCCCTCGCCCAACATGATTTATAGATCTAATAGACGTCAGTGCTCCTTCCTAAGATAGAGGCTTTAAATTCTCACTAAGGGAAATTCATCCGTTTTATCCAGGGCAAGAATCGAGAGACATGTTCATAAAGATGGGCATCTTGGTAAACATGTCTGTGTATGGGTATGGGTTTGCATTAGAGATAGTTATTCAGATTATTAACAATATTTTGTCCCAGTGTTGGGATATCAAAAGATATCAAATAATTTAATTTAAAAAAAAATCTGTTAGGTTCTGATCCATCGCCAAATGAGGTAACACAATGGTAATTGAGCCTATGGCAGATATTTCCCGCAAGAGCTGGTGGAGATCAAACCAGAGAAAGTAGGAGAGTGACTATTGGATACAACTCCAAATAAATGCTGTTGTTGCTCCCTATCTGCTGGATGTTTAATTTGGCAATTGTTAAGGAACAAGTTTGCTTATAATTTTGGTTTTGTTTTTGCAGGTTGTTCTGCTTCCCCCAAACGACAGGTTTACCAACACAAAACTGTTCTCAGTCTCACCAGTGCCACTTTGTCTGTAACAAATGTAAAATTTTCAAAAGTAACGTAAGTAAAAAGTGTTTGTAATCCTGTGTTGCCCACTACAGCCAAGATAACAGAAATATTGCAGTCAAATTCTCCCAAAAGAACCCATCCAGTATAAAAAAAGTTTGACTACCAACCAAACTGCTATCTCTCGCATTCAAGCAGTTGAGTGTCGCTGAGCGTCCCTGACCAAGCTGCCGTATTAGACAAGATTCAAACTGCGTAATTCTGGTGGAGAATCCTAAATTCTTAGTTTTTCACCTAAAAAGTCAAATTACATTTAAAAAAAAATCAAATGAAACTTAAAAATCCATAACATATGTATCGTATGTCATTATACACAATAAAATAGATATGATAGAGTAGCCTACATGATGACTCAGCAGTAGCTACAACCCTGCCAATGTGTTCTTTGCTTATTGCTTTAAAATCCAAAGCGAGATCGGTCATGATTCTGGGTTTTGTTATGCCAACCTTACACCAAATGGCTTTTCAAGCGTTTCCACTGTTGCAGACTTATTGCCAATATCGGAATTAAATCATGAGAGTCTTGCTAAAGTTGGGACGCGCTCCTGTCGTCAGTCGTTTGGTGTAAGGTGGTCATAAAACTCAGTCCGAGTCAGTCTTTTTCCCGCCTTGACATTCCTACTAAATGACACGTTTTAGATTTTTTTTTTTGTAGGTTTTATGATAGTCTTTACCGTTAGATGTGAGATGATTGTCTTTTGATGTGAGATGGTTTCAGACTTTTCAAAGTCTTCTAGTTTAAGGTAGGCTTTAGTTGCCTGTTTTAGTTATGTCACATTGGTCTGCCTGATTATCTGCCCTGCCCTCATGTGTTTCACCTGTTCCTCGTCGGCCCTAATGTCACCTGTCCATCCTTACCACCTGTAGGTGTTCTCTTGTTCAGTGTCGGATTGTCTGCTTTTATTTCTCCCAGTGTTATTATTCTTAGTATTTACTTCTTCAGCATTTGAAGGACATATCACAGTTTCTGTTTCAATTCTACCAACAAACATCTGTCCCTGTTCTGATGTTATCTGAACTGAATAAGTCTCTTTTGATAAGAAAATATTTGCTAAATGTTATTAATGTGATGAAAACTGAAACAATTACATTTCCAATCAAAAACGTAACTAAAAAGAAAATCCAGTGAGATCGAACTTACAAACTTTGTATCGCTATTCTAGTTCAATCGATTTTTACTGTTTCAGTAAGGCATTTTTCATTTCATTTTAATTTCCATAAAAACGTGTGGATGGAAACATGGCTATAGAGGGTGATTAGCTGCCACACATAAGTAATGGGATTCCTCTAAAATGCCACCGTCCACGCCGTTCTGCTCAGTGTGCTAACACTCCAGACAATATGACATTCAACTGAAACAACAAACAAACAATGCCATTGTTCCAGGGCGCTGCACAAGCCAGTCAAGGCACAGCGGCAGTAAGGATGGAAGCCCCTGAACTCGCTGCTCATTACCAGTGGAACCTCTCCTAGAGCTGCAAAAAAAGCATTTGGTGTCTGTTCAGCTCTGTTTACTGACGCTTCTGCTAAAAAAAAAACAACAGCAATATGGTGACAGCCAGATTGCCTCCCAATAGATGTAGTGCTAATATTTGTACTAGGCCTGCTGTACGTGTTGAAAAGATGGAAGATTGGATTTTGAGCACAAGCTTACACCCCCTTCAGTTGTTTGTTCTCATACAGTCTCCCATCTCACTGTATTTTGAGAATTAAACCAATAAGCCCCCCTGCTAAGCCCAGTCCAGCAGTTATTGATGTGGTGCCTTTTTATTGTCTGGAAGCTTATTCTGTTCATATTCACTGTGTCTGCCTTTGTGCTAAGAAGCAGTTACTTTAAACCGACTGACACTGAAAGGCTCCGAGACACGAGAGCAGCTGTTCAAATTCGAGGCAAAAAATATGTTGTAGAAATCACATTAATGCTCTGACATGTGATTAGTACTCAAACATCCTCTTGAATTTGTTGATTGCTTTAAAACTTTGCACAGTAATATATCACAAGGAAACACATTTGAGGTGGATTTTTCAGATTGAAAAACGTGAACTCACCTTGCAACCGGTCAATAACAAAGGTTCCAACCTATAAGGACTCAATACCGTTCTGAAAGGGCATTTATACAACCATTTGATTAATTCATAAAACACTCATCTCTCTCTTCAATGTGTGCTAAGGAATATTTGCAGCTCATTTAAATAAAAAGAGAAACATCTCATTTTAAAATAATTTACTATATATTACTATCAGTCTGAATATGAATCAAGTTTCTTTTTAAACGAGCAGAACCAGGACAGAAAGACTTATACTGAATTTTAAACCTCTTTGTTGGTTTTCAGAAGCAGAGTTGGCTAGGTTTATATGGAATTTCTATTTTGTGTGACTATTAATTCAAACATTGAAAAAACAAACAAAAAAACATAAATTTTGTACTATCTTACCAGTGCAGTAAGACATTCCAATGCAGACATTCTAACTGCGGGTGAAATAAACAACCATTGACTTTCATCTTCAATTGAGAAATATCAAACCGTTTTGAACCGCTTTGCTGCTTGTGGCGGGAAAAAGAAGGATGTCCTGTTCCGTTGTGGAGATAGAACAGGACCAAAGACCATGTTGTCTTAGAAATCTTAAATTCAAGGTGCCCCAATGCAATATCTACTGGTTTAGGCCCAGCCTTTGCTACTTCATTTCTCTTTCCACATATCCTGTCACCATTATACAGTCATCTCTCTCAATAAAGACAATTTAAGTGTAAGTTTGGAATTCCTGGTGGCATTAGATGCTGACCATGTGTGCAATGTCCCTGGTTTGATCCCACCAAGAGACCTTTGTTGCCTGCTATCCATCTTCCCTTATTTCTCGTCACCTCTATCCATGAAAATTAATCCAAAATGCCTTTTATAAGAAGACAAATCATGAAAGTCACTTGCTTATAGAAACATTTTTGTTAAACCTAATTTTCCATTAGCAATTTTGTTTAACACACTTTTTGCTCCTGTTTCACTGACTTTCATTCATTATTTAAAATCCAATTTACACGTTACGAGTTACAGATTCATTACAGGTGGTTCAGAAAAATAAATCCCCTACACACTAACATTCCTAGGAAACTGCCCTGAGATTATTTTTATGGCATGTGTACTGTATTACAAAGATGAGAGGAAGAGCAGAAGTAACAACAAAAAAGTTTTGCCTTTAAGACTTTGCATTTACATAGCAGACAGCGATGCCTCATTAAGCTGAGTCACCTGATGCTGCTTCCCCCTGTAACATACTGTATTATCTCTCCCATCTCATTTTATCTCATCACACCCAGTGTCTTTGTGTGGGAGTATGCCTGTGCTCAAGCCCAAAGGGAAGTGTGTCACTTTGATAACAGGTGGGAGAAGTTGTTCCGTCTGGCTAAGAAACAAAATGCCAAATAAACCACAAAGCATTAAAAAGAATTAAACTAAACTCTCTCTCTAATTTCTTCCGAGGTTTTCAATAACAACCTTAATTAAAGCAGTCAGACACACAGAAAGGGTTTGAATGCTCGTATTAATTTTGTTTATTTGTCCGCTACTCCGCTCTTTTCAGCTGAGGTAACGTTCTCGGCCGCGAGGACAATAAATGGTGCTGTTCAAGTGCCTCCCCAATTTTCAGCTCAATAGAGAAAATGCACCGTTGATTTCTCTCTGGTGTCTCCGCTGCTTTATTACCACAGAACCGAAAGAGGCATTTTTTCTGTCCAGTTGTACCTCTGTCGTTGGAAGAAAAAAAAGTCTCCTGAGCTCCACACAGAGTGAAGTAATCAAAATGCAGTCTAGAAGGGAGAAAAAATGTAAGACTTAAGGGAAATGAAGAGAATAGCTTTCTACTCTGGCTTGACAATACAGTATAATACTGCAGTATAATGTCTGCATTTTTTTATCAGTTTTCAGCTTTAAATGTATGTTTCTATGAGACTAAATGTGACATGCCAGAATTTTACTTATTATACACAGACTAAAAATAAACAGATTAATAAGACACACTCACACAGCCAGCCACTTTCAACACATGGACTATAAACAAGTACAGTAGCAGCACTTCAATGCTAAAACATTACAGCTTTGTTTCAACACAGAGGAGGGCGAGTGTTGCCAGAGAGAGCTTAAAATGGCTGCTGAAAGTCAGAATACTGGAGCTGAACCAAGCCCAGCAGACGGTGGACAGGCTTGCGGTTGGATGGCTGGGTTCGAAGGCAGCAGCTTGTTAGGGTGGAAATGGATTAGCGAGAGGCACAATGGGAGTCTTAGGCGTGTCTGCCGTGTTGTGTTAAAGCTCTTCCTATGTTGTCTGGGCTGCTAGACTCATTTATGCCCAGCGGTGCATGCAGCAGCCAACTCACACACACACAGGGCTTTTCTAATTGCCATGGTTTCTTCTGTGCAATGACAGCCTTGATTCGGTATCCGTCAAAGCCATGAATTACCTGCGGCGACACACAATTGTTGTGTTTTTCACTTGCAGCTGGTAGTGGAATAAATCCTCTAACACTTTTGTGTTGCTAGCTTATTGTAGGAGACGATGTAGTAAGTTTTACAGTAGGACGGAGAACAGTGATTAGTTTCCTCTCACCTGCAGAAATTGCGTCTGAAATGAAATGAAAACGGTGCCACAGAACCTACAGAAAGTCATCAACAAGTTACATCTATCCAGTATCTTATACACCTTGGCCAAGTCATCTCTTTATCACATAAGTGACATATATAGACAAGCAACCATAGGCCTTTTTTAGAGGCAGAGAAGACGTTTTGACATATCCCAGTAAGAAAAGAGCTGATGAATAATTAATGACTGGATTCAATTTAGTGCTTGAATAGAACAGAGCGACCGTTAATTTTGTTATTAACACCTGAGCTTTACCTACTATGACAAGTCAAATTGGCAGACATTTTATAGAAAAAGACCCATTCACACCAAAAAACAATTAGCCTAATCAGCATATCTTTGGATCTTTGGGACAAAACCAGGAGCACCAGGAGGGAACCTGGTTGGAAAACTTTACACAGAAAGTTAATCAAAAGAAAATGTAAGGGGTAACTGATTGAAAGGTGAACTCTGGGAAGTGTTGTGAAAAGACACCATTACAAAGATATTGCAACAATGCAAAAATGCACCCCAGTAACATTTTCTAATGCCACCAGATGTATTTCAGACTTCCATTGTCATCAAGTCACATAGACTACAAAAATAGGTGCAGTTTTTCCGAAAAAGACAATACTATTCTACTGAGCTGTTCACATGGCTAATGAAACTGAATATACCACTAATATTCCCGTTTGCATGCAGCTGTGCATAATAGCTTTCCATCTATGTCAGACTTATTGGGCCGTGCAAACACAGTCTCCCTCTTTCATTCCTTCAACCATCTTCTTGAACAGGTCACCGTTGCGAAATTTGTGCACAGGCGAAAACCTGTTAATATCAAAGTCTTTTATAATGTTTAAATGTAGGTATGTCTCTCCTTTCCCTTTTCTTCAGAAAATGCTATATCCGGAAAAAAGGTGTGTGCATGTAAACATACTGATTGTTGGCAATGTTCACTGGTCCTCCATTAGAATGAACATGGGCACTGTAGTTTAAGTCAATCCCACACAACGTCCTGATGCTACGAATACATCACTACATCCGCCGCTGTAAACAGTCCCCAACAAATACACTGTTTCCTCCAGTTTGAGTAATGTTTGCCAAAAACTATAGTGCCCAGCAGTGTTAGTAAGCTATTAAGACTCTTTTTAAATAGAACCATACATTTCTCATTGACAATTTTAAAGATTTACATCTTGAGGCTGAGACTGAAAGCATTGAGAGACTAAAACATTGCTATTTTTTCATGGGATTAGTATCCTAAAATCTCTTAGTTAGAATACATTTGGATTTAACATTTGATGAGGTAAAGAACATACAAATATTAAATAGTTTTAAAGAAATCACAAAATCAGCCGTGCGTGTGCGTGTGTGGTCATAGCTCTAATTTTGTGCAAGAGCAGCCCGGGTAAATGAGGATTGACAGGCCCCTAATGCCCTCTGCAGCGAATAAATGGATAATCGAGAATCCTGTTGTGATGCCCCCTGTCCTCTGTCTGAAATGCGACACATAGCCATCTGAGCACTTGTGTGTGTGTGTGTGTGTGTGTGTGTGTGTGTGTGTGTGTGTGTGTGTGTGTGTGTGTGTGTGTGTGTGTGTGTGTGTGTGTGTGTGTGTGTGTGTGTGTGTTTCACATCATACATGGAATAACAGTCAAAATGAACAATTGTCACCAAACAGTATCCAGTAGTGTAGCTCACAGTGCTTTCTACAGATACAAGTTATAAACCAGTCTTTAGGTCTTCTCAGTACCCATGTAGATGTCCAAATTTGATAGAACAAGAGAGGTTTATCCTCATAGCTAAAGAGAAAAATCTCAAACGGAATAATACTTGTTGCAGTTTGTACACATTGATTAGAAAAGGTGCATTTTGTATTCAATGACTAAATATAGACGTGTGGGTGCAATAAAATAGAAAATGCCGTTGAATGCAAAATGCAAAAATACTGGGGTAACTCATTACTACTACCCAGCACACAGGTCTCAGCCCCTGCATTCACCTTTTAAGTTTTAAACATTTTTCTGCAAATAACATTCTTCTAACACGCAGCCAATACTGACAAGGGTCAAACCAACAACATTGAGACAGCAGATTAAACAAATTGCAGTTGTTGGATGAGAAACAGATGTTTTCAAAATCAAGAAAAGGCTGTTTACGTCCTCTTGCCTGTGATCGAGAATGATAGAGAAATGTAATGAAATAAAAGCCGGGCAGAGCAGATAGACTACTGGGCCAGTCACATCTGTCTGCAATGCACTTATCAGGTAAGGATTTTCTGAAAGTGTCAGTCGGTATAGGAAGCCTTCAAGGCTCTCGGGGAAAGGGGATGCTGCGGTAGTGACAGGGCTATCTGCCTCTGACAGCCCAAAGACCTAAAACCGGATGGCTGGGAGAGATAAGGCTGTGTCGGCACTGGACACACACACACAGACAGGACACACACAAACACAAACACACACACACACACACTGGATGCTGGTGTACTTGCTCGCACACACAAACACATGAGCACACAAACACAAAGCCATACACTGGCATTCACTTTGCATTAACAAATTCCTTATTGCCTGACCACTCATTCATTCACTCATGTGCGTTGAGATGCACACATACGCACACACACGCTGGCTCCCTGTCGGCCAGCCAGCGAGGCTTCCCATTAGCTGTGGTGCAGTGGGCTGGGTGAGGAGCGCTGGGGCGAGAGACATCAATTTGCTTCCTCTAATGCGCTCGCTGCCCCCACAAGACATATTGATTATTTCTTCCCCGCAAAGCGACAAATAGCAATTTTGGGGGCATAATGGAGATAGATGGTTGGTTTACAAGAAGCCCCCAAAGAAAAGTTGGGGGGGGGGGTGAGTAAGCGATGGGTATGAGGGGATGGGGACGCTCTTCCTCTTCTGCCTAACACTTCCCTCTCTCTGTCTCTATCTCTTTAGTTATAACTTTCTACCACCTTTTCCATGTCAGCATCGCTTTCACACACAAGAAGATGCCGTTGAAAAGAAAAAAGAACATTAAAGTCGAACAGATTTTTTTTTTTTTAAAGCAAGGCATGGGAGAGGGGTGTATCTACAGAAAGGTGAAGGCATGGCGGGAATTTGGGGTGCACAGATGTTGAGGCGTGCCACCAATGCACATTCATTATGCGCCTCTTCCTAGGAGGGTCGCCTCCTCCCATTTTAATGGTTGTACTGCAGAGAGCAGCTGCCGCAGTGTTTGCTCTGCCTCACCCTCTGTCTGTTACATCTACTTCATACCCCCCTTGTTAGCATCAGTGTGACTTATCCGTAGTTGCTCTTATGGTGAGATCATGAATATTTGATTCTCATTGAGCTTCAGGTCGACATGTTTTGAAGTTCATTTTAAGTTTTGGCATGAGTATTGTTTAGATTGTTATTGACATTTATAGTTAAAGAGGTTGTTATGTTATCTTATTCTGGTCCACCGGCCTTTCTCACTACATTGTTTGTTCAGATGAAGAAGAACAATACTTGAAATGAAGTGTCACACATTGTTTTTTGTGTTTATTCGCTTCAGTCTTGACAAGAAGACGACTGCTTTTCAATCCTAAGACAGCTGAGATCTATAGTGTCATCATGTAGTCTGTTTGCTTTGAAAATGTGTCTCAGAGCTGGCAAGAGATTCCAAATAAATCACAAAATACTGTCAACACCAGAGCTGAGCGTTGAGTTTGTGCATCCATATGTGCCTTCATTCATTCCTGGAAACGTTCTTGTCACTTTGTCCACCTGCTATTCTTTAAAGACTTTCAACTGTAAACTTAAATGCGTCCTCTCCTTCAGATAGCTAGTGGTGTTCACGCTGTTATAGAACCTGCTAGATGATAGCTGCCCACTGAAGAAGCCAGTGTGGCTGCGGACTCTCCAGGTGGTAAATGAGGTAATGCACAACTCATCACATGATGAACTGATGGGAAATGTTGCCCAGTAGTTTAGCTGCAGACAACTTTTCCTTTCCCAATGTGATGTCTACTTGTGATAACTCTTGTACCCACCACCTAGTCCAGATGTGGAAAAATAATGTACTTTTTCAGATTGGTTGACCCACGGTACCGGACACATTTATGTGTGGCTTCTAATACTGTCGCCTAAAATTGGCTGGAGCACATAGAGACCCAGTGTGTGATAGCATGAGCCTCGGTTATGTATGTGAACAGATGGTTTAAGTTCAGGCACACACACCCTAAGGGAATAAGTAAGTAAATATTTGAGTGTTGGCACTTAGAATAAAACATTCAACTTATTTAGACTCAACTCTGGCACAATCTGTAAGTGGGTGTAATTCTGTTTAACCAAATGTTACATTATTTCTAGCCTATAGCCACGACATTCCACTTCTGGGATTGCTCCGGTGCCGCAGGAAATTCCGCCGGATGCATGTGTTTTCGCTGATGTACGTTTCCTTCTGCCTTCTTTGTGTTGGAATTTTCAGTTCTGATCGATTTATGAGGACTATGGTGCTCCTCAGATCTCTGCAGGGTAAAGTGAGACAGCTAGCTGTTCAGTCTGGCCATGTCAATCTCTGATGAGTTGCAAATAACTCCCAGTTTGTGGACAAAAACTACAGATGTGTCAACAAACCTGTGTCAAAATGATGCAAAAGTCACAATTTCTGCCAATATCACACACAATTGATTCAGCAAATTTAAAAGACTCTTTTCATTGTTAAAGTGGCTATATTTTTATGGTATAGGTTTGAATGTATCACGACAATGGGAAAACATTGTGACAATATGAAAGGACATATCTGATCTTTCTAGCCAGTTTCAACTTATTGTTTAGCTGTCGGCCATGGAACCTTTGATTCACTCTCAGCGCTCTTACAGTGAAAAAACTGTAAAAGCCCACTGTACACTAGCTGGTGAACATAGTGCATCCTTTAGCAGCTAAGGAAACCGATATTTCCCTCAGGAGTTGGTGGAGACCAAAAACTGATAAAAGAGACTAAATGTTACCATAATATAGAGACTAAAGACATTTGGCTACTTCAGTTTCAGGATCCTGGTTTTGCACTTGAGTAGAACAGAGCCACTGTTAATGTTATTTGTAACACCTACGATGACAAGTTAAATTATCTGCTGTAAAAAAAGACAACAAAACATTGAACAAATATGCATTTTAGACTGAAATACAGTTTGAAGATTGAGTGGAGAGTACTAGTACTGGTATCTAGACACATTATTTTATGATCTAGATTCCAACCATGTAATTATTACTGAGCAAAGGTCATTAATAACTCAAGACTGACATTTACTTAAGGGTTTTCAGACATTTGTTAACGTGTCAATTTTTTCAATTGGATGATCTCTCTATTCTCTGTTGTGCGTGTTGCGCGGTAAATCATCACCAATTTCTGCAAACGTATTGCACTTGGTGAGCAGTGATTTTGATTTAGGCCACATGAAAAATTTTCACTCTGAATGTGTGAAATATTGCAGGGGATGTTTGAGGTATTTGATGTCAGATTTTTCTCAGAGAGCCGTCTTCCTCTTTTTGCCCAAGTCTCGCTTTATCACAGTTCTCTTGAATATTTCATGCATCTTTTTTTCCCCCTTTCAAACCACTGTCATTGTTTAGTCACCAGAAAATCTTGTGACTCACAAATCAAGTCCTTGTTTAAAGCTTAATTATTAATTATTCAGTGTTTTTGAGTACTTGGTTTGACTGACAGAGAAAAGTGAAGTTGTAGCTCGCCTGCTGTGAATGATGTAGACATGAACTGAGCACTTTCACATTTTGTTATAGTTCATAATGCATATGTAATACCGCTGTCACATTGCAAAAATAACTTATGTGGTTATAAAGCCTTAAATATGAGTTAACTTGGCCTTTCAAAGTAATAGTTCTGTACTTGGGCCTTTTAAACATGTTTTAAAGGGGCTTAATATGCTTCAAATACAAAAATAAAAATTAATTTTGTACTTTTTGCAGGTAACAGTCCAACAGTGATTAAGGGTGCTCATTTCTGGACCTCATGAATGTGAATAAAGCAAGCATGACAGGCCATTTTGTTGGTTTTAGCGATAATGGATCACAGCTTTATTTGTATGCAACACGCCTGCAGATAGCCATTAACTAATAAATTATTTCCACGGCTAGTTTGAAGAATTGTAAAAACTTTGACCATTCCAGTGGCTTTATACCACTCCAATGGCAGCCATTATCAATTTAGGTTGTTAAATGAAGGTAGTTTAGCCATTACAAAGTGCAATTTCTTTGTTTGCATGTAAATCGACACCCCTAACAAAATGGAATTTTTAAACACCCCTGCCAATCCTCAGCAGACTAATAAAGCCTCTTTCCCCAGAGATGCAACAGACCTAAATTATAGGAAGCAGCCCAGACTGATAGAAGTGACACAGCAGTGCATGCAAAATGAGCTTATTATCCCTGTTACTGTCAATAAAGCACGGCCAAGCTGTCAGTGATTACAACAGACATTTTATATACGACAGCGGTAGTACAGGAGCCGCACCTGAAAAGAGGAATGAGCCACAGCGGTGATGAAAACCGACAGGTGAGATAGAGAAGAAAGAAGGGATGGGTAGAAGGAAAAGAGGGGTATGTAGAGCAGTTGTTAGCCAGAGGACGGTGGAGTGGAAGGGCAGATGGGTGATGTTGAGTTGAATGGAGGGAGTAGAAAGAAAAGAAGAGATGGAAGAATATGAATGGATGTAGAAACGGCAAGATGAATGAATGAACTGTGGTATGAAGGGGTGTATGCAGAGAGGGATAGAGGGACGGAGGAGGGAGAGATGTGAGAGAGAGAGAGTGATGGAGGGGTGAGGGAGTTGGCTATTATCCTGCATCGATTTACTCCAGTCAGGGTTGGCTGGACGTGTAATGAAGTGTGGGATCTAGGGGTGGCCACGTGCTCCTGTCTGCGCCTTATAGCTTTTTGGATGTAATGTGGGATGATGTGTCACCTGTGTGTGTGTGGGTGGGGGGGTGGGGGGGGGGTTACTTGCAGATGGTAAGGTCCAATCTGCTGTGGTTAAACACAAAATTAACTTTGTCTCCAGAAAGCTTCACTTGAATGCGTAATTGTTTGCCAATAAAAAACTTCCCGACAAAACCTACAGATGGATTACAGTATTTACTATTAGTAACCCTGGAATTATATGTTAAGATATTCATCGTAGTTTTGCAACCTGGTCTTGTATCTTAAAGGCAGAATTCTGGTCAATTCCAACACGTAGTTGTATTGTTTGGAAATTTGGAGTGCTGTCAGTAGCAAGAAAAATGAAAATAATCAATGCTGCCTACATCGTGTTATTCTCCTGCTAGAGTTAGCACCCAACAGGCTCAAACAGGGCAAGTTTTAAACGTGTTTTTAGCCTCTAAATATGTTCAAAATGTCAATAAAAGTGCCTCTCCATGTGCAGTGATTCCTTCCGAGTGAACATAGTGAATCTGACTGAAGTAGATGTGAAAGAAATGTGTAAAAACTGTGCTAATTCAGCTATGTTTAGTTCAGATGTTGAGGCGGCAGTAAGAGAGCTTAGGGACCGTCTACAAACTACAACACAGAAAAGATATAAAACAAAAATATGTAGGCCATCAATTTGATGATTAGATAGGATAATGTCTCCAACCTTATCTTACTTATAACTTGTTTCCTGCTAGTTGTATTTTAGCACTTACTTGAAAATAAAAGCATTTGCTTATTTTTGTTAATCTATGTTTGTATCTCTTTTCTGTATTGTAGTTTGTAGACGGTCCCGTCTAATGTAGTCAGATTCACTCTGTTCCCTCAGAAGGAATCATGTCACATGGTAGGCACTTGTAATGACATTTTGACTGTTTAAGCCTGTTGGGTGCTAACCCTGGCAGGAAGATAACACGGTGTAGGTAGCACCGATTCTTTTCATTTTCTCTCTTACAGCACTCCAAATTTCCAAACAACAGAGCTACGTGATGAAATCTTTTAACCTCAAGGAACATTTTCCTATTTAATTTGCACATTAACTTAATCCCTGTTTTAAATTCAGGTGAAACCCATTAATACCAAAGCATATTAATTTAAATTTAGAGTATCAGGTTGCATATTAGCTGTAGTCAGGTTCAACACTAAAAGGAATGCATTTGTAATCATTATCTGTCCGCCCACAACTGAATTACATCAGACTTTAGGCTTATACATGTATAGTCAGTAAAAGAGTTCTATCAGCTCACATTTATGTATCTGCAGCATTATAGTACAGATAGTAAAAATGAAGTGGCTACAGCTTTGTTCTGGTTCCAATTTTGAATATTTGCTGATTTTCTAAATCTTCTATGATCATAAACTGACAGTCTTTTGGTTTTGGACTCTTGATCGGACAAAACAAGACTTTTAAAGACATTACTCTGATGCAGACAATGGAGAAAATAATTGGCAGATGAATTGATAATGAAAATAAGAATTTGTTGCGGCCCTATAAGTGTAAGAACCTTTAGACAAATACTATATATTTACTATATAGCTAAACAAATTCTTGTTTCTGAAGAATAATAAGCTATATGAGAAAAATAAATAAGAATGAGGGAGATATCTTTGGTGAGACAGGAAGTAGATCTCTAAGAGGATGGAGAACATTGCAAATATGCTTAACAAAAGACAAAAAGTTTCCACTCTAATAACATAAAACTCCCCTGTACTCTTGTCATTCTTTCAGACTTCTTTTTATAGGTCAGTACATCTTCTTCTTTTTTCACAATGTCAGCCTTTCTCTTGTGGTGCACAAATCACAGCAAGCAGCATCCACTGCAGACAACAGAATTAACAGAAGAATACTACGTTTTCTCATGGGGTTTTGTATGTAACATATAAATGTTTAGAAAAAAGAATGTAGGAGGTTTTGTAAATACAAATCATGAAGTCTATTTCCCTCCTTTCTTTTACTTTGTACATTCCTCACGTTCACTCTCCTCCCGCATTGCTTTTTTCTTGATTTCCCTCCCCTGAAGCCCCACACTTCGTCTCCCAGTCTAATCCGCTACTCGACATGCTCCCTCTTTGTTCTATGACCCTGACAAGTTGCCTTGTTCCCCTGCTTCGAGGACAGCCCCGGTGTGCTGGGGATAATGGAATGAATGCTGGAATGATAAACCCCTGAGGATGCTGGGAGAAAACACAGGAGTGTGTCAACCAGGGTGATAACACTCTATTCTCCCGTGCATCTGTCAGAGGAGCAGGGATTATGGTTTTACAGGCAGGCTTTGCAGATTTGCAGACCCCTTTCTGCAGACTGAGATGTTTATACTGCAAGGTATCGTGGGTGTCAGGGGGCACCAGAGGGATATTCTCACATCTGCCTCGCACAAAGGTCTTCATTAGATTTGAGCATTGCTTCTTTTTGTGCAATCATATCTTAGTTGACAGGTAATTTAAAGTCACCCTATCATAGTTACTGCACTCCAAATATATACAAAAAAATCCTAATGAAATGCCATCTATAATTTGTTTTGTCCAGAGGCTCAAAGGTGTTGTACAGCTACATCACAGACGGAATTGGAAACACTATATTGGCAAATGTTAACAAATCCCATGAAAAACAAAAATGGATTTAACCTGCTAACAAGTCTGAGTGCGTGACGCAGCTTATTCCTCTTTGCCCTAGAGCTCTATTGTTTTCCAAAAACACAACAATGAGCCACACTGTTGCACTGGCTGACATCTTCCTTTTATTACAATGAACATGGACACTATAGTTAAATTTGACTGGATGTCAAATTCACTGCATTGCAGCTGTAAATGCTCACGAAAGCTCCAAATATGTACCAAACTTCAGCTGAAAGTAATCCTGTTTGAGAAACATTTGCTAAAAACAATGGTATCCAGGTGTTTGAAGAAATTGTAATCCTTTTTTTAAATAAAAGTAGATATTCATGATTCATGTTTTTGAATATTTACTTCTTCAATAGGAAAGATGGAACCAGGACAGGGTGGGGAAGTCTGAAATATGGAGAGACAGACTAATGCGTTGTCGGGTATTGTTGGTATTGTTTGGTACGATATCATATGAACCTGTCCATATGAGAATAGGGTTATGATGCTGTTCAGTCTTAATCTTGTACGTTTAAATGGGCGCCTTTGCTACATGGGATTTTGAACGGTGCGTAATCAAGACAAACCATCAAAACTTGAATTCCATTAGAAACATGAAATTACTGTGCAAATGCCAACCGTGTCTGGACTTCACTGGACTTTGGAGTTACAGCAGGGATTTAAGTGTTTTTGATGATTTTCTTTGTAACCATTTTTGGTTCAGGTTGACTTTCGGATTTCAGTTCTGGTTTCCCAATTTCTGACAGCTAAACACTTTCATGTCTGAGATCTAGGCAGTGCCTTCACTTTCGCTGGCCTATATCTTTATAACCCCGACAGTAATTGTTAGTTAGTGGAGCCGTTTAAATACTCACTCTCCATGCTGTGGATTCTGATTGGAATGAAGTATATATTATATTTAGCTGCAAAGAGAATATTGAAACCATTTTTTGTAGGTCTGGTCTGGTCTACCTGGTTATTATCAGAAAGGAAATAGGATTCAGAAGATGTCCAGGTTTTGAGTTAGGACTTTTAGTATAGTGAGACAGTGAGGCGAGGAATCAATACAGACTCATAGGTAAGCCGGTTTTGTTGCTGCAAAACACTTATCAGAGTTTGAGGCTCTTGGTAAAGTTCAATACATGACACTTAACCATTTCTAGCAACCATTCTAGTGTTGTGCTATTACACTGCAGTCCAACTACTCTTGACCCCAATCTCCCAGATATCCACACAAGCGAGGAAGGTAGACACATTCCCTCTCCTCAATCTAACCCACTGCAAAACCTTTTGACTTAGCCTCAGCCCATTTAGCAATCAAACTATTCTTTAAACTGACCTTGACCACATGAAGAAATACAAAAATCGAAGAAGTGTGGGAGGGATCCTCATAAGAAAAACCTCCCACCCTAACAATAGAAAAGGTTGGCAATTAAGTGCCAATCTAATCATCCCTCTGGTAAACGAGCCCTGAAGATTCCGCCCTCATATCCCCAAGGCTTTTTTTCACACCACTTCCTCATCATCGCCGGCTATCGGCTTAATTACGCCCCCGCCATCCCCAGATAAGAGAGTGATAGCCTTATCACCACGGCTCATTTCCAAATCCATGAAATTAATAAAGTCTACCTCCCGTCTCGGTTCTAGGGCCAAACTTATATTAGCTGTCACGTACGAGAACTAAGTGAAGTCATTTTTTCCTGGTTCTTATAGTGTTGGCAAAGAAAAGCTTGAGGAAATCATCCTCTAGGAGATTAAAGACAAGGAGGGCAAGGCTTTTTTTGTCTTTTAGGCAAATGATATTTGGGCCGCAGTTTTTCTTCCTGATGAGGGGTATGACTGTGTGTTAGTTTTATGATTTTTCTGGCTTAATTTATCGTTCGCACAGTAGCTGGATTGTCCATTTGGTCCATTTGACAACTTAATATTCCTTAATCTTCACCTTGGGAGAACTAAATTACACAGTTTTGTTTCCCTCTGCAGTGGACGTTGCATGTGTGGTTGTGCAATATCAATTAATAGGAATTTTTGGACTAAAAGGGTTACCTGCAGACAGCCCATAAAACTCCTTGCTTGTTGTAAGTGAGAGTGTCTTTATCTGTAGATCATCAATAAACCTCTAATCAAATAAAGCAGAGCTTGAGCTGCTTTCCAGTCTGAGCCACCTCGAGTCTATGAGCTCTCCAAGTCTCCGTGTTGGCTGCTGTAATCAGTGGGGAGACAGCTGGTTTCACCACGCTGTTCCACCTGCCCGCTCCCCTGAGTAAAGGGCTGTGCTTCACCGACCAAATCCACTCCAAGGCTCTCTCCGAGGCACAATCCAGCATGACTGGCAGGGGTCTCACACATCGATTTCAGAGAATAGGGAAGCTTGGGCAGACCCGTCATCGCACCCGCGCTGGCAGTGGAATGAGACAGTCTCCCACTAGGTTTGGGCTTGTCATTTATTTCTAAACGACGGCAGATGGTGGGCTTGGCGCTTGCACCATCCTCTCAATCTCCCAAGGTGCACTTCTGTGATGGATGTGGCGAATGGGAGCGCTGCAGAGAAGGCTGAGGCACATCTGCCCAGGCCGATAACGGGGGGCAAAGTATGTCTGGGATTTCTAGCCGTCTACTTGCTTTCACATATTACTCATTCCCTCACAGACCTCTTGAGGACTCCCATCTCTCTGGGTTTATTTGCCTCTCACTTTCATAGCTTTGCTTTTTGCTGCTCTTATCAGCAGGGCACCTTTCTGTTTACTGTGCAGGTGCACTTTTGAGTTTGACATTGCTACCTAACTGGAAAAATCTATACAAATTTTCCTTTCAGCATGAGATATACCCCATTTGGAAAAAAAAAAAGCTGGTCATTAATCATCACAGAATTATATTAACTGTAGCTATAATGAGGCCGTCAGGCTACAAAGTCGGTACTTACACAGAAACTTTAACAGAAAGTTATCCAGAACTGTTGTATGTTGGAATTTAACTTTACTTAAGTGACTTTCATTTCTTTTGTTATCCTCATCAGTGCTTTGTTTAATTGGATGTCTGTTGGGTCTCTCACGGCACTGTAATTGTCAGTAAAGATATTTTCATTATACTTAAGCTTCATATAATTATAAAGATACCCAAGCAGCATGAACAACAGTTGCCTTCTACAGAAGAACAAGCAGCAAGTTGGCAGCTGCTCCCGTTAAAACCTAAGCTACCACTTCCGAAACAGATGAAGAAAACAACTTAAATCAAAACTAAATGGATACATTTGTTTAGGCGTGATGCAGTTTTGGGCCAGTAGCTCTAACAACATAATGAAGTTGTCCATGAAAGAATTAGGTATTTAATTTCATAACATACATTTTAAGTCTTACAGTGGCAGGCATGGTTACAAGTATATATATTTAGACACATATCATGAGATTTTTTTTTTTTTTTAACACTATTACAGCATGTACACATGTTCCAGTAAAAATCCAAAATACTTGAACCTGAAAATGGTGCACCTCTTCTGCAAAGAAATGCAGCAAATCTTCACAGTGGACGGGCTGGCACCAGAACGTTATTTAGTTGCTATTTTTGTTCTTTCCACGCCTGACTTCTTCAAGATGTATACAAAGCTATACAAAGGAAAGTTTGTATAGATTTTTCTATTCTTCACTGTAGCGGTTTACTAATACACACCTACACGCCATCTGACACAGTGGATCCAAAGGCACATTAAAGTGAGCAATCAACAACACCCTTGCAAAGGTCATGTCAGCTTTATCATCCTAATCATGGAACACCATCACTTTTAGTGATTTAGGGTTGCAGTAAAGCATCATAACCTGCCCAGCCACATCCCTGCCCATGGATGTATCCATGGCAACACTGACGTCGGGCTGCCCTCCGCCGATGCATCTTTGGGATTCTCTGTGCGTCGCTGCAGAGTGACAAGTCAGGCGTAAAGAGTCGATTTAGCTGCGGCATTAGGGAGGTTCACACATTAGCAGAGAGGAAATAGGAGCCAGCAAATACTTAGTGGGTGATTGGCTCCGCAATAACAGAACACCCCTTTTGGCAGCTCGTCAAGCGGTGCTATACGGATGCCATTACAAACAGGGGGCCATTAGCAGGCACCGAGGCTTGGTGAGGCATGTCCCTGCTTCACGCTTTTGACCCCCAGGGCTGTTTTAAGATGTGTATGATCAGCTGTACACTGCTCATCCAGTGTGTTTGTCTATTTTGTTTTAGACAGACAGATGGACAGATTGGCATTTAGGAAACATGAGCCTTTCATCCAACCGCAACAAAATCTAGCACTTAAAGAAAGTTTCATGTAACAAGGTAAAACAACTAGTACACATCCTGCCAAATGCCTGGTTACATCAATTCCCTTTGGAAAAAGAAGCAATTTGGGTCAAAACATGGCACACTGTGTGTATACACAGCGCCTCAGAGGATCAGACCCAGATCTGAGTCAGAAGCAAAACCTTTCTGTTTTCCTTGAAGAAAGGCTGCTCTTTATGTTCCATATATGGTAGAGGTAATGTTGTTCATGTTGTGGGTTAATATTGGACCTAATAGCAGCTATTTAGTGCAGTTTTGTTGTGACATTAAGTTTTTAAACAGATACATATCTTAAAAGCTTCTTTTTTTGCGGTTGGCAGCACTAGACTAGCTGCATTTAAATGACTTTCTCACATTAGGAAATGTGCTCTGTGATTTGACTGCCTCATGCTGTGTTCAGGAACAGTACGCACTGTATGTAAGAAGTTAGATCTGCACAGAAGCGCCATGCAGTAAAAAACTAACTTAGCTAGTGGCTGGATTAATATTTTATCACCATAGGGTGCATTGATGTTTCCTCCATATTTCTTTTGATTGTGGAGCGAAAACAATGTCCAATGCCGTCAACATGTTCTAATTTTGAAACAGAGAAGCCTGTTGATTCTGGGGGATGCACCAAAAATTAGTTCCATTTTCTTATAGTTTTACCTGTCATCTCTACCATATTATAAATTAATACATTGGACATTGAGACTTCAATGACAATTTTGTTCAAAGAAAAAATTGCAAATGGAATTCAAGCTTCCGAAAAAACTTCCGACTTCACCACTCTGCCCTTACAGCTCCTGCATCCACTGCCATTTTGACCTGTGTCGTCCTGTTTAGCGAAAGCTCAAAGCAAAGCAAGGATTGAGGCTACAATACCTTCTGGGGCTGCACCTGCTGAAAATGCATGCATTCACGGTAGAGTAACACAATTTAGATGAAAGCGTCCGCCAAATAGTGTGTGTTGCGTAAAATGAGTTGTCGGCCCCACCCTGCCCTGCCCGGGCCGGCTGTGTGCACTTCAATAGTCTCCTCTACCACCCATGAGGTAGTGCACAAAGACCCCGGGAGGTTTTTTATTTTTTATTTCACTTTCACAGTCCCACTGGCACCTTCACTGACTGGCATCTCATTACGAGAGCAGGACGCCGTGCTCGTGTGTTTGACTCCAGACAGGCCACGCCACGGGCTGCATGCTAATTGCGGAGGCGTAGCCAGCATGAGACGACCTTGTATAGTAAAAGAGGAAGAGAAGTGGTTTAGTTTAGCGTCTGGTGGGAAGGGGGCTCTCCTCCACAAACCGCTTTTTGTCCTGACCTTGGGCAGCAAAGTCAGCCAAGTCTGACCACTCACTGGAGAAACATCATAAAGTAAAAGCAACCCAGTGTGTAGTACAGGTTGTAAGCCCTCCATTTATCACACTGTTATATAACCGCATGTAATGAGAAAAGCATCTTAAGGATTGACATTATTCTGACATTAATTTGCTGCTTATCATAACTTTACTACAATTTCAAAGCCTTTACTTTCTTTTGCTTGACAACTCATTAGGTTCAAGGCTTCAAGTAAACGTCACAGTAATTTAGCACATCTTGGCAGTAATAAATATATACGTTGCACAACCTTTGTGACACTAATTTACAATAAGTCTCAGCTGTATAAAAATGTTAAGGCTTGGGTCATCCTTACGAAGGGCATGTAATTTGCATTGAATACAAAAAGCCACTTTGTACCTGAATATCAGTGTAGATTTAGAATATCATAAGTAGTTGTGGACTTCTCATGACTTGTTTATTTCGTACGCTGAACCCTGTGTGGCTCTATCTGCGATTTCCTCATTATCTCTCCAGTCCAATAACACAACCGTTTGGCAGCTAGCTCCATCTCAGCACTCACATCTCACAATTTTTCTCTAGCAGCTTAACTGTAAAGTCCTAACACTAAATTCCAATCAATTAAAAAACACGTAAACACTTGGACAAAGAGGGAGATGGAGAAAGAGCAGACGGAGAAGAGTATGGAGTATGTAATTGTCATATGACCAAACACAGTTTCCTCAGTAATAGTGATAGATGGCCTTGTGGTGGAGACAATGGTATCTTCTTAATACTTGATTCATGGCAAACTTTCATTTAGTTTATGTAAATAAAGAAGTGTGTGTGTGTGTGTGTGTGTGTGTGTGTGTCTGAGTGCCATTAGTTCCTGCCTGCCACTCATTGATAAAGAGGCGCTGCCATCAGCCAAACCAGCCATCTCCTTCAGTCCTCATTAAAATGTCGTCATATTAAAAAATAATTTCAAGCCTCTGCTGATGAGCGTTTTATTGCCTTCATAAAAATGTTCTCAGTTTGGAGTCAACGGGAGAGAGAAAGGCTTCAATGAGTGATGAAAGTGCATGAGAAAGAGAAAGGACGTAGCAGATAAGAGTGATTTGTTGCATACTTGGAAGGATGGTTTTGATTTTTAGAACATTAATAATTTCTTCATGTAGCTGCCCTAAAAAACACCCTGAAGAGCGTATACTAGCACGAAGAAAGTGAGCCTTTATCTTGCTCAGTGACCTGAACATAAGCTCAAGAACACATTTATCATCTATATCATAAAAGATCTATATAATGCTCCGGAGTAGTCTTTCTGTATTTTCTGATCTTGTCTGTGGGAGCAAATGATCCTCTCCATTATTTGCACACCGATCAATATCACTGCCACTGTAGATGTGCTAGTGTTCGCCAAAAGGCTCATTTTCCCAATTCTAACATGGCCAGATGTTAAGCTGGTCATTAAAACAACAACAAAAACAAACAACGTAAAATCACGACAGGCGAAACATGAAGCAGATGGACAGAGGATAAAAAAAGCTAAAGGCAACCAACAGAGTAAGAAACGTACAATGGCTGTTAATACAAAACAAAAAAGTGTGACGCAGTTTATCAATTACAGTCATTATATTATAGAAGACAGTAATACAAAAAGGACAGCCTTACCCTTTTTATTCAGCCGTTAATGGGTTCCTTTTTTTAAATTAAGCTCTGGGAGGTTTAATGTTTAACATCACTGTCAACGCCCTTGTTAACTCTGCTTTAACACAGACTAGTGTAACAGTAGCTACATCAACACAATATAAAGTGATCCAATTGGCAATAGTAGCTCAATTCAATTAGCTTTCAATGTTACTGCTACTTACACTTATGCTCTCATTAAAGGGCATCTCACAAAGTAATGCAACACATTAACAACACCTTTCACCTTTTGCAGGTCGGTCAGATGTTGCACACAGGGACTCTGGAGTTAATCTTCTACTCGCTTACAAAATGCTTCCACAAGCACTTTTTTTTATCGTACAGACACAGAAAATAGGAAAAGCAATTTTCTAATACCCCAGCCATGGGAGAAAGAAAACAGCAGCAGTAACGTAGAGGCTATCAGCGGGAGTAAAGGTTACTGGAGAGGGAATCTCATATATGCACTCTTTAACAATAACTTAATGAAAATGCCCTAATGACATTCAAACCTCTATGTTGTGCATATAAAGCTCAATAAAGACTGAATTGAATGTTGTAGATGCAGGTTGACAAACCAAAGTCCTTAAAACATCAAAAGCACAAAGGATTATGTTTATTGCTATACAGATTTATCCACCTGGGCTTATTATCTGAGGCAGCACTTCTGCTCTTTTTGTTTGGACTTATTATTCCGATTTTTCGCAGCTTTTCAACATTTCCATTTTGCTGATTTGTCACTCAGATAATTTAAAAAAGCCATGCAAGAACAGCCGGCATTTGTAAAAGCTGCAGAAAACTTGTTGGGGGATGTGCACATTACTCCATGATGTGAATTTAATACCACCATATGCTGATGTTTTCAGCACAATTGTTGATTAAAAAAAAAAAAAATCCTATATCCTATAAACTGTTGGTTTTAGCAGAAATTATGACTCATAGTTACGTTTATAGTGCAGCGCCCTCTAGTGGCCTCCTCTATTTATAACTGGCAAAAGCAGGAAGGTGTCAAGGGAATGCCATGTAAATACCAAGTATAGTGCCAAATCCGCATATGCAAGTTGGGATAGTGGAAGGATCAAACAAAACTTTCAACAATGTCTCGTTTGAAATTAAAAGTACATGGCAAGGTTTTTTATTTATTTTACAGACCAAACAGAACTGCGTTCTGCGTCGCGTGTGTAACAAGAAGTTTAGTAAGGTAACTGAATATTATAACCCAAAAGTCCTTTTTCTAAACATCACCATCAAGTATTTTTTTTTGTTTAAACCTAACCATACTGCAACCATTTTACAACGTTATGTACATGTTTAAAAGTGCAACCGTTACACTCTCTAGGCTAAGATATGAGGACGGAAAATGCTTACACACGGCAGCTGGGGTCTTGCGGTATCATGAGATCTGCGAAAAATCGCGGGAACACATATCACATGAAAATCCATGTAGTCAGGCTTCAAGTAATGCGTTTGTGTCCAAACGGCAGCCGACTGAACCAATCAGGGTCCGGTGAGGAGCTACTGGCTGTTACGGCCGTATGTACGTTCAAAACAATGATGGCGGACGTGATAGATGTAACCGTCCAACCATTTGACGTGCCCGGTTATGAAAACACTCCTGTGGCCTGCCGCCTCCAGGGGTGATTGGTTTGGAGGACTAGTTGGATTATATGAGCTGGTTGTATCTGAAGAATTAAAGTTTTCCACATTTACGTTGTGGCACGCTATCTCTCTTTCCTCCTGATAATTGCATTTCTATTCAAAGTGGAGAAAAAATAATAACATAAGCAGAGATACTGTCTTCTGTCCATGAGCTGTGTTTTCTTTATGAGATATTTTAATTGTAAATAGAAACACGAGTGCGCCCGAATCACTCTATTAATGTGTGAAACCATGAATTATGAGAGGAAATTAAAATACTTCCTCACACACAGAAACACACATAGAAACTGAACACAAAAACACACAGTTCATAGGAGTACATTAATGTCCCAGCAGAATATACACATAACTACTTGATTGGCCTCAAGGGATGTTATATCTACGCTTTAATTTCAGATAGCAAGTAAGCATATCCTGTTACAGGCCATTACAAGAGTTTAATGCCAGGCTCTGTGTTGGTTATGCTCTCATTTTATATCCTCACTGCTTAGGATTTAGCTCTGTTTGTGATGAGATGAAAAGATTTCTGCTATTTGGGTTAGTGCTAAAGTTTTTTATTTTGCAAAATTGACTCGCATAATTAAAAACATTTAGTTGAAAATAACTTCACGGCTTCCTTCTCCTCTGTTAAAGCTGACTCAAAAGAATGAGAAAAATAGGTATAAAAGACAAAGTAGTTGTAACTAATTGCTTTTCGCCTCTGGGTCTGGTGTGAAATACACTTTCTTTTGGAATTGACTCTTTTTAGGGTGTGCACACCACTGTGGCTGCCGGACAGAAGCATTTGTTTCTTGCCTTGGCTCTGGGCTCCTGTTCACGCTCTCGCCAGTCAGAGAGTTGCTCGTGGCTGTTTTTTTGGTTGTAATACAGACAGAGGATGCCAAAGCAATGTTAGGTCATTACTCATCCCACAACCTACTGAGAACTGGGCAGAAATAGAAAGCGAGCAGAAATGTGCCAGGCAGGAGAAGCCAGATGTACTCAGTGAATTGAGTGTTACCAGCTAAAAGTAAACTTTAAAAGTAAAAACACTAGTTTTGTAGAACAATGGCGCCTGTGACATTACATTATTAGACTGATGCCAAACCATAAATGTGTAAGTAAAATGTCATTGTTGTAGCTGGTTGAGGTGGAGCTTGTTTTACTACTTTATGTAGAGTTATATACAGTTAGGTAGTTTTGTAAGGGGTTCCCTGCCTAGGAGTCAGAGTTCTGCTACAGCAATCTGTATTGATATTTTGGACCTTCTCTAATCTTTGCTTTTTCTGACCTTTCTGACCAGTTATTTAAATGAAACCATCTAAGAAGTTTAGACGGAGTATAACTGCTTGGCGGTTCATCTTGAGACTTACGTCCCAAGAAGAACGGCATCAGCCGTTCAGGAGAGATGGATGGTTCAACAAACCAACTAACAGCCAACATTTGTCTTTTTAACAAGGGTCATCCCTAACCTTAATCAAGTGTTTTATTATTGTCACCATGACAAAGCTCCCCTGACCTTAACAAAGAACTTAATTTAAACCCAACCAGAGTGTTTCCTTACACCTAAAGTTGTGCCTAAACCCAACCAAACCTTAACCTTAGGGGGGTTGTTGGGAAGGAACAGACAAATAATGATGTCTTGCTAACGAGGCATTAGATCAGAAAACACTGTGTTGTTCTGGAGGACATGGACAATTTATGTATTTTGTAGTTTTATTTGTAGGACTTGTTGTCTACACTCAGAAACCAAGTCCTCCAAAGCTTTCTTGTTAGCAGAAGTGACTTTTTTTCTTAAATGTCCCAAAAAAGATTGGGCACCATTGGTTTAATGCACTGGATTTCATACAATGTATTTTCCATCATGTTTTTTTAATATAAAATAACTGTTACACCTGTGATGGAGTAAAAATACATATTATCCCTCTTAATGTTAGCAAGTAGATGTACAGAATAAAGTAGCAGAACATGGAGATTGTGACAGTCTAATTGTAGCTTATTTATGTAGAGGAAATTACTTACTTTATTTTCAAACTGAGAGAAGCAGTACTATTTCAGTTAAATGTTACTCAAGCCACTGGAAGAACATATGAAAAGTATTTTTTGCCCTTCTAGGGGGATCGTTTTCATTTGTGATATCCTCATTTCATATTCTAGCCAGATGGGCATGCCTCAGTTTTGAGGTGTAATATAGGCCTGCCAAATCAGTGGTAGCCCCATTACTCATCCCCCTCTGTGCTGTCTCCTGGCTTGTGCGCCGCCGCTAATGCAGATTACAGGGATATATGAGGGCTATTTTGTTCGCTGCAGGGTGGAAACGATCACAGGCAACCCCATCCCTCTCTGATGCACTATTCTACATCTGTTCCCCCCACGAAAGCCTATCTGGAGATCCATCAGAGCCAAGCCCTTATCAGATCTGAGGCTGCTACATCTATTGCACATCAATTATAGATGGTATGTGTAAAAAATAGGGGTCCCTATAGCAACACGTCCTGTTAATCCTCAGAGACATTGTTTGGTTAAGTGATTAGTTGCTTGACTTACAGTTGGGGCAATTTTATACGTGTTAAATGGTCCATTTATGAAACATGAGTATATACACACAAAGGCCTCCAGTGAAGGAGAATAATTTGTAACTAATCATGGCTTTGCCATGATGCTAATGGGGCTCAAACTTTCTTTTTTTCACAAAGAAAAGAGTTCAAATTGGAGGGAATAAGTCCAAAATATCCACATTTTTTCATGATCTTTGTGGACACTTGATGGCTTTTGTTTGAGGGATATGTGCAAGTACTCCACATAGGTATGGAGAGTATTTTCATCATCAATAAACCCTTTTTTCTTTCCTGCTACAAGAACATCCAAGGTGATAAACGAGCCAAGCTGCATTATTCACAGTCGAAAATCACCCGCAACTTAAATTCATTTGCAACTTGTTCCCTGACAGAGAACACAGACATATTATTCAAATTTCTATCTATACTGTGACCAGGACATGTCCAAAACCACACATTTAATCTTTATGCAAGTCTCTCCTCATCTGTTGGTTAAATAGACCATTCATCATAATATTGGGCTTTTACAGCTTGGCTGTTTGAGTGATCTGTCTCTCAAACAGCCTCTCTCCCTGGCAGCCCAATCAATCATTTTTCAATGAAGATGTCACAGCTCATTGTGTGGAGTGTTTTTCTAAACAATTTCCAGAGCCTTTTAGATGATGAATTATAAAGCTGAAAAAAATGTGTCCATGAGGGTGGTCAGTTCCTTTCGGCAAAAATGTTTAGCTACAGTGTTTTAGAGGCAGATTATAGAGTATTTTACCCATATGCTTCATAGTTTTAATGCGGAATTCACCCACTGTCAACAATTTTCACCTCAGTGGAGACGTTAGCAGGTGCAGGAATGTGCTCACTGTTAACTTTTGATTAGGCAATGTAAACCGCACTAGTCATCAAGAAGTGGTTGCAGCTCAACAAGGGACGTAATTGGTTTGTGGTTAATAGCTGTTTGAAGCTGTAAGTTGTGTGTGTGCGTGTCTGCACAACCGCTGTATGAGCTCTTTAAGACCTCACACTGTCTCAGGAAGACATCAAAAGTTTCAGAGATTGACAGCCGTAACTATCCGAATTGTTTAACAGGGAGGTACAAAAGATAATGGCCTTTAATTCAATAACAAAGCCACAAGATTGACTCAATAAAAAACCAAAGCCACAGTGGAGTAATATGTTTTTCTTATTCTGGGAACACACCTCACGTCTCCTCTCTTCTGTTTCTGTCGCAGGGTGGTCTTCTGGAGTTGATGCGGAGACCTGCAACACTGGGAAACTGAACGCTGCTGACCATGTTCACCTGACACAAGGAAGTGTTTGGGAAAACGCAGCGTGCAGATAAAACATACACCATCATCATACTTCCTTCTATTTAACCAAACTAAAATATTTTCCATCACTATTCTCCTTAAAAAACTTCTGCTTAGTGCTTATTCATGGTATCACCAGATAAACAAAAGAAGAATTTGCTGGTTGGATTACTAATTTAACAATTTAAGGAGTTAAATGGTGAAAGAAGCATTCAGATTCTTTATTCAAGATAAAGTGTCAAGAAACTATATAACTAGAGACAATCACACAGTCAAAATTTTACTGAAGTAAATGTACATAAGTATCTACAAAATGTACTCAAGGATCACAAGTTAAAGTTCTCCTTATCTAGAATAGCTCATTAAAAAATGTTATTAAGCTGATAAATAAACGTTTTGGAGCCAAAAAGTACAATATTTTTCTTGAAATGAAGTGCAGTTGGCAGGCATTGTACTTGATGTACTTAAATTGATATAGTTACTTTCCACAGCTGATGCAATGAATTACACTATTTCACTAGTAAAATCTTTATGAATATACATGTACATAAAATAGAAATGACCTAATTGCATTACATTCTTATATTTGAATAGCACCATAACATCCTTTCAAATGATGTTGTTGGTGTTGAATACATGACTAAAATACGTACATATAAGGGTAGCTGCAACCTTTACATTTGTGCAATTGTGCATGAAAATCCAGCCTTATGGCATTTTAATTAGTAAGATTAAATGTAATCTGTTACCTCGCGACTCACGCCTTGTCTCATGAGGTCTCACGGAGGATTTGTGTGGAATTTTTGAGGTCCTTTCTTCCATGTGCCGGCCCACCACCATCTCCTCCACCTCCACCCACCCTCAGTGCAACACGGATGCATTATTAAACTTGTATAAGATCATTAGCATACAAAGCAGGAAACCTACCGCGATGGAGTCATACATATTTATCTGGACGTGCCTGACTTGTACGTGCATACACTCATACTGTAACCCCTTTACACACAGGCGTGACTGTCTTTCTGCTGCAGGAGTTCTGTGAACAGACACTATGAAGTGGATGATACTACTGGAGAAGCACAACCAGTTTTAAAGGATAGATAATTACTTGTGCAACATCTGAAGAAAGACAAGTTAGCATTTGCCATAAACTATATATGAAAGCTAGTGTGGCTGCCTGTAGGACTGAGAAGATGTGTGTATTTTGGAAACCGAGCAGATGGAGTTTGGTTAGGTTCATCAGAACAGTTTGCTTCGAGCATATTAAATATAGTTTGCACACAGAGGAATATACATATTCATCTGCTGCACTCAGAAGCACATAATCAAACAGAGAGAAAGCCAAACAGAGGGCATGTTCTTGTCAATACTTGCATCACCCATGGGTTACATCTGACTATCGAATGACTGTGAAATCATTTCCTTTTCTCTCTCCTTCCCTTGTTCCTTTCCTCTTTAAATCCACCTTTTCTCCACAACCATGCTATCGCTGTTCCCTTTCCTTTTTGGAGATTATTTTCTACACTTTACTGATGACAGCACAAACCCTCCTGTTTTTCACAACGTGGATTCCTCTGTTAATATCCCTTTCTCCTACCTTCTTTTTCCTCCCTCCTGTGAGATTGCTGTTGTGTCTTATGGCTTTTTATTCCTACGTGATGGTAGATGGGTTCATGTAGGAGTAGAAGCCACTAAACACGCGGTGAGTGCTCAACGCGTTGGCCAACACACACAGCGAGCTTCCTGTGGATATGACAGCTGCCATGTTCACATCACTGGTCCTTAAAAAAATAAAATAGTCTAGGGTATTCACTACAGGGAGTGGCTACTGTTTTAGTTTATCTTTTCAGACCAGATTTTTAATGTGAAAATGTTTTTAATGACTTAATTAAATGGTTATTATACTGAATTGTACAATTGGACAGCCAATAGAGTAGAATGTTGATGTAGGCTACTTGTGGTCAGACTAATCAATCTGAGCAAATGTGATGTTCTGAACAGACCTACTTTTTCACAAAGACTTTCCACCTGCATGCTGGCGGCACATGCCTTGAATTTTAAACTCAATCCTCTGCCCCGAGGTCACTGTACAAGACTGGAGCTGGATAGTTCTCAAAATAGAGATCAGGAGGAGCGGATGCCACAATTGAGAAGAAACAACTTGCAGAGGTAGGTCATTAATGTTGTTTAACAATGTCCAGAATCTGAAGTGACTCCCTATTTTCCCATAAAGTGAAGATGAGAACATACAGAAAGCTGTTACATGATCGTTCAACACTGTCACCGACCTACAGAAGTGTAAAAATAAACCCTCTCTCAGAAATCTAGCACACAATTTACTACAAATGAAACACATTTCAAATAATCATCATTTCAAGCAAACAAAACTTAAATTTTGGACATATTTTTTTTAATTATTGCACATCAGAACTATGAATTTCACATGCTGTTGCCATCGTGCATCCAGTTTTCAGCTTTGTAGTCGTGTTTTTTTCCAATTCAGTTTAAAATTCACTCAGTTTTTAGCTCTGTTTTGGTCTCCTCCAACTCTTGAGAGAATGATCTGGTCCTTAGCTTCTAAATGCTGCACTTTGTTCACCAGCTGGTCACTAACTGTGTGGGTTTTTAGCGCTTTTTGGCTGAAAAAACATTTAGAGAATTATGGTTTTTCAGTGACTATCTGCCTTTTTTGTAAATTCCCATTTACACTTTTTTTTTGGTCATTTATTTCACATATGCTTGTATGAGCTTATATGCTCATACAACGGCTCTCTTCAGACCAACACTGTTCCTTTAAAGCTTTTAGCACCAGACTGAGAAGTGTATCTCAGCTCAGTGCCAGCCCCTTAAATTCCTCTCTACTCATAAATTAGATTCAGGCAAGTTAAAATGGTTAATAATAATAATTTATCAGCAGTAACTTTCTGTCTGAACTGAACTCAGTGTCGACCAATTAGGCAAGATATTCAAATTATCCTGCTCCTGTTGGGTCCAGTTGGGTGCTGTGGGGCTTGAATTTAAATGTCAACCTCGTGTTTTTTTTTCTGTAAAATAAGCTCCTCACTTTCTCCTCCTGAGCAGAATTTGAATAAAGTTTAAATGGACTGTTGTCGGATATTACAAGAATGTGACACATGCTTGCAGTTGTGTGACATTACTTCTGCGTTGTTATGAAGTGGATAATTATTCAAGATGAAATTGCAATAGATATGGTCTGCTGAGGTTTAATGATTTATGCAAAGCTGTAAGTTGTTATGATCTAATATTCAGCGCGGTGGGATGGGGAGTTTCTTGTGCTTGCATTATCAGTTCAATTTATTTTTCAAGTTCTCACTCCTACATAGAGTTCTTTATGGAGACATGAGGAGGTCTGAGAGAATAGCAGAGCAGGAATGACACATAAGAGGAGGCTGAGAGAGGATTCAATCCTGAACCAGCGGGGGTCCATGGGAATTTAAAGGTGGGAATTAACCATTGTGGTATCGGTGGGAAAGAGCCTGCATTATTTAAAACAGCTCTGGCATATGAAGGGGAAGTTGTGTTTGAATAGATTGTTGCCATCCTCTGTTTTTTCGCCCAAGGGTGTGTACGCTTTATCCCTGTGTTCCCCCAGTTTTGATCTGACTGCTATAAACCTATTTTAAAAATGTCAAAATGCTCGGCGAAATAAAACAGCCTTATTTTCACTTTGACAGCCGTGCGATTGTTTTAAATTATGCAATGGAGTCCTCAGGTTATAAAACTTGATGGAGTTATACAAGGTCACATAATCCTCAAGTTCAGGTAAAAACATGAAATTCATCAGAATTGGAGTAATGGGGTTTTTTCATCTGACAGCTACAATAATGTTCATGTAACGTGTTTGTGTACAGTAAGCTTAATGTATGAGTGTCGTACCATGGTATCCAACGCCCTCTGGCTACACTTTCTTTCTGTAATAAATAATGCTCTTTTGTGTTCTCTGCTTCATTTGTTCCCTGTTGTAACGTCAGTGCTGCTCAATAAATTATGAATCATGCCTGTTCAACCTGCTGCATATCTCTTGTTTCATTTGTCTGTCAAACTGCTTTTTGTGTGTGTGCGCTCCAAATGCCACACACATGCACGCCCCAAATGTACACACTAATGCACACATGAGGTCTCAAGTTTTACAAGAGGCGTTTTCTTGAAAGTCGGTCTGTTTAACTCAAATCTCCCACTGGATTTGATAAAAACTGAGGGCAGACTCATTTATGAGCATGTCATGTAAGAGTAAAACCATTGAGAGGGCAGCAGGGAAGTTGCAGTAAAACATCTTACATTATTAGTAGCAGTAAATTTGAACTGTAAACAAGTTTTAGTATAGAGTGGTATATAAGTCAGAAATGGACAATAGATACCGAAATATCTAATACGTGCAATTTCAACTGCCCCTCATTGAAATAATTGTCCATGTTAAATCTGCCATAAGCCATGACATTTCCATACATATCAACACAATTGCACACGGACGCACCGGAAAATAAAGATGTCATTCTGGCTGCACAATGTTATCCCACAATGTTGTGTAACAGCGGGTGGGCTGAAGGATTGTTTATGGGATGAATTGCAAAAGGCACAGCGTGATTCTTTCACTTTCTTTTCTCCGAGATTTTGGGCAGCAAAGCTCGCCTACACACACCAGCTGGCTGTTGTCTGGGGGAATCTTTTTTTCTGATGAAATCAGAGGAAATCCACAAGCAGCCCAAGGCAGACCACATATCCTTTTTTTTTTCTATATTCAATAATTCTCAGTGATAGCCCTCTCATTTGAGCACTGGCACCTCTCCTCATTCCAATTAGGGAAAGGCAAAGAGGACCCCTTGTTTGTCGGCACGCAAGCAGTAATTGGATAATCCCTGATATTTGGCCGAGTGCACAAAAGGGAATCTGTAATTAAACCAGAAAGTCTGTCAAATATTGACCCAGATGAGTCCTGCAAAGTACAGATACAGAGGATGAGTCAACATTATAGTGCAGGTTTATAAAAGTCCACAAAGTTTTATGCACAAGGGCAAATTACGAGGTTTTTGTCATGAAGTTTAGCTTCTATAATCAAATAGACGAAAAATCTAATTCATCCTAATACTAATATGGACATTCTTTTGCATAATCCCACTGTTTAATTATCTTTAAATCCACTTTTAATTTGGCTCCACGGTTATTTAGGTCTCCCTTCAAGAGTACGGATTTAGGAGGTTACCCCAGTGAGGGAGGATTTCCCACAGATTTAGAAATGTGTAGAGATGTACAAAAGTGACAGCTGCTCCGCAAAACAAACATTACACTAGTAAAAAACCATCTTACAAGACTAAGAGCCTATAGCCACGCTAGTAGCTATGTAAGGGGTGTTTAAAGCTAAATTCTAACACCAGCATGGTGACAATGCTAGAGATGATGTGTATCAGAGGTCGTCACCATCTTAGTTCACCGTTCACACAAAGTACAGCTGAGGCTGATGGGATTGTTATTAGTTTTGCAGGTGTTTAGATATAAACCAAACATTAGACATAATAAACCTTTGACCAGATGAGGGGCAGCACGAAAAGTCTGGGGATCACTAAAGTTCTTATTATTAATCCTGAGGAAGACATGGACGTTTGTATCAAATTTCAGCAATCCATCTATTAACCCCAAATGTCAACCTCATGGTAGCACTAGAGGAAAAACCAATATCGTCTGGGCTTCATCGGCATCTGTGCCAAGTTTCGAGGCAATCCATTAAATGGTTGTCGAGACGTGACAACAAAACAAACAAGTTACCCTGCTGGGGGTGCTAGAAAAGAAGTCAGTGGATCACCAAAATCAGCAGGATTCCTTGACTGGGATCTTGTCTGTATAATTGCAATTCATCCTTGAGATATTTCAGTCAGGACCAAAGTGATGGACGTACCGTCATTGCCATCCACGGGGCTATGCCTGCTGGAAACCTCCTTGTTTTTGTAACCTCTGAACAATAAAAATGTGGATTCCTCAACAGAAGCCCATGGCATTTTGAAAACTATCTCTGCACACAGTGTGACCTGTGGACATCCCGTTGCGACAAGTGTGTGCTGAGTTACACAGAATTTTCTCGACATCTCTCTAAAAGCCTTCACAACGACACTTTTCCTCTCTCCGAGTCCACTTAATGAGAGTGTATTGTCAGCGTTCTGACTGCAATTACTGTGCTTAGGACTCTTTAATGATATGTTAATGGCTTGGCTGTATTACCTCTCAGCTGCCCAAACAACATTAAATACCCTGCGGCTGATTAATCCGGCATTCACAAAAACACCCAATTAGAGGGAAAACATTTGAATCGAGTAATGCCAACAATTTTAGAATAGAATAGACAAGTACTAAAAGAAACGCCGCAGGATATTCACACAAAGTAGGCTAGAGTAAATGGAGATGATGACCAAAGCTTGTGGATCAGTTTATATCTGTTTTACAGTGGAAACGTATGATTCTTTATTATATCTTTAACTTTAACTGTGTTGTAATTATCTTCAGATAAGTTAGGGTTACTTTGCTCAAGGTAAGATGCCAAAACACACAGCTGTTGCTGAACGCTGGGTGCCATGAGGGTCAACCATGTAGCCTCTTAGTTACATTACGCTCTGTCCAACCAGCAGGCTGCCCTTCCCACTCCCTGCTGCTGTGTCTGCATCAAAGTCAGAGATGGAGAAGCTGTTAAAACATCTAACATGACTTGCACTTAAGCAATTGAGTGCACGTCTGTTTCTGTTCTACTTTAAACCATGAAAGGAACTCACATAATTGTGAGTTGTCGTCAAATTAGCCAGATGACTCCTGACAGAGGAAAACTTCAAAGAAAATATCGTACACAAAAAAGGCGTCCTCTACAGTTTTTCTAAACTAATGATGTGAATTCGAAATTTGGAAAACAATACATTTCTCACTCCTCGCCATCACAATTGTGTCAAATAGGATTAATATGTGACACATTTTCAACAACTCCCAGCACAACTTCACTCTCGTCAGCACCATTGCTGTCGACGTAGAACTTGCAGAGCAATAGCGATTATTAATGTGCGGCATCTGAAGTTAAGCTCATGAGGGGATGGAATTTATTTTCCAGGAGTTCCTTTTGCAACATAGACTGAGCGTTGACAAAGCACCGGCGAGTCCGTAGGGGAGAGGAGATCCCATCCCATCTAGAAAACAGACATGGAAGTCAAGTACAAGCGTAGGAGGAGAAACAACAGCCGGTGCTGATAAGTACATTTTGTCTTGTACTGTGCTTAATCAAAGTACTGCGTTGCTGACACTTGGGTATACTACTTGGGTATTTTCTGTTCCAGTATAAACAGATGGGTGATAAATTAAAGGAGAAAAAAACAACATGAAGTGTCTCCACAACCGCTTTAATGCTCCTTAGCAGATTCTACAAGGCTCTCAAACTTAAAAATACACAATACTTAAAATGTATAAGAATGAACACTGTTTGTCCAAAGTCCCCCTCAGGTGTCAGGGTTGAGGTTGCGCATGCTGGCTCACTGTCACAGCTTACTGGGATGGTAATGGAATTTGATTTACCTGTGCTTTTCATGCTATGGCTGTGAAAAGCTCAATTAGCTGCAACACCAATTATTTAAGTGTGCAATAATAAAGGACATGTACCTGTATACTTTTAACTCTAAGTGTGACCGTGAAATCTACTTTGACATGATGTTGTAAAACAATAAAACATGAAAACTTCCAGGGTTTACGTTATAGGCACTTCAACCTAGGACATTGACCCAGAAACCCAGCAGCACTACTGGCATACTACCTGGCCCAAGGTTTTCTGTGTGTCAGTTAGTTTGTGCTAATATTCATGAACACACACTATTATTTAGGCAAATACACCATGTGAGCACATTAGAGACTAAAGTAATAGTTTTACAACTAGATTTTGACTCACCTTCTACAAGATATGGCCATAATGTTACATAATGAGGCAAAACCCAGAGAATACTGTACTATCAACATAAAATGTGCAAGCAATCAAATTACCAAAAAATCAACTGACACACAGTGAACCTAGGGTCCATACCCATTTAATCCCATCTCAGATTTACATAGTTTTTAGAATCATCAAACCATTAAGTGACCCTCTCATGGCCTATGGATAGGGATATGTCCCTTTGAAAGAGTTTTGTCTCTCATCTGTATGTGTATCCACACCTTAATGTAGTAAGTTGTTACTTTTTACAGACTTAAGTTTGATGTGAAAACACATACAATTAACTGATACGTTATGATTTGTTACACCAAATATGCACTTGGTAGCTGTGCTGGAGCTTTTGATCATGTCGCATGATCGTCATCAGCAGATGGAGTTTGTCCAGTTGTCATGGTATTATTGATGTTTAAATTTCCTTTTTTGTCCTGAAAACGTCAAAATACTTAAATAATGTGAAAAAAAAAAAAAACTTCACATCCTGAAAAAGCCTACTTGCTCTTATTCCCAAGTGCATTTTATTCCCATTACCAATTACAAATTTTAGTTTTGGAAGCTAAATAATATGTGTTCCATTTATATTTTTGTCATTATTATTATTATTATTGGTAGCCTAGTGGTAGCTGAAGTACCAGTTAAAAATTATAACCACCAATGAAACTGATCATGTCTTGATTAATAATATTACAACCCGCATAGCTCTGACTGCTTGTAATAGTGTTAACAATCATCATTTTCTCCACCATGAAAGCGCCTTTCAGAGTGTCAGGCAGGTGCTGTGCTTTTAGCTTCATCTCATCTGTCTCTTATCACCTCTCATCAGCAAGGGTGGAAAAAGAGGTTGGGGGGGGGGGGGGGGGGGGGGGGGGGGGGGGGGGGGGGGTGCTCATCCGAGGCAAAGAGGAGAGCCAAAAGAAGGCAGCATCCTTATCAAAGGCCTGGGTGCTGAGCCTCGGTTAAAAATAGAAACCAAGGGAGATTGGCATCGATTTCTGCAGGCGTTGACGGCCCGATTGACAGCAGCACCGCCGCGTCGGGCTGTTGAGCCATCGAGGGAATCCGCCAGACTGCCTATGATGAGATGAGATGGGAAGATAACTTCTGACAAGCCCTCCACCCGCTACCCATCTCTAATCACCCTGCCTGCACACACACACACACACACACAAAGACACAAAAAGTAATTACTACATGCATGCACGCGCACACAAACTCAGCACTTGCTGCCCCCAGAGCAAGTAATGGGACTTTGGCTGGCTGAGCATCCACCTGTCCAGTGTCTCCTGCCAAGCCAGAGCTCATGTGCCTTCACACATACAAAATACCTCTGGATGTCCCTCCACAGTCACCAGCCACCGTCCTTAAGGGTTATCTCACTGAATTATCCTTCATCAGTAAACAGTACCTAACATCCATGAGACGCTCGGAACTCGGGATGTCAGTGACCTTTGTTTTACTGCTGTAAATGAACACCACTGAGTGATTGCTGTTATGACACTGCTTTACTGCACTGTGATGTTGTTCATCTTCCCAAAGTATTGGTAGTAATTCAGTCAAGCGAACGTGCCTGGGATGCTAAAATGAATATTTCTGGCAAGTGGTATGAAAATATAATGTCTTCACATCATCTCATTATCTTTAAAAAATCTTTGAAGGAATTATTTGACAGAATAGTTTGACGTACAGAAAATCTAAGCGTGAGAACATTTGCATTTTTACATACTCACCTTTTGACAGCAGCTACCTGCTGTTTCAACTCATTAGTTGTAAGCTAATTATGTCCTGGCTCCAACTTCATGTAGAAAAATCAAATATGAGAGTGGTGTCAATCTTTGAAAATTCTTGGAAAAATCTGGGTACATTAAATAAAATGAATAAATTAAATAAAGCTAAAATGCTTTATCTTACAGACACAGAATTTTCCAATTTCTTAACATTCTTAAAATTCTGTTGGAGAAATAATTTCACATTTTAAGTTATTAGTCTGAGTCTAAGCAGTTTCCAACTACATGCTTCAACCGATATTACTATTGCTGGTTTATTTTGGATCATTTAACATTTAGAAAATAATAGAAACACATTAATTTCACAAATTGCCTCAATAGTTTAGTAGGTTTGAGAACATGTTAGCAAAAGTTAATGAAAAGTGTGAGTTAACGCATCTTTACAGTTCTACAATGTTATTTTCTATCAGATTTGCGGTAACATTTAGACTTTAAACCAGACATATGGAGTTTTGCTACAGTTGATTTCCACAAGGGGCTTCACAAAAAGGCCTGAATATCAACACTAACAAGGAAAAAGATTAAGTATGGATGAAAATGTAAGATTCATGGATGGGACATTTGTCACACATTCTCTCCCATACTTTCTCTGATGATTGTAAAATAATCCAGTAAAGCCAAAATAATCATCATTAAGGTCAAACGTTTAACTTCTACTTATAATTGGGTGATTTGCGGCAATCTGCCACAAGGATTAAATCCTCTGTCAATCAGTCAGCGTGATCCTCCTCCTGTTAGAACTGCCTCAGAGACAATTACTGTGGGTTCCTCCTAATTAGAAACTCATTGAAATTTATGAGTGCCTGTTATGAATTATTGAGTTATGTGCTGGGAGGAACACCATTAGGGTAGTTTAAGCAAGTGACTTTCTTACAGGCCTCTTTGTCGGTGTGTTTGTCCACGTTTGGTTGGACTAGGACCGGTGTGTGTCTCCCTCTGGTGATGACTGCACACCTGCCAGGCGGTGTGACAAAAAAAGAGAAGTTGTTTTCATAGTTTGTTATGTAATGTGAATGCCTGGAATGGATGAGTAAACTATAGCCTGCCGTAGTTACAGTACATTTCCGATCAATTTGGATATGATATGAAGACACATGTTAACAGCTTGTCCTGAATAAGACATGAACCAAGCTTTAATCTGTTCAGACTTATCCGACTACAGTGTTCATATTGAAATTGTTGACTTTGACATGTTGGATTTTTGGGAAAACCTACTGTAACAACAGAGACACTAGTGGGTTTTCTCCCCATTGAAGAGAGGTGCTTTGGTCTACGATACAACTTTATCGGCAGTTCACACCAAAATTCATTTTGCGTGCCCTAACAGCTCTGCTCAAAAGAAGAAATAAAAAGAAAAATACACACAGAGCTAGACACCAATTACACATAGGCCTATAGTACAAAGATGAAGATATGTCATGCTGAATGGGGCACAGATGTCAGCACTGGATCACTTCCCAACATTCAGTGGCTCCTTGTTTCGCCTCAGATCCAGATATTCCTTCACCCGTGTGCCACTGAGCTTTCTCAGCATCTCGGTGGTTAGAAGGCAGCTTCACCATCTTTTCCTGCCAACGAGAAGCTGGAAAGTTAAGAACTCGCTCAAAAAATCTGCATACCAACAGAAGATTTTGTCCCTTTGGAACTTTAGAAAAACCTTCAGAAACATTAAAGAGGACAATTTTGATATCTGACTTTTGGTTACCTAATGGTTTAGTCTAGTTGCTAGGATTGGACGCTCTCAAGACATTCAACAATACATTGATTATCTAAAATAAACATTTCAATAACTAGCAACAAGTTTGCTAAACTGCTGAACTCAGACTTAATTTTACACATCACGTGCTTACGTACAAATCTTAACTTCAGCTATTGTCTGACTGTATAACATTTAGGTAGCCTTTAACTGACATACATTGTTTTGTTAGGAAGTCCTGTTGCTGCTAGCTACATCACCCAACCAAGGTTGTAGCAAGGTGAACATACTGGCTATTCACCACATACTGTTAGTTTAAGAACTATCCCTATTAGTTTCTGATATCTGGCAATTTTAGGAGCATGTAAATTAGTCTCTGTCTTAGATTTGCTCATTCTTGCAGCTATGCACCTGCAGAAAATCTTCCTTTCTGCCAAGTCCTAGGGGGCGGGACTTAGCCTCAACCTGTCAAGCCACACCTGAACTGATTAGAGGCATAGATCAGGCCCTGCTCAGTAATTCCCTTTGTTTGCTGCAGCATATTGGTCCATGCTCCTATCTTCTCCAGCTAATTGTGTACCAGATGTGTGTCCATGGACCCTTTGGGAGCTCTCTACATTGTAAGTTTGATCCTTTGCCCTTCAGTCCCATATCGGAGGTAAGACAATTAAACCCAAAATGTTCAGCAGCCTTGGCTACAGTGTAGGAATGGTTTCTGTACTATGTAAAAGCGCTTTGAGTAGCTGTTAAGACTGGAAAAGCGCTACTACAACGCAATTAGAGCTGGCCAATATATCACTCTGCTGGAAGTATCAGGGGCTCCTCACATGAAATCCAGTACTAAGAACATTGTTTGTGTACACCAAGTTTACTAAAAAATAATCATGCTGTCTAATCGGCATCTTGATATGCCACACCTGTGAGGTGGATGGATTATTTTGGCAAAGGAGAAGCGCTCACTAACACAGATTTAGACAGGTTGGTGAACAATATGTGAGAGAAATAAGCCTTTTGTGTACGTAGAAAAAGTCTTAGATCTTTGAGTTCAGCACATGAAAAATGGGACCAAAACAAAAGTGTTGCGTTTATAATTTTGTTCAGTACATGCCAGCCAATAAATGAATATAAATGCCAAAGATATATTTTTCAAACAACATCCCCATCATAAAGTTTTCCACAGTAGTGATATTTGTCAACTGTAAAATGGCATGCCCGTTACATTTCATAGTCGCAATAAATAATACAAAGCAATCTTATCAAAGATGTTTATGGGTTGGGTAAAGAGTACATTCATTCACATTCTTATGTTACAAAGGATCAATATCTTCTAAGCCACACGTCTGATACTATCTCACTTTTCAGCCTTCTTTCATTTTGGTATATATTGTATCAGAAGTCATGAACCTACAGTAACTGACCGGGTTATGTTATGGTCTCTTAAAACATGAGGTACACATTACTCCACATGTAACATTTGAGTGTTCTGGTCCATGTTTACATACATGTTGATGTTTTACTGTTATGGAAATACACTTTAACAGCCTGCCCTGGTGTAGAAATGAACCAGGCTTTTCTTTTTAACTAACTATACATTCTCCAAAAGTCAAAACAGTATGCTAGATGATTGTATGGACTTTGAGGTGTACCCTCATGTTAAGTCTTGTGACATGTTAAACACTGGTAAGGTTTCTCTCCTGTGCCTTCATGTGTCTCTTCAGTCCTGTCTCAAATTTGAGCAATGTGTCACATTGTGAGCAAGCATACGGTCTCTCTCCAGTGTGGTATCGCCGATGTTGTGTCAAATGCATAGCTGTGGTAAAACCTTTTCCACAGATGTCACATTGATTAGGCTGCACCTGTGTGCATGAGTGTGTGGACCAGCAAGGCCCCAGAGCTACAAAAGGACATACCACATGAGCTGCACAGGTAAGGCTTCTCTTTCTTATGCATCCTGAGGTGAACAGCCAGCGTATATGACTGTCTGAATCTCTTGCCGCAAAAAGTACAGGCATATGGCCGCTCACCGGTGTGAATGCGCACATGGGACTTTAAAACTGGCTTTGTCAAGAACCTCTTGTCACAGTACGAGCAGCCGAATGGCCGCTCTCCGCTGTGACGACGTAGATGAACTTTAAGTAAAGATTGAGAACTAAATCTCTTCTCACAAAGGCTGCAAGCAAAGGACCGGACTGTCCATTTAGAGTGAGTGAGTA
>NC_048429.1:9267569-9273039 GCF_013103735.1 Etheostoma cragini | reverse complement strand
GTGGAAGAACTCCCACACCAGAATCTGCAGCGTTGTATCAAAACAAGCTCCATACTGTACTGGGAAGACCTCCTTAGAAAGGAAGAATATGTATACATTATGTATAAAATATACAAAAAAATAAACTCATGAGGTGGAGGCGTGAATGAATGGCTTTAACAACTGAAAAACTTAAGGTCCCATGGCATGAAAATTTCACTTTGAGGTTTTTTAACATATCATGCGTACCCCCCCCCCTCCTCCCATGGTCCCCAAAGGGCTTGAAATGGCGATAGGTGCAAACCGAGCCCTGGGTATCTTGCTCTGCCTTTGAGAAAATGAAAGCTCAGATGGGCCAATCTGGAATCTTGCCCATTATGAGGTCATAAGAAGCAAGGTTACCTTGCCTTTCTCTGCTTTGCCCGCCTAGAGAATTTGGCCCACCCATGAGAGAGAGACATCATGGTTTTCAAACCAGCAAAGTGGCAGTTGGTCAAGGCCACACCCCCAGCCTCCATCCACAGAGCACCATGTCATGGGACCTTTAAAACAAATGATAGGTGAACTCACTTTGAAAAAATTCTCTTTTCCAGATTGGTCTTCAAGCAAAGTTTGAACCAGCTCCACAAATGCTGACTTTGAAGTCTCCACCTCTCCACCTAGGTCCTGTCAGAAAACTCAGGTAAAGTTTATTTTCATGCATTCATTATCCGTTTTACATTTTAATGTCGCTCCTACTTATTAACAGCTTATATATGTCTGCATCTGATAATAAAAATAACTATTTTGGGGTAAGTAACAAAACCTAAAGACTGTTGTTTGTCCTTTAGCAGAAAAATCTGTTTGACATCTAAAGCTACTGAGACATTGTGTCTTCATGTAAAATATCCTGTCCTCACCATTACCCACCTCTTCATGCATGAGGTTTGTAGTCGTCTGTTGGAAACTGATAAGATGATCCTGGATAGCTTTACAGTCAACCTCATCCATTCTCTTTAATAATTCAAGGATGAGCTGAGAAAAAAAAAATCAAAACATCACGCTTAACTTTCAAAATAATACTTTGACAACTAGACAATGGCTGCATTTACTTAGGCCTTGAGAGAGGCACCCATATAAATAAAAATGGATATCATTTCTTGACTCCACTTTGACTGTTTGATATTAAAAGAACAGTAAAAGATGCCCACAAATCATCTCAATAATACCTCCATTCACTAACCCGAGCTCTCAGTCCCAGGATCAGCTGAGTCTTCTGTTTGTAGTTCAGAAGCTCTGGGACCATCTCTGTCACCAACATGATGAATTCCGCCAGTTTGTTATACTGGTCTACATTCCGCTCCAGGGCCACCTGCCATATACAGGCTGACATCAACCTCAGTGGAGGAACCAGGAGGCGCACGGATGACAGAGGAAGATGAGGATCTAACAGTAGATGCATGCAGAGAAACAGAGAAACATCAGTTATTACCCAGTCTCAAATCCTAAAACTCTATGCACAATAATATTACTACTTGTATTACATCTTCTAACACACTGAACCACTCCCTGCTCTAGAATAGGGACATCCATTTCAGTTACTACAGTAAATAGGATACGTATGTAGTAGTCTGGGTTATACATGTCATCACAATTACATAATCAGATTATAAAATTTGATTTGAATCAAATAGTTAATGTTTATATGGCCATTTTAAAATGATGAATCTTTCCAAGATTTCTGCCAGCATGTTTTTGTAAGTTAAATTTGATTTTAATGAAATGCCAAATATGTTTATGAAATTACTGCTCAGAAGTAGAAGCAGACTTCTGTTGGACATACTTTCCGCGGTCGACGGACAGCTGCGGTCTTGTGCGCGTGTCGTGCACGCGGTGTCATCCATACTACAGTTTTTAAGGGTCCGCGTCGCGTCCGTAGAACGATGCGTGATGAAGCCAGAGAGCCAATCTAATATGGAGATAATGTAGACAAACCGACCGTTTTTGCCGCTCCGGCCTTTCTGCTTTTTCTTGGCCTTTACATATCTGTCTCGCAGACTTCTCCATTTTTGACGGCATGCTGTTTCATTTTTCCCTAGTTTTTGAGCGATTTCTCGCCAGGAGTTTAACGTAATTTGGCTGTCGCTGTATTCCTTTAAAGACCAATCATATAAATGTGGATAACGGCGAACCTCTTCACACAATCTCTCTTCAAAAGTAGCACCCATGTTGTTTTTGTTGTAGTCTTCTTCTTCATCTTCCTCTTGGCAAACCAACTGGAGGTGCATACGCCACCAACTGGAATGAAGGGGAGTATGTTTGTGTAGCTAGCTGGATAGAGCTAGCTAACGTTAGCAGTTAGACACTCTTTAACTGTCTATGGCTAGCCGGAGCTCAGAAGTGGTCGATTATCTCAAAGATTAAACAGACAACTGGACGGAGCTTCAACACAGATGCTTTATTCTACAACATGGACCATACAATGTTGTATTTACTTTTTATACATGAGCGGTAGAACATATAGGAAAACCTTTACTAAGTGAAGTCTCTCGTGGTGTTTGTAAATCTGAAGCATAGACTCTAGATAGAGTTAATATTAATTTTACCGGCCATGGTACGAGGAGAGAACCCTGCTGCAGAGGCAGGCAGAAGGCACCACCTTTCGGCACTTCGAAGCATTGCAGTTTTAACTTTGGGTTAAATGTGTCTCTATGCAGACTAATCAAAAGTTAAAGGAGAATTCCGGCCAATTTTTATGTTAACCCTGATCGCTATAAATATGCAAGTACTTTCAATTGAAAAAAAAACGACCTGAATTGGTGCAGGCAACACTGAGTAGTTTCAGCTACATGTACAAGCTTCCACTGAGCTAAAACGGCAGTTAACCAGGCAAGTTTTAGAGTGCTTTTGTGCCTCTTAAAAGACGTGCAATGCAATGATATGTCTGCACAACATGAACAGAACCCTTACGTAACATCAAGATGCATTTTCAAGTCAGCCATTGTTTTAATTCACCTAACCTGTCTTATTCTTGTTGCTTGCTTGCTTGCCTGGTTAGCTGCTAGAGCTAGCTAGCTGCTAGCTGTTAGCTGCTATTGATAAGTGTGTTCAGCCAGGCTTTTGTTCAAATCATAATGCAGCAGTTCTGTGTGTATTTCCAGCTCCTCCATTTTGTGTGTGATCGATCTGGTGTTGGTGAGTGCAAGACTTGGCAGTGTCCATCTGTGTGCTAGTTCCCTTAGGGCTGGCAGCCTGCATCCCCGCCTTCCTTGCCTCCCGCAGCCAGCAACAATCCCACGAGCGCCCGGAGGTGTGATGGGTGTCCTGGCTTTGCGGTGACAAAGTGTAGTTTATTTCCACTAGCTCCGACAGCTAACCAGGCAAGCTACCCACCCACCGGCAAGAACAAGACAGGGTAGGTAAAGTAAAACGTCTGACTTGAAACATCTTGATGTTACGTAAGGGCCCTGTTCATCTTGTACAGACATATTAGTTCCATTGTGAGTGTTGGGGAAGTTACTTTTAAAAAGGAATTATTTACCGTTACTAGTTACTACTTCCAACAAGTAACTAAGTTAGATACTCTGTTACAAATTATAAAAGTAACTAGTTACTTCAGAAAGTAACTAATGCGTTACTTTCAAGTACATTTTTTTTTACAATGCTCAAATGTGACCCCACCTCCACCCCTCTTTAATGGAACTTAAAATACATGTGCATGTTCCATTATTTATGATAAATCCGAATATTATAATGAAATGGACACTCAATACAATACACTACTATCAGAAATAATGTACACACATCTAAACTATTTTAATGTTGCTGCAGGACAAAATGACACTAGCCTCCAATTAAATGCCATGTATGTAGATGTTAGGTCTAGTGGATCAATATAAATAACATAAATGTCTTGCAACTTTTGATATTTATTGCCCCTCAACAGGACACAACTATTCGAAAATAATTTTTATATATATATACACACACACACACACACACACACTTTGTTGTGCAAATAACATGTGTGAGAGAGGTACAGCAATTAGCTTTGGAGCAAGTAGCGAGTCTTGAGTCATTTAGTGAGAGAAACAAAGTGTCTCCCCTATGTTTTCTGACCACGCCGGGAAATCTTTTGCAGGAAAAGTTACCCCTCTCCTTGATTTCATAATGCCATACCGCTCTCTCGTTGACTGACTCTTTTTGAACTTTTGAACACCCGCCCAACTCTACCCCTGATCGGCCTACCATGAAATTTTACTCAACCACAGCCAATCAATTAGATTAGTCTTTACTAAAAAAAAGTATCGTTAGTTAGGCCGTTATTCCTATCACTGGTTAAGAGGCACTCTAAAACTTGCCCGGTTAACTGCGGTTTTAGCTCAGTGGAAGCTTGTAGACGTAGCTGCAACTACTCAGTGTTGGCTGCACCAATTCAGGTCGGGGGGTTTTCAATCAAAAGTACTCTTACATTTAAAGTGATCAAGGGTAACACAAAAACTAGCTGGAATTCTCCTTTAACATCTCGTTTTGCCTTTTGCTGACTTAAAGAGAATGGAAAGCAAAGATCCCGGCAAGAAGTTGCTTACATTTTTTTAAAGAATAACATAGTGTTTGTGTGTGTGTATGCACCCACACACAATAACACAGGGAGATTTTAAACTAGCAAGACAGCTCCTGACAGGTGCTGTAAACATATTTTCAAAGAAATTACAATTTTACTCAAAATGGATGATCTTGATTTTATGACAAATACAAACATTTATTGACAGTACACTTTGAAAAAGGCCCCTTTTGAATAACCAGTACATTTAGTTTAGAAAGTTTAAGTATGTTTGGTTGAACACAGGATAAGAATTGTCTTAGCAAGGACCTTCAACTGCAGAAACCTTACAAGGCTCCTTGTCATATAAGCAAATCTCTTAAATTCTGCTGAATAAATTAAACAGTTCTTGACATTTTAAGTGGGGAGAATGGTCCCTCAGTTTTATGACAAATCTGCAGGCAGAATAAAATACATACACGGTGGTGATTACCGACATTAAAAATGCATCAAAACAGCACATTCTGGCGTGAAATAAACCAGGCGTTTATTTATCACTACAGATAAACTCTAAAAATCACAACAGCATGCTAGATGATCCTATGCACCTTGAGGTGTAACCTCATGTTGGATTTTTGAGAAAAAAGTCTTGTGACATGTTAAACACTGGTAAGGTTTATCTCCTGTGTGTGTCCTCATGTGTCTCTTCAGCACTGATTTACAGTGGAACGATTTGTCACGTTGTGAGCAAGCATACGGCCTCTCTCCGGTGTGGTATCGCCGATGTTGTGTCAAATGCATAGCTGTGGTAAGCAGATGTCACATTTGATTAGGCCGCTCTCCTGTGTGCATGCATGTGTGGACCAGCAAGGCGACGCAGATGAACTTTAGGTAAAGATTGAGAACTAAATCTCTTCTCACAAAGGCTGCAAGCAAAGGACCGGACTGTCCATTTAGAGTGAGTGAGTA
>NC_048429.1:9265123-9267469 GCF_013103735.1 Etheostoma cragini | reverse complement strand
TAAAGATTGAGAACTAAATCTCTTCTCACAAAGGCTGCAAGCAAAGGACCGGACTGTCCATTTAGAGTGAGTGAGTAAATGGTGTTTCAGGTGTTGGCGCCATTTGTATGCCTTGTTACACTGAGTGCACTTGAATGGTCATGCAGAAGTGTGAACAAGTGTGAGCACTCTTTCGTTTTGGTATATATTGTTTTCAGAAATCTGTAACCTACAGTAACTAAGCTAAATTAAATACATTTAAATTGTTTATTCATCCCCAGTGGGGAAATTACAATTTACACTCTGCATACACACTTTGTTAGTAATCACACACAGGCCTGAAATACACACACGCTCACCTATACATGCACTAATGGAGAGATGTCAGAGTTTCTGGTGTAGAAATGAACCAGGCTTTTATTTATAACTATACATTCTCCAAAAGTCAAAACTGTATGCTATATGATTGTATGGACCTTGAGGTATACCCTCATGTTAAGTCTTGTGACATGTTAAACACTGGTAAGGTTTCTCTCTTGTGTGTCTTCATGTGTCTCTTCAGTCCTGTCTCGAGTTTGAACGATATGTCACATTGTGAGCAAGCGTACGGCCTCTCTCCTGTGTGGAATTGCCGATGTTGTGTCAAATGCATAGCTGTGGTGAAACCTTTTCCACAGATGTCGCACTGATTAGGCCGCTCCCCTGTGTGCTTGCGTGTGTGCACCCGCAAGGCCCCAGAAGTACGAAAAGACATACCACACGTGCTGCAAAGGTACGGCTTCTCTTTCTTATGCCTCCTTATGTGCACTGTGAGCATATATGGCTGTGTGAATCTCTTGTTACAAAAATGACAGGCATACGGACGCTCACCGGTGTGAATGCGCACATGGGACTTCATTTCTCCATTTGTCGAGAACCTCTTGTCACAGTACGAGCAGCCAAATGGCCGCTCTCCGCTGTGACGACGTAGATGAACTTTAAGCTCAGACCTAGTACCAAATTTCTTCTCGCATAGGTTACAAGGATGGGGTCTACGGTTAGAGTGACTACGAAGATGAAAGTTTAGGTCTTTACGGCTTTTATAGGTCTTGTCGCACTGAGTGCACTTGAATGGCCGTGCCGAAGTGTGAACAACTCGATGATGTTTCAAGGTGGAACGGGATGCAAATGTCTTTCCACATTCCAGGCAAATGTTCTCATTGGCTCTTACGGAGTCCTCACTGAATGGAAGAGAGACATCGGCTCTGCCTCCTGTCAACAGGAAACGAGAGCATTAGTGATATATTCTTCATCTCTCCATCTCCATCTGGTGTCGGGTTGCAGGGGGAGCAGCTCCAGCAGTGATATTATATATTTTTTCACATTATCAGAAAATCAGACACAATGGAAGAGATACTCACCACTCTCCCCTGGCTCAGCAGCCTCTTCTGAACATGGAGAGGAAGTGAGGGGTGACAGCCCGTACTCAGACAGCCCACAATCTGGTTCAATGGAACTGTTGTCTGTCTCTTCATCGTCCTCACAACTATCTTCTGGTCTCCAGCTGTTTTCTTGCTTCACTGTTGTCTGTACTGACTGCTCTCGATTTCTTCCCTGTGATTTCCCAGTGTCTTGTTTGCCCTCTTCAGGATCCATTATTTGATCCTGATCTTCAGATGCCGCTGAAGTCTGTTTCGAGGCGAGCGTGGAGAGGATGGCGTCTGACATAAAGGTGAATTCACCTGAGAAACGGATAACATTCATGTCAATGAAATCAGTACAGACTATTGGAAATATTAATTTTTTCACCAGGTGTCATTCATAAAGTACCAAGTCATTGATTAAGAAAAAAAAATTCTTCCTTTCCCTCATAGTATGTATTCACGGATACCACATTTTGACTCTACTTATTTACTTAATTTGGAAATCCAGATCAGCTGTTAAACCCAGTCATTTTGTATTGTACAAATAGAAGAGTTAGACTCTTACTTTTAGTCAACTTTTGCCACTCTTGTTGGTGCTGCAAAATCCTCTTCAGATCCTCAGGGTCAGAGAGAAACTGCTTAAACTCCTCGTCAAGGGAAGAAATGTCAAACATGGAGCCCACCTGGAAAAGAATAATAATAATAAGTGGATTTTAAACACAAACTGCTGCTCCTTCTTACAAGATCATCATTTGCTATGTGGATCTAACGTAAATGACGTAAATCACCAGCCAGCATTTAGGGAACCAGTGGATGGAAGGTGGGTTTATCTGCACCCTGCTGCCTACCTGTGAAAAACGTGGAACTGGGAGGAACTCTTCCAGCTGGTGGAAGAACTCCCACACCAGAATCTGCAGCGTTGTATCAAAACAAGCTCCATACTGTACTGGGAAGACCTCCTTAG
>NC_048429.1:9223080-9265023 GCF_013103735.1 Etheostoma cragini | reverse complement strand
GTGGAAGAACTCCCACACCAGAATCTGCAGCGTTGTATCAAAACAAGCTCCATACTGTACTGGGAAGACCTCCTTAGACAGGAAAAAAAGATATAAAAATCATGTATGAATTATGAAGATAATGAACTCATGAGGTGGAGGCATATATAAATGGCTTTAACAATTGAAAAACTCAAAAGGTCCCATGGCATGAAAATTTCACTTTGAGGTTTTTTAACATTAATATGCGTCCCCCCCCCCCCCCCCCCCCCCCCCCCCCCCCCCCCCCCCCCCCCCCCCCCCCCCCCATCCTGCCCATGGTCCCCAAATGGCTAGAAATGGCGATAGGTGTAAAACGAGCCCTAGGTATCATTCTCCGCCTTTTCAGAAAATGAAAGCTCAGCTGGGCCAATCTTTAATCTTGCTCCTTATGAGGTCATAAGAAGCAAGGTTACCTCCGCTTTCTCTGCTTTGCCCGCCTAGAGAATTTGGCCCACCCATGAGAGAGAGACATCCTTTTTTTCAAACAAGCAAAGTGGCAGTTGCCCCCACCACCAAAGCTACAGACTTAGTAATGGGACGTCCTAAGGAAAGCTTATTGTGGAACTGGGTCTAGTGACTGTAATTCTGCACCAAGGCTGACTTTTAGGAAAGAGACTTCAGATACAGTATTAAGGTCTACTGTATATAAAAGCATCCAAAGAGCACCATGTCATGGGACCTTTAAAACAAATGTTAGGGTGAAACTCACTTTGAAAAAATTCTCTTTTCCAGATTGGTCTTCAAGCAAAGTTTGAACCAGCTCCACAAATGCGGACTTTGAAGTCTCCACCTCTCCATCTAGGTCCTGTCAGAAAACCCAGGTAAAGTTTATTTTCATGCATTCATTATCAGTTTTACATTTAAATGTTGCTCCTACTTACTAACTCATAATTGTCTGCATCTGATAATAAGAATAACTATTTTGGGGTAAGTAGCAAAATCTAAAGAATGTCTGTCCTCTAGCAGAAAGATCTGTTTGACATCTAAAGCTACTGAGACATTGTGTCTTCATGTAAAATATCCTGTCCTCACCATTACCCACCTCTTCATGCATGAGGTTTGTAGTCGTCTGTTGGAAACTGATAAGATGATCCTGGATATCTTTACAGTCAACCTCATCCATCCTCTTTAATAATTCAAGGATGAGCTGAAAAACACAAAATCAAAACATCACGCTTAGCTTTCAAAATAATACTTTGACAACTAGACAATGGCTGCATTTACTTAGGCCTTGAGAGAAGCACCTATAGAAATAAAAATGGATATCATTTCTTGACTCCACTTTGACTGTTTGATATTAAAAGAACAGTAAAAGATGCCCACAAATCATCACAATAATACCTCCATTCACTAACCCGAGCTCTCAGTCCCAGGATCAGCTGAGTCTTCTGTTTGTAGTTCAGAAGCTCTGGGACCATCTCTGTCACCAACATGATGAATTCCGCCAGTTTGTTATACTGGTCTACATTCCGCTCCTGGGCCACCTGCCACATACAGGCTGACATCAACCTCAGTGGAGGAACCAGGAGGCGCACAGATGACAGAGGAAGATGAGGATCTAACAGTAGATGCATACAGAGAAACATCAGTTATTACCCAGTCTCAAATCCTGAACTCTATGCACAATAATATTACTACTTGTATTACATCGTCTAACACACTGAACCACTCCCTGCTCTAGAATAGGGACATCCATTTCAGTTACTACAGTAAATTGTATATATGTTGCAGTCAGGGTTGGGTAGTAACGGAATACATGTCATCACAATTACATAATCAGATTAGAAAATACTAATCCTAATTATCCCAGATTACATTTGAAAAATAGAAATTACATTTTAATTAAATAGTTAATATTTACTTAACTACGTATGGCCATTTTAAAATAATGAAACTTTCCATGACTTCCGTCGACATGTTTTTGTAAGTCAGATTTGATATGAATCTAAGTAAATGCCAAATATGTTCTACGTTCAAATATATTCAATTACAGTTAAATTGTAACCGAAACAGTTGCATAGTCTTTTTTTTCTTTGAATTTGAGTGGACATACTTTCCGCGGTCCACGGACAGCTGCGGACTTGTCCGCGTGTCGTGCACGCGGTGTCATCCATACTACAGTTTTTAAGGGTCCGCGTCGCGTCCGTGGAACGATGCTTGATGAAGCCAGAGAGCCAATCTAATATGGAGATAATGTAGACACACCGGCCGGTTTTGCCACTCCGGCCTTTCTGCTTTTTCTTGGCCTTTACATATCTGTCTCGCAGACTTCTCCATTTTTGACGGCAGACGGTTTCATTTTTCCCTAGCGTTTGAGCGATTTCTCGCCAGGACTTTAACGACCTTTGGCTGTCGTTGTACTCCGTTAAAGACCAATCATATAAATGTGGATAACGGCGAACCTCTTCACACAATCTCTCTTCAAAAGTAGCACCCATGTTGTTTTAGTTGAAGTCTTCTTCTTTATCTTCCTCTTGGCAAACCAACTGGAGGTGCATACGCCACCAAGTGGAAAGAAGGGGAGTATGTTTGTGTAGCTAGCTGGATAGAGCTGGCTAACGTTAGCAGTTAGCCGCTCTTTAGCTGTCTATGGCTAGCCGGAGCTCAGAAGTGGTCGATTATTTCAAAGAGTAAACAGACAACTGGACGGAGCTTCTGATGCTTTATTCTACAACATGGACCATACAATGTTGTATTAACCTTTTATACGTGAGCAGTAGAACAAATAGGATAACCTGCACTAAGTGAAGTCTCTCGTGGTGTGTGTCAGTCTGAAGCATAGACTGTTACTATTAATTTTACCGGCCATGGTACGAGGAGAGAACCCTGCTGCAGCGTGTCTTCACACTAGTGCATCGAAACAACAACAAAGGCAGGCAGTAGGCACCAAATTGCGGCACTTCGAAGCACTGCAGTTATAACTTTCTGTTAAATGTGTCTCTCTGCAGAATAATCAAACGTTACCATCTCGTTTTGCCTTTTGCTGACTTGAAGATAATGGATAGCAAATATTCTGACAAGAAGTTTCTTACATTCTTGTGAAGAATAACAACATATAGTGTATACAGTGTGAGTACTCACTCACTAGTTTTACAATCTTACTGTGTGTTTGTGTGAGTAAACAAACACACAGGAAGATTGTAAAACTAGCAAGACAGCTACTGACAGGTGCTGTAAACACATTTTCAAATAAATTACAATCATACTCTAAAAACAAATGATCTTGATTTTATGCCAAATAAAAACATTTATTTACAGAAGACTTTGGAAAAGGCCCATTTTGAATAACCAGTACATTAACTTTTGATAGTTTAAGTATGTTTGGTTGAACACAGGATAAATGTCTTAGCAAGGAACTTCAACTGTAGAACCGTTCCAAAGCTCCTTGTCATGTAAGCAAGTCTCTTACATTCTGCTAATTTAAATTAAACAGTTCTTGCAATTTTAAGTGGGGAGAATGATACCTCAGTTTTATGACAAATATGCAGACAGGGCTGAGTAGAAATACTTTCATGGACCTCATTAATGGCAAGTTGGTTCTCCACAGAGCCCCACTTGATCTTGCAGATGCATTGTGTCTTCATCTAAAATATCCTGTCCTCACCATTACCCACCTCTTCATGCATGAGGTTTGTAGTCGTCTGTTGGAAACTGATAAGATGATCCTGGATAGCTTTACAGTCAACCTCATCCATCCTCTTTAATAATTCAAGGATGAGCTGAAAAACACAAAATCAAAACATCACGCTTGGCTTTCAAAATAATACTTTGACAACTAGACAATGGCTGCATTTACTTAGGCCTTGAGAGGAGCACCCATAGAAATAAAAATGGATATAATTTCTTGACTCCACTTTGACTGCTTGAAATTAAAAGATGCACACAAATAATCACAATAATACCTCCATTCACTAACCCGAGCTCTCAGTCCCAGGATCAGCTGAGTCTTCTGTTTGTAGTTCAGAAGCTCTGGGACCATCTCTGTCACCAACATGATGAATTCCGCCAGTTTGTTATACTGGTCTACATTCCGCTCCTGGGCCACCTGCCACATACAGGCTGACATCAACCTCAGTGGAGGAACCAGGAGGCGCACGGATGACAGAGGAAGATGAGGATCTAACAGATGCATGCAGAGAAACAGAGAAACATCAGTTATTACCCAGTCTCAAATCATACTAGCTATATGCACAATAACATGAACAACCGGTCAAAGTAGATGACCGCCCACCCTGAGCCATGGTTCTGCTCAAGATTTCTGCCTCTTAAAAGGAAGTTTTTCCTTGCCTCTGTTGCCTAGTGCTTTCTCTTGGTGGGAATTGTTGGGTTTCTGTAAATAACAGAGTACAGTCTAGACCTGCTCTTTTATGAAAAGCGCAATGAGATAACTGTTGTGATTTAGCGCTATATAAATAAAATTGAATTGAATAATATGTCTCATCTCTCGACAAATTGAACACCACCCTGCACTGAAATAAGGGACACCCATTACAATAAGTATAGTGAATGTTAGGGCAGCAATAAATTACTTTATTATTGATTAAAGCTCATTTTCAAAACATTCTTTAAGCCAATAGATGTCAGAAAATAGTGAAGTACGGCCACTGTAATTTTCTGGGAATTTAAAACTGTTTATTTTGTCCCATAACAGTCAAAAACTTAAAGATATAAGTTTAGTTTGCAATGAGAGAAGCAGCAAATTCTCACATCTGAGAAACTGGAACCAGAAAATGTTTGGTGATTTGACTCAAATTATTCTCAAAACGGCAACATATTCATGTTTGTCCTCACACAATGAACATCTACAGGCTGCAGATGTATGGTTATTTCAGATTGTAATAATTGAAGTACGATGGACAGCTGTAATCCATTACTTTTATTAAGAAGACGTGTGTATATGTAGACAATTTACTTGTCAACTTGTGCATAGTATGTTTTGTTGGATCTTTCCCTTCATACTTTCCGCGTTCCATGGAGAGCTGCGCGCCTTTATCGGGGGCGCGCATTGCATTGGCCCTGGCCTGCTACATTTAACGTTCCGCGTCGCCTCTGTGGGACAATGATTGATGAAGCCAGAGAGCCAATCTAACATGGAAATGATGTAGGCAGAGGCACTTAGACCTGCGTTGCATCCCCCATCTTTTAGCTTTTTCCTTGCCCTTACATATCTGTCTCGCAGACCTTTCCACTTATTACGGCAGGCTAGTTCATTTCTCCCAAGCGTTTGAGCGATTTGTCGCCAGGCGTCTGAGGTAATGTGGTTGTCTCTGTACTCCTTTAAGGACGAATCATATATCTGTGAGTAACGGCGAACCTCCTCGCACAACTCCTTTTCGAAACTGGCATCCATTTTGTTTTGTTTCTTCTGTTTTTTTTCATGGTGGACTACAAACCAACGTTGGTGCAAGCCGCCACCTACTGTACCGGAGTGTGTAACAGTAACATCAACCTTTGCGTTGTCTTCGCGTCGAAATTGAAATTCAACGCTTTTATTGACACTTTTATCAATGTTTTTAACTCTTTCTGACGTTTTTGTCCCATTTTCAACGCTTGACGCTTTTTCAATGTTTGTCACTTTTTTTACGTTTTCAATATACGTAAAACTAACTTAGCTAATAACTTTATTTTTTACTTTTTGGAATTTATGGTAAAAAAGCCTAATTCATAGGATTTTTTTGAAGTAAGAAAAGTATACATTATGAATTATTTAGTTTAAAATGAAAGGAATTGTGTGTTGATGGACAATCAGACTGGAATATGTCAACTTTTACTCAAAACTATTTTGAAAACTGTCCTAAATATCAGGAAGAAATTGACAAAGAAAGGCAAGGAAAACAGTTAAGGTTAAAAGTAGAGGACATTCTACAAAGAAGCTCAGGTGAAACCGGTTTTAAATTCGTACGTATTTAGCTTCCTGAGGAATTCAGGACTAGCTAATGAAAATGTATTTGTTTTTTATTTGTATGTTTCGTACTAGGAAAGGTTAGACTCAAGTACCAACCGTCCAGCTGGTGGCGGTAATACATTATTAAAGTTACTTCCCAACCGCCATAAAACCGGAAGAAGAAAAAGAAGAATGGGGAAAAAAGTGAACGATTCTTGCAGGTTTCTCGTACACCGCGACCACGACCCATTAAAACCACGACCGGTAACAATGGCCGCTGAGGCTGCATTCAGGTGCTACTGGACTTAGCTTTACATTTCGGCCAGATTTAACGCTAGCTCCACCGCGGCCAAGCACACATACTAAGAACTTTGGAAGGTTACTCACGATATGTAGGCTACAATGTAACCATTTTTTCAGGCTTCTTTTTGTGACCTTTTAATATAAAATGGAAAGCCAATTGCGCTATCTAGTGTTGTAAATTCTATATTGCCTGGTTGATCCGGTCTTCGTCAGCCAACCCGGAAAGAGGGCTTGCCGTGATCTGGACTGAGGCGGATGAGACCAGAAACCTTTGTTCTGTCTCTCCTCCCAAAGCGAGATTTAAAAACAAGGGCCTGTCAATGGTTCCTTCTAAATTGCGCTCGCGTTTTTGTTGGTGGGCAATCGGTGATTCATGTTTTATGACTCAGAAATTGGCCGAATTTATTCATTAGGCTTTCTAATATTTTTTTTCTGATCTCTACAACCCGAGGGGGACATCTGCTCGTTTTTTTTCTGTCCGCTTCTAAATGGAAATAAAGCGGGGAGCTGAAAGTGGAAGCAGTCGAGGTGCGTGTAATGGAAATAAAAATCACGTTTAATAATGATTACTGATCTGTGTTGTCATCAGTGAGTTGAATGTGACCTTACATTAACTGCTTATATTCAATATGATATCCCTGCAGTGTTTCTTTATGGACCTATTTGATCCACATTGAGCTTATTACTCTAGCATCTCAAGTGGTGCCTTGTATCCATCACCCCACCAGGGGTTCATTGATCTGCTGGAATAGTTTGCTTTTAGTATTGACTGGAATTGTTCTTTTTTTAGTCTAGCTTCCTACAGCAGAAATGGAACAGGCTGCTCAGTTGTACAGCATTTAACAAGATAAGAGTTAGTTTTGAGTTTGATGGATGCTGTTGGCAGCGTTCCAGAGAGTGGCACTGTCAGGTCATTATTTCAGCTGGCATTTTGCCACTATAAATCAAGTTCACTTATGCATAACGTGCACTTGGCCAGCATGTAAACTGTCAGGTGGATGTTGTTGACCCATTGCTTGTTGAAGTGTAATGTATGTGTAAACTGTCACTGCTGTTTTGCAGTTTCTAAAGTAGACTTTGGATTAAGTTTCCTTGTCGAATCAACAAAAGGCAGATTATTTGATAGAAAGACAACACTTGTCTTTTCCCAGACAAACTGGTCCAGCATGACCATTTTCTGACAGCTACTGTACATGTGCTGTACAGGGGATAGTTCTAATGACACTTTGCTTCTGCCGAAGCATAATAATCGTAGCAAAAATCTGAAAATCTATTAGTGCATATGACATAACCCTTTACGTGAAGACCCCCCCTAATTAATATTTTCTTGCATTTGTTTAAGTGTGTCACATTGAAGTATTTCCCTTTCACAAGTAGAAGTTGGCAAACTAAATACAATTTTGTGTAATTTTATTTTGTAATATTGTAATCAAATTTCAGTTTAACAGCTTTTTGGGGGCTTTTGATCTTATCACACAATCTTATTTAGCAGATGGAGTTTTATCTATAAAATATTTGAGAAATTGGTAATACATAAAATAACCAAAATCATGTCTGTTATATCCATTACCTGATAAAGCACTACATTACACTGATTCAAAAGTTATATTCAAATCCAATATGGCTAATTTTCTATAAATAAGCTATAGATGGTGTGGCAAAATCAAAGAATAGACATCTATATTGTCTTACACACTGGCATGTTTCCTCAACTGATTGTGAAAAGACCTGATGATAAGGAATATGGACCATAAAACTACAATGTAACCAATAGAGATGTGTGCAGGTGTTTCATGTTACCTGGATTTTGGGTTACCTGTATTGGGTTGTTTACTCCTGCTCTTGCTTTCTATCAGGTTGTGGGTAATTTGAATAATTCACTGTTGCCTGTTGATGCACACTAACCCTCTCTAACAGGCTAGATCGAAAGGTTTCACTTGTCTGTGGACATGAAATGTTGATAAATCTTTGGTTTTCACTTTTCTTCTCGTCCTCCACTTTAGGTAATGATCTTCCAGTCCACTATCTTCGCCTCCTGGCGCCGCCCTTGCAGCTCTTATCAGCCGCAGTGTGGCAAGTAGTGCAGCAGGGACTTGTGGACCACTACGGGATGCTGGAGGAGTTTGTTACCATGGTGACAGAACTGGTCCCAGAGCTGATGAGCTATAGTCAGAGGGCTCAGCTCATCCTGGGACTCAGGGCCAGGGTCAGTAATATGATAACTATTAATTTATACTGAGGTGACGCTTGTACTTTTTTTTTTTAGATATTTGTCTCATGGTAACAAAACTGAAGTTTAAGAACAAATTTCAAATCTGTACAACAGTAGCAAAAGAGTAGACCATACGTAATGTGGGTATTCTCTTTGTTATGTCTGTATTTTTTTCATCCACAATAAATCATGTTGGCAGAGTAGCAACAGGTTAAACACCGAAGAACAAGTAAAACACAATGTTACAGCACAGAAAAGAGAGCAGAGAAAAAAACGTTTGTGTGTGTCTGTGTAGCTGGTTCTGGAGATGTGTCGAGGTGAGCACCCAGTGGACGTGCAGACCATTCAGCCACATTTGGACAGAATTAAAGCTCCTGTCAGCACAGCCAAGGATCACCATGTAAGTAAATCTGGTGAAGTGGAAGTTTACTGGGTCACGTAAGAATGATCAATTGAGTCTGACTGACTTAATTTTAAGAGTACACTGTTGTTTTCTCGAATTTGTGTGCGTTTGTAACAGCTAACCATAAACCAGGTGGAGGAATCTGAGGTGAACTTTGTGGAGTTGGTGCATTCATTACTGGACGATCCCTCGGAACGAAAATATTTTTTTCAGGTGAGACAGCACTCACTCCTTAATTGTTTTACTTTCCTTTGTAGATGGGTGGGAATATTTCATAATACGATGAAAATAATCTGTTGTGGATCCTAAATACTAATTGTTTTCTAAACTAAATACATATTCTAAATGCTCCCATAAATACAACATATAAACAGAAACTCTGTTTTGCATTTGCAGGAAATCTTCCCTGTATATTTTGGATCAAAGTATGACGCTGCTCTTGAGATGCTGGTGTGGGAGTTCGTATCAAGACTCAAGGAGCTGCTGCCAGCTCCAGAATTTACACAGGTGCCATGTTGCTTTTAAACTCTAGCTCGGCATACACTATCAGCCAATTACATATTACAATGACCTTTTTCAGTAGTGGCAACATCAAGGCCTTCCATAGACACACTGCTGCTGACAATCACGCTTATGTAACCGGTTCATGTCCCTATTTTGTTACCTGGCCTCTGCAGTGTTGATGTGAAGCCGCTGAGGGAGGCTGTCAGGCCCGGTACAGCCCTGTGGGAGGTCTGCACCACTTGTTTTGCCTCTGCCTTTTATTCCCCCATCTGAATAAACCAAATGCTACACACAGAAGTATATCACCAGGATAATTGCCCTGTCATTATTTCAAACTAAGCCGCTCATTTGTTCCCTTTTTTGGCTAACCGTGGCACTCGGGCTCAGTAAGGGGCCTCATCTGTCTGCACCACTGACCCAGAGACAGCTAAAGACGAGGGTTAACTGGGTACAGGTGCAACAACACAGAGTCTCGGTGGACTGCTTCATTCTTTCTCTTTTCTCTACCAAGCAGTGACAAAGTAGCAAAATAACAAAGTCAGATTAGTAGCAGTTGCATACTATAATGTAAAAAAAAAGGTCATTAGGCCAACACACTATTTGTTATTTGGGTCCACAGCGCTGCAAGAAGTTGAAATGTGGCACTCCTCCTTTTCCTGGCAGTAACACAAGTTTATAGGAACACAAAGTGATGTATTGACCCCATCAGTTGAATTTATGTCTTATTTGAACTTGCTGTGAGTCATTTGGCAGTATAGTGATAAATGAATGCAGGAATACTAAACCTAGTAACCTGATCTCTTTTCTCAGTTGGCAGCTTTGCTCGGAGACGCTCCGTCATTCCTCGACGACTGTTTACAATCCTTTTTCCCGCCAGAGGACATGAAGGCTGTAGTTGAACACCACAGAAACCTTGGGTATTTTGAAGAGAAAGGTACTGTTGGCCATCGGTTGTGCTCTGTAATTGTACATACTGTAACATTGTAACAGTAAGTAAAAAAAAAAAAGCAGTCATCTCTGAAACAGAAAGCGATATAATTGCTGTTTGAAAGAACATTCTGTCAAAACTCTGTTTGTCTTCTGTAACATTTTGGAAATACCCGGACCTTATTGGACAAAATGCTAAGGATTTAGCCTTTAATGTATTGGTTTTTCTTAATACTTAATTTCCAATACTTCTTAAATATAAGGGTTTCCCTAAGCAAAGATTATTTACTGTAGGTTGTTTCATCATGCTGCAGAGAAAATTAAGAAAGCATTTCTTTTAAAAGGTTTCAAAGAGAATATGAAGATGCACTGAGGACAACCAATCATTGTTTGTATATTGTTTGTAGTCTTTGCATTTTGCTAAATTCAACTTTTCCTGTCAGTTGGTTTATGTTTGAACCAAGCCGTGGTCTAATTAACCATATGTGTTCCTTTATTGCAGATCCTTCATTATTACCGATGGATGACTGCATCCTCTCCTCCCTATCTCTGCCTCCTGGGACCAAACCTGTCAACAACACCACCTCAAGCTCACCTGCTCTCAAAGATTCAAACCCTCTAGAGCACGAAGCACGTCTCAACACTCCCTTCAGCACAAGCAGCCTGGAGAGGGCGAGCAGGAGGACCTCTGAGACAGTTAGACAAAGACCAAATGAGACAAGAGACTCGAGCAGCTGGCAGCCGCAGGTTAGAGGCGGGAACGTTTCACAGGAGAGGAAAGTGCAAAACTCAGTTAGTGCGCGACCGTGTGATGAAACCATAGACCTCACTACGTCTGAGACTGCGGACCCAAGTTCAGCAGCCAATGACAACAGCCAAAGCTTGAGAGGAGGACGGGTCCTCAGGAAGAGGAAGCTGAGCGGAGGCGTAGACATTCCCACAAAGCAGCCTTTGAAGGCGGCCGCTTACCTGTACGATAAGCAAAAATGTTGTTGTTTTTAAACACAAAGACATGACAGTATGGTTTCCTGTTTGTTTATTCGGCATGCATCACTTTTGTTTTATTTCACTCACTTTATATCACTCTTGGTTCCATTTGCTTTTCATCCACATTGGGAGCATGGCTCTAAACATGGCAATGTCATTCTGTTAGTCCACTACCTTAGATTGAAATATCTCAACAACCATTGGATGGATTGGCACAAAATGATTTGGCACAGTTACATTGACAATAATTTGGTCTCTGAACAAAACCTGCACAACTAAAACATTCCCATCAGCCTCAGCTGTGCTTTGTGTTTAGAGCTATTTAGCATATGTTAGCCAGCCAACATGCTAAACTGTGGTCATGAACAAAGTAAACATTATACCATTTTAACATCAGTATGTTAGCATTGTCATTGTGTGCATGTTAGGGTGCTGGTGTTAGCATTTAGCTCAGAGCGCTGCTGTGCCAAAGTAGACTCGGTCTAATTGAATATCTGATGCAGATCATGTATAGTCCCCTATGTACTTCTTGTCGTTTTAATCTTCTGAAAAGATCTAATATGAAACCATAGCTTTTAATCTCTTTTAAAGCTTATTGTTTTCATCTCTTTTCATTGGACATTTTTGGCTGAATTATGGTCAGAATTTTTGGAATCAAAGTGAGAGACTTTGATGGGATTGGAGTAATTTTGTTAAATCTGATCATTTATTGTTTTCCACCTCTACAGAGATTCGCCAGTGGACGATAAGAATTCAGCTGAATCCCCTCTAATTTCAATATGGGGAGAATATACAGGTTTGTACAGCTTGTGTACAGTGGATGGGTGGGTATATGAGTCTAAGCCTCAGCGTAACTTTCCTTGTTTCATTTAAGACACTCAGGAAGGTTCTTTCCCAGTTGTGACGGACCCAAAAGTTCCCTGGTCGGACGAGGAGACGCTCACTCTGCTCGACATCTGGGGGAAGGACTCGGTGCAGCGGGCTTTGAAGGGCTGCTTGAAAAACCGTCACATATTCACGCAGATCGCTCAGAAGATGGCAGAGAGAGGCTACATGAGAACTGTGGAACAGTGCCAGACCAGGATCAAACGACTGAAGAAATGCTTTCGCAAGAAAAACAGGTGGGTGTTAAATGAGCTGTTGTGCTCTCTCTCTGCTCGTCTTTCGGTCCAATCCTTTCAATTGGTCCGACTTTTCCTGCTTAGATGTCATATCTGTGATTTGTGAAACAAAAAGGGAAAAAGCAATTGAAGCAAAATGCTTGTTGCCTTTCTCCCTTTTCTAACACCAGAGGGAACTCCAGGCCGGAGTATAAATTTTACGAGCAGCTGAACCGGGTGCTCTGCTCCTCCGCTCCCTCAGATCTTCCGGAGGTCACCTATGATGCCGAAGAGGTCATGGGTGACGACGAGTCCCCAGACGGCGAGGAGGACTTGCAGTTTTTTAGCCATACAAGCCGACCAGAAATCGGTACAATGTCACTTTTCTTTCCATACGGTTTAGTACAGCAACGGCAAAAAGTGAATCCCACCCGCTATTATTTCCCACAGCCTAAAGTCATGTATTTATAATTGCTTGTTCAGTCCAAACCTTAAATAGAATCAGTTTACTATCAAATACGACAAAAGAAAAGCGTCAAATCTTCACATTGAAGAAGCTGCAACAAGAACATTTTCTGCATGTTTGCTTAGGATTGTGAAATAACTTAGTCTCTTAAGATTTCTGCTGAATGATTTTTTTTTTTTTGTCGATCCTTTCTGTCGATGAATTGACTGTTTGCTGCAGCTCTAGTTTAGGTTATTTGATTGACATTTTTAAATCAAAGCAGGCGTCATAGATGTTTCTGTTATTTTGTCTTCATATCCATATCCGCTTCCTCTGAAAAATAAACGCTATAATATACTGTTCTGCTAAAATGACAAATTCCAATAAAATTATCACACTTAAAACAATGTGATTTTATGTTTGTTTGGAAGGCACTAGAAGTGTTCCATGGACCGACCTCGAGACGTTGGCCCTCATCTACTTGTGGGGTGAAGACGAGATGCAACAGGAACTGAGAGGAATGCATAGAACCGGACACATTTTCTCCATCATATCCAACAAGATGGCCGCCCAGGGCTTCTCCCGAACACCAGAGCAGTGCCAAACAAGGCTGAAAAGGCTGAAATCAAATTTCAGGCAATGCTACCAAAACAAGTATGCATACTCGCAGCAAGAAAGAGGGGGGAAAAAGTAAAAATTGTGATTTTTTTGTTGATTGTGCATATCTGCTCTCTTCTTATCCCTCGATGTAGCCTGAAGGGACAGGAGCAAGTTGAGTGCAAGTTTTACCACGAACTGGGAAGCATTTTACTGAAGGACTTCCTTTCAGCGCCACAGCTGGATGAAATCCCAGGGGAGCATGAAGACAATGACCCGTCCGTCTCACATCAGGCTCTCGGTAAACTCTAATGTTCTCTACTGAAATTAACAGGTGTGGGGAGCAAGGGTGTAACTTTGGGTTCAACACAAATCATGCTAGGCTGTTTGTTTCATCATTGAACACATTCTAAATGGGGATCCTTATGGTGCAAATTGTCTTAAATTATGTAAAAGAAAACCTTATTCTCCTGTGTTGTTCAAAACTTTCTCCAGATTCAAAGGGTTAGGGTTAGCCCATTAGTTTCCATTCATCATTATGATAAGATCAAATGTAATGTCAACAACGGTAGTACTTAAGTGACCAATAAATAGATGATGGCAGAATTGACGGAATTAATTTATTAAATAAAGTGTTTTCTTTTCTGTTTGTGTTTCTTCAGAGTCTGATGTTGGTGTTCAGGAAGACAGGAGGAAAGTCCCCTGGTCAGACAAAGAGACCATCATCCTTCTGGAGATCTGGGGAGACCCACAGGTAGAGGACAATATCATAATGAACATAGTTTATACCTTTAACTTTCTGGATAATCAGGCTGAACTGCTATGTCACTTCACTTCATCTATCCCTTCATTATTTGAATTTATGAAAATAAGTCCTAGATATGGAGCAGCAACAAAGAGGTCTAACCTTAACCTTAGATCATGTAAGATGCTTTTTCTTTTGTTCAAATGCAAAGTAAACGTCTGAGTGTCTCTACTAACAGAGGACCTCCAGTCATAGCTTCAAAGTCCAAGGCGAAAAAGATAATAACATGTTGTTGTTTTTTAAACCACATCAGTCTGATTGTTAAATGGATTTATAAATGTAATTTTTTAATGCCACTTTTACTAAAACATTCCCCTTGCATTTAGGTTCAGCAGAGCATGAGACGCTACCCACACAACGGTCACATTTTCACCGAAATATCAGAGAAACTGGGCGCCAACGGCTACTCCCGCAGCGCAGAGCAGTGCCACACCCGGATCAAGCGGCTGAAAGCCAACTATCGGCAGTGTCAGGAAAACATGACGTAAGTGCTGCACATGAATATTCCTTTTGTATACTGTACCGCTGGCAGGATGTGTGTGTGTGTTAACACAGTTCCGTTCACCGTCTGTAGCTCATCCGGGACTGACCAAGTCGACTTTAAATTCTATGATCTGCTGGAACAAATCCTGGACAAGCAGCCGTCAACATCTTCCACAGTGGTAACGGACTCCATTGAAATATCAGAAGACTCCAATAGTGAATCAGTGACTGAGACAGGTAACGAAAATTCTCTTATCAACTCAGTGCTGTGGACAGTTACATTACTCAAGATTACACTTTTTGACTGATCGGGGGTACGCTCATACAGTTTTACACCAATATTATGGACATATATATAGTGTTTCAAATGTTGTGTAAATAAAAAAGAACAACTAAAAACTAAGTATTTCCGACTGAAGATGTGTACTGTGTACATACTTCAGCAAGATTTTAGCGTTTCATTCACAATCTTATGAGGTTGTTCTAGTGTCTTAGAACTATTTGGGTGCTTGGGCTTCACTTTACATAGAGTACATTTTCATGTAATATATAACTCAAAATAACTCACTAACTGTACTTGTTGAGTTGACAATGATTCATTTTTTCAAGAGCAAGAAGAAACAAGAATCATCATAGCAACAACTACAGTTTATTTTTATTCTTTACAAAGACAAAACAAAAAGTGCTTGGCTGAAACTACAGTCACTTGTAAAATTGTGCATTCCTAACTGGTACCGACAACATGTGCTGTGTTTACACTGTAAGATGGAGAAATCAGCATGTCAACAGAAAAAGCGGCACCTAGCTCGTGGTCCGATGAGGAGACCTTGGCGCTTATCGAGATCTGGGGCGACCAAGACGTTCAGAGGACACTGAGGGGTTTCGTCCACAACGGACACGTTTACGCCGACATTTCGGAGAGAATGCAAAATCTCGGCTACTCCAAGACCTCGGAGCAGTGCCGCTGGAAAGTCAAGGCACTGAGGAACAACTTCCGACAGTGTTACGACAGGAAGAAGTGAGAACAATCTTTCTCAGTTCGCCTCTTTATCCGTTTGCACATATAATCCAGTATGACTCTAATGGTTTGAATGTACGTCTCTTCACGCCTTTGTAGATGTGGAAGAAGAGTAGATTATAGATTTTACGACCAGCTGGAACAAATACTTGGCCAGGAGGCAGTGTCTATCGATGAGTATGACGAAAGAGAAGAGCAAGCCGACCAGGATCCAGGTACAGTCGCGCTCATTCATTCACACAGCAGTACTGTGGTCCCACTACATCCAGTCAGTCTTTCTAACTGCCGCGTCCACCTGGAATAGGTGCAGATGGTGTGAACGCAGCATGGACGGAGCAGGAAACGGTCACTCTCGTCGAGGTGTGGGCTGCAGACGACGTGCAGGACAGCCTGAAAACCTGTGTCCGCAACGGGCACATATTCGCTGACATATCGGAAAAAATGGCTGCCATAGGATACCTGAGGACGGCGGAGCAATGCCACTCCCGGATCAAAAGGTTGAAGAAGAGTTACAGGCGTTACTGCAACAACCGGAGGTAAATACGATGTCTGACTGATTGTTTTTAAAGGGCTCTTATTATGCTTTTCCCCTTTCCTTTTTTGTGTTATATCTTTTTTTGTGTGCATGTAATAGGTTTAAAAACTGAAAAAACTAAGTCCACCCTGAAGGGAGTTACCATCTCCCACAGAAAACACTGTTCACAAACTGGTTTAAACAGCTCTATTGTAGGTGTAACCCATTTTGCAACACTTCGTAACACATGTTAAAATGCCCGCCTAGCAGCTAGTGTTGCACGCCCTCAAACCAAGCTAGAGCAGAGGCCCGAAGAGTCCAGATAGTTGTATGTATACCATGTAAACCTATTCTGATATATAACCTCTAAATACAATTATGACCCTGAAAATGAGTTGTTGTTTCAAATATTAGTACAACAAATTAGTTTTGTCGGGCCTCAGAAAAATGGCAGTTGAAACCTTTTTTTTAAGGCCACCGTTTCCAGTCCCATCTTGCATTTCATTTTCATTTTCCAGAAGGGGAGGACGGCCCACCGTGTTTCGATACTTCACCCTGCTGGCTCCGGTGCTCGGTGACGCTGTGTATGCTGATGTGGAGAGTACTGCTTCTGACACCGCCTCGCAAACCCTTGTGGACCTCAAGGATTCTGACATGTGTAGGTTAAAATATGAGCAAATAAATTTGTGTCATCACACCCTCGGATAAATGTACAAAGTGTTATTGTGCTGATATTAAAGTAAAGTAAATAATAAAAAAAAAAATTAAAGCTTTGGTGGGTAACTATATATACTATACCAAATCGGTCAATATAAAGCTAATGAAGACCATGACTTTGTTTAGAAAATAGTGTAGTCTGCCAACGTTAGCAAGATAATTATTTCTTCTAAAGGGTCCATGTTTTTTCCAGTCCTCCTTAGCTACTAGCAACTTTGGAGAGGAGGGGTGGGGGTGCTGCGTGATCACGGAAGGCTTGTATCATGTGGATGTGCCGACTTAGAATTCCTCAAGGGTGCACTATAGCTTTAAAGCCCAATAATAAACGTGTTGTTCCTCCACTCAGACGAGCAGCCCTCAGCCAGCCACCTCCTGGCCGACCTGAGCAAGAAGACGCCCTGGTCGGACCAGGAGACCCGCACGCTGCTCGAGATCTGGGGCGAAGACGACGTCCAGCTCACCCTGAGGGGCTGCCTGAAGAACCGCCACGTGTTCCAGTACATCTCTGAGAAGATGCATGATGAGGGATTCATGAGGACGTCCGAGCAGTGCTACACCCGCATTAAGCGCCTTAAACATGGATTCCTCCACGAAAAGTCAGTCATGACAAAACCATTGATTCTTTTTCTTCCAAACACATTCATAATTTATATTGGTATTGTGGTAAATTACCAGCCTCAATAAGCAATTTGGTTGGTTAAATGTCAAAAAGTCTTCATGCTCTTTATCGGGCCGTTTTAGTAAAGTGAGAACAGTTCATCAGTTATCGCTCAGCTTTTTTTTTGTAGCATCAGTTGGTTCTGTCAATTTAAAACAAATCCTCAAATGGTTATTTGTTTTTTGTTTTGACTTGACTATTTGAACCATTTTTGGTGTTAAAATTGTCTCTGCCTTTTTTAATTGTCATGGAAAACAATTGGGACTTGGATGGGATTAGCGTTTTTAGGAGAATAACAGGCTAACTCAAGTTTTTTCATGTTTAAAATTCAGGGAGGATTATAAATTCTTCAGCGAGATGGATGACATTTTCAGGAGGGAGCTGAAAGTGGACGGCTCAGTCGCAGACACATCAGTCACGGATGAGACGGATGACTGCACTCAAACAAAAGGTGAAACTTACAGAAAATGCATATCTTCCTAAAGATGAAGTGACACCATTGGATGCCATAACCACTGGATCAGTCTAACTATAATACGTAATAATGTTGCAGCAGCACTGACAGCGGTCTCATGCTTCATTTATTTAGTTTATATAATAAAAAGTACAATTATACCAGACCATAAGACAAAATAAATTAGGTTGTGGACTAAATTCAAACACATGACAGATACAGTGTCATATACATATACCAGAAAAATGCTAAATAAGAGCTTCTACTACAGAACCAATTCCTTCATAGTAGAAGCCGTCTCCAATAACTTTTCTAGAATTAGAGGGAAATATCCAGTAAAAATCACCATTCCTCTTTATGTTTTAGTCAGCTTTCTTTTATATTTTATTATATTTTTTTTATTGAATTCTTCTTTTTTTTTTTTTACATGTGCTTCTCATCCTGTGTCCTGTAAATAAGTTTAAGGAAAGTTTATGCCATAAATAAAAGTGTGCAAATCTTTAATTCTCCCTAATGATTTTACTAATCTATATGCCAGATAATACTATTACAGTAGATCCATGCAACTAACTGTATAGATTTTCTCAGTATTCGTAATGATGCTATAGATTGTGCAGATTTAATATTTTCTTTTCACTCTATTAGATGCCTCGGGTACCCAGTGGGTGGCTGACAGCTCGAAGCTAGCCTGGAGCGACGGGGAGACCGAAGCCCTCCTGGACATATGGGGGAGCGAGGCCATCCAGGAGACCTTGAAGGGATGCACCAAGAACAAACACATCTTCGTCCAGATCTCTGAGGTCATGGCCAGCCAGGGCTACACGCGCACTCCTGGACAGTGTCAGACCCGAATAAAGAGGCTGAGAGCCAATTTCCGACAGTTCTTGGAAGGCAGAAAGTAAGTCCAGATCACTTTGGGGGGGTTGCAGGTCTAAACATCGAGTTGCGGTTTTATCCTCTCAGCATGTTTCAAACTGCAAAACGTCCCCATGCGCGGTTGTACACATTCATTTGAGGCACAACTTTTCACTTTATAACGAGCTCTGATATTCTGTTTCCAGAGGAGAGAAACATGAATGCAAGTTCTTTGACCAGTTGGTGCAGATATTTGGCAACAAGTATGTAACAAACTCCGACCCCCTGGCCGAGGATACAGCCGATGGCATAGGTAAGAGTTGCTTCACTGTTGTCCATCATGTTAGTGTCATGCAGTGGCTTTATCAACTGGGTCGTGCTTGTGGTAACCAGTGAGCTATGACAGATTTAGTTCATTGTTATTCTCAGTCTCATGTTTTGTCATGTAAATAACTTGGAGATACATCGATTACCTCCTGTCTAATTCCTGTAAAATTCATCTCTTAGCTACTCTGAGGAGGTTCATGTTTTTTTTTTTTTTTTCTTTTTTAATGTCAGATACAGTATGTTATATTTTCTGTTTTGGAGCAACCACATTAACATGTGTTATCTGGAGTTTTTTTTTATAGATTAAACAAATGAGATATGTCATGTTAATTAGTGAAGTGTAGAGGTGCTGGTAGGTGGGCTAGCTGTTTCCCCTCTGTTTTATGCTAAGCTAACTGGTGGCTGGCTCCAGCTGCACAGTAAGTATTCAAACTGGAGAAATTGATCTTTTCATCTAATTCTCATCAAGAAAGCAAAATGTCATCCAAAGATCACTAACTCCATTACCCAACCAACTCATTTAAATTCCCAGTAGCTTGTAGGGCTGTACCGAATAGTTCAAACTTTTATTGTTAACGTTTAAAATTCTAAATTAAAACATTTGATTGCATGTCTAGTCTTTCTGTTTAAACTCTATTTTTGCACCGTTGCAGATATTATTAGGCTATACGAATATTATTAGTATTACTATTTGTTGAATTTGATTCCACTGGTAGAATTGTTAACAACTCGTGGGGTTCAGACATGTCCAATAACTCCAAAGCGTTATAAAATTCAAAAGTCAAAATGTATATAAAAAAGATAAATTGAACTTCTAAAATTCTTAAAACCTCTTTTTATCTAATTAAATATTCTGCTTTAATACATATTAGTTTGCATTTAGCCTTTCAACAACAATTTGTTTCCTCTCCTGCTAGCTGCACATAAAGGGAGGTACGCACCTGCATTAACGGGGCAGTCCAGCAGCAGTCTAACGGCACCATAAATTATATTTGTATAACCAAATTGAGGATTGAGTCCAATGATTTTTCCTTTCTTTTTTTTCTATTTTTTTTTTTTTTACGGTGATGACACCACAAAATATGGCAGACAAGCTTCAATCGAAACCTTTCAATGTTAGTAGCTTGCAAGTCCCAACCACAATTTAATATCTAATATGTACTTTGTCTGATCCAGAGAACTGAAACGGTCCATCGTAGAGTCAAATCCCGAGGAGGACACAGCAGCTGCATATTGACAGAGGAACAGCCAGGAAACAACCAGGGCTCTCAAGCAGCTGTGGTGGAAGTTCTTTTACATATGACGTCTGCCTCTGTACATACTTCAGATACTTTTACATTCTTCAAACACACAGGCTGTTGTTGTGTGCGTGCGTGTGTGTGTGCACGCGCATGTCCTTGTGTTATTTACAATAGAGCCATGACACTAAAACCAGGAAGCTCAGGGCTCAAGGGACAACAATGAATCCCTGATCTTGACCTGGTGGGAGTCTAGAAAACATTTTTTTGCTAGTATTCAATTATTTTGTACTTGAACTAAAGAGTGAGTAAATCAAAGCACACACAAAAAGACATACACGCAAGGCCTCGATTACTGTAACCACAGTGTACATTTGGTTTTTGTCTTACTTCAGGTCTCACTTCTTAAATCTGTTGTCTTTTTACTTGTTTACAATTTTTGAAATCTGAAGGGGTAAAAGTTGAATTCATGAAAATACTCCTTATTTTTTACATGACATGAGTTGATCTTGTTCAGAATTTAATTTATTTAAATTATTGTTTACGTACTGTATGTATTACAAAGTTTTACAATTTACCCTAAATATGTTACACTTCAAGCTTTATTGAAGCACATTTTTTCCACAAACATGTTGAGGTTTTTCATACTCATTAAAAGAAACTTGAAATGTTTAATATTGGTTCTTGTCTTTATTTTTTTTTGCGTGAAAGAGTCGCCAGTTTGCCTCCTGGGAACTGCCGAGGTGCCCTTGATTGAGGCACCTCCCAAACTGCTACCGAGGGGTTTGTGGAAGATACATTTCAACTGCCAATTACATAACTGTATATACCTTGTGGACATACTTTTTACTCCACTACATTTATAGCTGTAATAACTAGATTCACTACAGGTTAAATTTCTACATTCAATACATATGAGCCTCTAAAAACAAAAATGGTGATAACATCAAATGAAAAAAGAACCCAGGAGTGCATAAAATTACCTCTATCTCAACTAACAATTTTTTTTTAATTATCTAAATATTCATTTAAAACTACTTTTTCCTAAATGCATAGCCACATTTGTGGGATACATGTGAACATCACAATGTAGTGTAACAGTAGCACATGTAATGCAGACTCATGAAGTCTGCATATTCACTCAGTAATGTCAGTTTTACAGCAAATATCTACCTTTGCTGCTATTGGCTACTGTAAGCCACTGATAACAGACGTGAGCCTGTAGCGGGAAAACCTGAAGAATATGTTTTGTTACAGTACATGTTACTACTCTCACTTTAACGCTACAGTGTGTAGTCTCTGTCTCCTCCATGAGGAATTCAAAGTAATGACAACACCGCCGGCATATCCACATGATACAAGCCTTACGGGATCGTGCACACGCCCCCGCCCCTCCCCCACACAGTTGCTAGTAGCCATGGAGGACTCGAAGGATTAAAAAAACACGGACTTTTCAGAAAAGGTCATTATCCTCACCGGATGCCACAATCTTCAGAAGATAGCCAAACTGAAAAATACAGAGAGAGTTGTGTGGAGGTCCATGGTTTGAATGTAATGAACGCTCATTAACATCAAAAGGTTATTTACTAAAGCTTTAAATACCTTTTGCTGATGATACCCATTTACCTTTACTTAAGTAAAACATTTGAAATAAGGACATTGCAATTGCCTAGTTTTACATTGTGGTTTTACTCACACCCGCAATAACTGATTTGTTTTGTCCACTTGCAGACCTTTTTTAAAGTTGACATAGCAAACAGTTAATTATTGGTGAATGTTCAACCAATATATACTATTTTTTTACCCGTGTTTCTCTTCTACCAATTCTTGAGGGAAATATCGGGATCATTAGCTGCCTAATGCTCCATTGTATACACCAGGTAGTTGCTAACTTTGTCCATCTGCCATTCGGTGCTGAGCAGGTAGTGTACAGTGGGTTTTTAGAGTTGTTTTGGGGAAAGCAGCTGCGGCCAAAAACAACATTTGGGGAACAAACCAAAAATAGGAACGTTCTGGCCTGGTCAGCTAAACAATGATCTGAAACTCACTTGAAAGCTCTGTAAAGCCAGGAGATATTTCTCTGTACATTTATCACTGTGAGCGAACGGTTTCACATTGTTTGACACATATTATTATAAAAGTATCAATTATAGCCACTTTAAGGGTCTGAGCTTTAGAAACTAAATGTGTAGAAAAGTATGCACTAAAACGTTTTCTCTTATATTGTGTTTCTAGCCCATAGTGATGAAGTCCATACTATCCGCCTCACCCACACAGTCTAATGACAATTTACTGCTGATTACATTAACTGCAGTCAGACAGGGCTTTCTGTTCTGCGTACTTTAGGTTATATTAAATTAGTTCTTCAATGATGGGGAAATCAGAAGAGGATTGCTAGGCAACGTCTTCTAGACATGCCGTGGTTTACCATTAAAAGACCGTAAAGTTGACATTGTGTTATTTTGTTGAGACATGACAAACACTCCCATTCTGTAACGATGGTCACTGTTTCAGACAATACAGCAGGAAGGTACAAGCTTTTCATTTCATTTATGGGTTTATACCTACAAGTTTGTCTAGCACATGGAGGCGGAGCTGAGTTGGAACAGAAGGGAGCCTTCTGGTTTGTGCGGTGAGTCTCATTAGGGATGGCAGTATGTGTTGGTCTGTCTGTCTGTCACTTTTGTAGATTGAAATATTTCAACTAACAGATGCATTGTTATTTTGAACAGACATTCGTGGTCCCCTGAGGATGAATCCGGATCACTTTGGTGATGCCCTGACCTTTCCTCATCTCCTAATTTGAGATTTTCACATTTGTCATTACTTTTGCAGGTGTTTGGTCATGTTTGGTCATAAACCAAAGTACTGGATAAATTCCAATTTTTACCTGATGGCCCTATGACAATTCAGAGTATCTGTTCTCGCAACAGAAAGGCCAACGTTCCATCCATACGGCCACACCCAAAGCAATTTACACATAGTGTGAGTAAATTAGCAAGTTATAAGAGACTTTAGATCACAAATAGTGTGCATTGTTAACGTCAACCAATGTTTTTTTTTACAAAGACTCAAAACATGGTGTCACAATTCCCAGAGACATGGCTGTGGGGTTGTTGGCATCAGCCAACACAGCACCAGTGGGTACCAGCATGAACACATGCTTTGAACCAGGCGTTGCACACATGGCGGTTCAAACTCTTCCTGCAGCCTTCTCACACTCCTCCACTTGTACCGTCTTCTATGTCTAAGACTACGCCGGCATCACTGCCACTTTCTTTTGCTTCCCTGTCTTTACTGTTTTCCTCTGTTTGGTTGTTATTGTCCTTTGTGATGAACAGCACTGGAACCATTTCCTCTCCAATGGTACTGTTCTTCCAAACATACACACATATATCGTGAATTACTTAAGTAAACAAGGAAAACATGTTGCTTGGTGTTAGTTGGTTCCTATTTGAACACGCATGTTATTTCTGTCTAATTAACCATCATGTCTTAATACTTACCCAATATCCAAGCTTTGACAAAGCAGACAACATAAAGATGAAAACAGGAACACCAGTGAAGTGGATCTGAATACCCAGAGGCCAAAGACAAAACACTATGCTGGAAAAAAAAGATTTTTGAAATACAAAATACATTGTGGGGCTTATGTTTAACCCCTAAAAAAGTGAACAAACTACATTGGTGTGATACGAATCTTTGAACTGAAATTAACTAACTGATTAAAATCAGCAAAAGGTGAATCATTCTCACCTCTACTTTTTAAAGAGACACACACACACACACACACACAGAAAAGATCTGCAAAGATCATGGTTTGGGTTATGATAGCTTCTTGGTTAAAGTTAGAAAACCATCATCTTTATGATTAAGAGAAACCCCTAAGTGGTCAAGGTTACAAAACAATTGAAGTCACTGTTAGAAGAAACTATGACTGTTGTCATAGGAAACTGAAAACGAACAGTAGCTTCCTGTGTCAGCGTCCACCATTTTGTTAAACCTCCACCTCAACCTCTCCATCTATTTGTTTTGCCATTTGCAGAATCAGTTGATTGTTGCTGAGTTACTCTAGAATTAAACAGCAGAGCACTTCAAAAAGTAAATTACAAAGATTAATACATAAAAATAGAAAAAAGAATATGTTGATTATGTATCTCAGATGGTAAGGTATGCATATTTATTCAGGTAATACATGTTTACTACGCAAAACGCAGGAAGTGACACAGTCAAAGCAGAATTCTGATCTTTAAATGTTGTTTAAACGCACGAGCATAAGCTATTCAATTTCAGTAGTCTACTACTAAGTTTTTTGTCTATTCAAAGAGCATGAGACATGAGGGTACAAGTTGATTTTTGTGTCCCTCTGGTAAAGTGTTTCAGGTTGAAATGCGATCAAACAGCTCTTCTAAACAGATCTCAGTTGCAGATAACAAGGCAGTTCCTCAAAGCCATGTCTGCCCCGCCGTGGATGTTAGTCCAACTTCAGAATGGAGGCTGAGGAGCGTTTGGTATAATTATATGGTACATAAGTGTATTTGTAATGTTGGAGCTTACTGAACCAACTAGTTTTTCCTTCAGTGCCCTCATCTTTTCTTCATTAAATCATCTTCTATTTGTGACTTTTGCACAGCAACATGCAAATGGTACCACTTGAGGGCGCCAGTTGATAGTACGTTACTCTACAGTGACTGGAAGTGCCTCAAAGCACTTTTTATTCTGGATTCTATGTCAGGTTCAATCCAATCCAATCAAAGGTTCTCTTGTCCATTTACAAAAATGTGTCAATATGCAAGCGGGGAAGCTCTATACCAGTGTCATTGACGTAAACACACTCCATGTGAAACACACACACACACACGTAGCATAGGCTACTTAAATAGACAGACAAACACACATATGCAGCCCTCAAAAGTTAGGACAGTAATTACGTGTCTAAATCTGACGGAGCATCCAACCGCCAACGTCTGGCTGCCTGCCTGCGTGTGTGTGTGTGTGTTTGTGTTTGTGTGTGTGACATTGGTAAAGACAGAGACAGGCTGGCTGGAATCTGTTGAGGGAAGGGGTTGCACCCAAAAACACACACACACAAGGCTGAGCAGTGCCACATCACCCACCTCACCACTCGGCCCACCCTGCACACACTCTCAACCTCACACGCTGTTTTTTGCACACATATCACACAGATAATAAGGCTCCGATTCAAACATTCTGTTTGATACCATTAAATTAGCCAATATTACTCCAATGCGGTTGACTATTTACTTTAATAATCAATGCGTTCGTTATTTTCATGACTATTTAGATTGTAGATTATCACTGAAGGCATCAAAACTATGAATGAACACGTGGAATTATAGACTTAACAAAACAGTTTGAAATATCTGAAAATATTATATATATATATATATATATATATCTTATGTTCTAGTTTCTTCAGAATAGCCACCCTTGCTCTGATCACTGCTTTGCACACTCTTGGCATTCTCTTGATGAGCTTCAAGAGGTAGTCACCTGAAATGGTTTCCAACAGTCTTGAAGGAGTTCCCAGAGATGCTAGGCCCTTGTTGGCCCTTTTGCCTTCACTATGAGGTCCAGCTCTTCCCAAACCACCTCGATTGGGTTCAGATCCGGTAACTGTGGAGGCGCAGCACTCCCTCACTCTCCTTCTTGGTCAAATAGCCCTTACACAGCCTGGAGGTGTGTTCGGGGGTCATTGTCCTGTTGAAAAAATAAATGATGGTCCAACTGAACATCAAACTGGATGGGATGTTGCATGTCGGTGCAGGATGCTGTAGCAGCCATGCTGGTTCAGTATGCCTCCAATTTTGAATAATTCCCCAACATTGTCACCAGCAAAGGTGGGGACACATTCAAAGTTTTGGCAACTTTCCGGAATGACTGAACGTCATTTCTTTAACTAATGATGGCCACTTGTTTCTCTTTTCTTAGCCGATTGGTTCTTGCCATAGTATGAATTCTGACAGTTGTCCAATGGGGCTGTCGGCTGTGTATCAACCTGACTTCTGCACAAGACAACTGATGGTCCCAACCATTAATGAGACAAGAAATTCCACTAAATTAACCCTGACAAGGCACATCTGTGAAGTGAAAACCATTTCAGGTGACTACCTCATGAAGCTCATTGAGAGAACACCAAGAGTTTGCAGTGCTATCAAAAAAGCAAAGGGGGGCTACTTTGAAGAAACTAGAATATTGGACATGTTTTCAGTTATTTCACACTTTTATGTTAAGTACATAATTCCATGTGTGTTCCTTCATAGTTTTGATGCCTTCAGTGATAATCTACAATATAAATAACCATGAAAATAAAGAAAACGCATTGAATGAAAAGGTGGTTCCAAACCTTTGGCCTGTACGTATGTTATATACACATATAGTTTAATTAAGGTGATTTTTTTTTATCTTTAAGGGGGGAAAAGCAACTTAGAAAAGTTTTTGAAAATCGTAAGGGAAGGTATTTTGTTTCATGCAAGTACCCTAAAAAGACTTAATGCTAGCTAACATAGGTTGGGTGTCTATCTGACAATGCAAATATTATCCTGAGGTACAATTGTGAGGTATTTTTCTTTACTTGAGCATTCTAATTTTATTTGCACACACTGAAAAATACTTGGTCAATTTGAACCCAATTTGGGACAATCTAGCACCGCCCCAGTACCATAAGGATAAAAACCACTGGGTCACCAATCACACACAACCAAATGTGTTATTTTTACCCAGTTTTAGTTTTGACATTATTTCCATTGGGTCATTCAGCCACACCAATATGTGGTCATGTGTTATTTGTTGGGTCATCCATAAACCATGAACTGGATGCTTTTATTAAATATTTTTAGTGTTCTGTTTAGACAGAAAAACAACCCAAAATACCCACATATTGGTGTGGCTGAATGACCAAGAGAAACTCAAACTGGGCTCAAAATAACTATTTTCTTTGGGTGTCATTTGTGACCCTGTGTCCATGCCCATGGGTACTTGGTCAGCGCTAGACTGACCCAAATTTGGTTAAAATTTACCCAGTATTTTTAGTGTGGATGAGTGAATTCTGAAGCCTTTAACAGGGGGTTGGGGGGGGCATGGCGGGGTTGAGCAACATGCAACTGAGTCATTCCTCCCTGAAGGCAAACATTTTCACCCAACTTCATTTCTCCAACAGGCAGGCTCACGTTCTCTGTCTCTCGTACTGTGTGTTTGTGTCCAGACCAGATATATATTCATCCTGCTATATGTCCTCAAACATGCAGCTTCATGCTCTGCCCTCCACTGCAGGCACACATCTGAAAGACAGAACACGAGGGAGTTTGTCGTTTCGCAGCGAGAAAGTAAGTCGAAGAAGAAACGTCATGAAGAAGCAATGTGTGAGTGTGTATAAGTGTGTGTGTGTGTGTGTGTGTGTGTGTGAGGAGCCTCCCTCCCCTGGGGTTGTGTATGGGCTTGTTACAGCCACATTCCTCCACTCAGCTGCTTCTGAGCAGCACATTCCAGGAGATAGACAGAGAAAAGAGAGTGAGTTAAAGGGAGGAGAAAAGAAAGAGACATAGGAGAAAGGGAGATAAGAGGGGAGTAAGGAGAAATAGAGAACAAGACGTGTTAAATGAAGCAAAGAGGATGGACAGGGGTAAGTTGTTGAGTAAGAATACGGGACTCTTACTATGATATGTAATCAAACCCTTGTTGTGCTTCTTTTCCACAGAGATGTCAAAGGTCAGGGTCAGATGCAGTACAGAGAAAACAGAAGCAATGCAAAGAAAAGGAAGTGACAGAGAGAAGGGGCTGGATCTCCAGAGGCCATAGGGTCTTTTGTTAAAATAGTGTTCCCCATTCAACCATAACACACACGCACACACACACACACACACACACACACACATACACACACACAAAGTAAAGAAGAGTACTCTTTGGTGTGGGTTCATCTCTTTAGCATGCTTGACCTGTTTCCGCTTAACTGTGGAAGAAAGAAACAAATCTCACCACCATCACACATAATTCAACCGCAGACGTCATTGCACTCCATTCAGACCCAGTAGATAAACACAAGTATAACATGCTGTTATCTGGTAGTTTATTGGCTTAAAATAATAACAACAAAAAAACTTAAAAATAACTTGACTGATCAAATTGAAAAACATTAGGTTCAAATGGTACAATTCTGTCTGCACATGAATAATATTGCTAAACATCATTTTCAGGATAATATGCAACATAACTAAGATTTAATTGTCTGTGGCTAAAACTATGAATTAGATCTTAAAAGCCCCGTGACATGGTGTTCTTTGGTTGCTTTACGTAGACCTCAGTGGTCCCCTAATACTGTATCTGAAGTCTTGTTCCCAAAATCATCCTTGGTGCAGAATTACAGTCACTAGAGCCACTTCCACGATAAGCTTTCCTTAGTATGTGCCATTTCTGAGTCTGCAGCTTTTAAAAAAAGGGGGGGGGAGGTGGAGGCTGGGTGTGTGTAGCCTTGACCAACTGCCACTTTGCTTGTTTAAAAACCATGATGTCTCTCTCATGGGTGGGCCAAATTCTCTGGGCGGGCAAAGCAGAGCAAGGGGAGCTAACCTTGCTCCTTATGACCTCAGAAGGGGCAAGATTCCAGATCGGCCCCTCTGAGCTTTTATTTTCTCAAAGGCAGAGCAGGATACACAGGCCTCAGTTTACACCTATCACCATTTCTCGCCACTGGGGGACAACAGGCAGGCTGTGCACATTTTAAAGTGAAAAACCTCAGAAAGTGAATTTTCATGCCATGTATAGTCAACTGAATATCTGACAGACAAACGACATTTCAATATATCACCTTGGGCTTGTTGACACACTGCATGTTGTGTGTTTTCTCTGTGTTGACTCAAATTTCACTTTATTTTGTTTAAGAGAGGAGAGGAGAGCAGAGGAGAGATTTACCAAGGCAGGCTCTGTTATCAGACATGTTCAAATCAGCTGTGTCCCTGATGTCAAGTAAATAAAGAGGGTACAGAAACAAAGCAAATAAAACCAAAATGTTTACTGAGGATTACAAGCAAATAGGTTTAAAGACAAGAGCAACAAAAAGCAGTTTGTGTGTGAAAGCTTGTTGGCTCAGTGACAGCGTCTCTCTCTCCCTCTTCCTCAGTCTGAATAGATGGGTTTGTTTGTTGTCACTGGTAGAACTAAAGGAAAACAATGTCACTCAATTCCCCTTCTCTCCATGTTTGTGTTTAATGGAAGACAGTTAATCACGCACAAGTGTCTATTGAGTTCCCGTCCTCCGGCATCTGTATCCAGAATACTCATTTATTTCCTCTTTTCTCTCCTTCTCTCCATCCCTATTGCTCTTTCTTTCTTAACAGTTTGGCAATCATGTTGTAAATTGCATTTATAAAATAAAAGGGAACTGAATGCTTAAAACTGACATACCTTAATAAAGTTATGAAACCACATTTCTATTGCATAATTTCACACGTTTAACAAACTTACACACACACAAGTCTTAGTGAGTAACATAAGGCAGGCTTACAGTGGCACACACACACACGCAAAATTGTGTAACCGGTGTGACCATCAGTGGAGATTTTTCATGACAAATTTGTTTGTTTCTATTTATGGTTGTATCTTAATCCAGATTATATATCTTTGCCATTAATCTGTTGGCTGTCATCTGCTTCTTCACTCTGGTCTTTACATGATATCTATCTATCTATCTATCTATCTATCTATCTATCTATCTATCTATCTATCTATCTATCTATCTATCTATCTATCTATCTAGCCATCTAGCCATCTAGCCATCTATCCAGCTAGCTGGCTATGTATCAGTTATCCAGATTAAAATCCAGTAACTGCTCTGGCTTTGAGTGACAGGATTATCATATAGAGAAATTGACTGCACCTGGACCTTTTGAATAATAGAAATGATTTAATTGAAAGGTGCCATTCCCAGAGTGACATCTTACTGTGTGTTACTTTTACTTCTAATTTTGAGTTGTAATATTGCTACTTAAATAAGCGACTATTCTGGCAAATTACAGAAATGTTAGATGTAAGAGTGTAAAGTTCAGGACTAATTTTGATTAGAGGTCAATGAGAAAATTCATCCCCTTCGCCACAACTGAAGATAAAAAGCCTGGTTTATAAAACAATTATACAAGACACGGGGGGAAAAATATGTATGCTAAATTACAGTAAAGGACATATGTAGTCTTCTCATAGAATAACTTAGAGGCTGGAAAATGAAATCAATTTAATCTATTCTTTGAAACAGATTTCATACTAAACAAAAATCCAAATGAGTTTAATTGGCACAGCTGTTGTAAAGAGGCACGACTTTTATTTATATTTGACTTTTATATTTTATACTTTTAAAAATGTAAATTGTCCTTGGTCTATCTGGCAGATAATTACATATTTGAACATACATGCACAAACAACACATAAAACAACATTGACCAAATGAATCTGACGAAAATACCACTTATTTCTATGGTATGCAAACTCCAAGCCATTCACAAAATGTAAGAAAAAAAAGATTACTGTACCATTTCATTTATTACAAGATAAATTACATTAAATCAATGTACATAACAATATGACAGTTAAATCACAAATGTCTTATATTTAGGGTTTACAATATTTTGGTAATTTCTTTTAATGCTTAATCTTGTCAAAACGACAGACACACTTTCTATCCAATCAGACTTGGATCGTTGGCAGAGCTACATTCACGTAAACCAATGGGATTTTAATTTATGGTGTCAGCTGTCCAATCACAGGCCGCTATATCCTGGAAAGGGAAGTCCATGTTCTCCTTCGGCTTTGCCCAGTCCGGATGTTCCCCAGTAGCGAATAACGAGCAGCAGTGTGTGAATGTGGCAACCGAGGTAGACAGGGAGGGGTAGATAGACTGACCAGACCAGGGTTTTTGTCTTCTTTCACTCTTTTTCTTTTCCCACAGAGCCTCATGTTAACAGTTTATGTGACGCCACGGTTGTAAACTTGTTTGTAGACGTGAAAGCCCGGCCGCCGCTGCTTTTCTTTGGGACTACGTTAACCGTTAGCGTTGTGAAAACAGCCCAGAAGAAAGAAGGAAAGGGTGAAACAACATGGGGCGATAATAAAAAAAGAAGGTGTTGTGTTATGAACCGACGATGACTCTCTGGGAGGACCCGTGAAGCTTATTTATTTTTAATTTATTTCCCTTCTCCCTTTACCTTGTGTCCCGTTTTTGTTTTATTTTTGAATTTTCACCTCCCTTGCTGCTTTGGGAGGTTTTTTCTTTTTTAAAGGAAAAGGCAACGGGATACGTTACAAGAGGACTGAAGGATGGACCAAGCCGGCATCCTGAGAAAGTTTATCCAGGGGGTGAAGGCCATGAGCGAGGGGGACGAGGAGAGGGGAGAGGACAACTTCGGCAGCGACTTTATGGTGGGTCAAAATTGAAATGCCCTTACCTAGCCTCCTTTAACTTATATCTATCTGAACCAAACCTCTCTCCCTTCACATTGTCCACCTCTTCCTCCATACGGACCCTTCATATCCCACCCCCTCCCCGTCTCCTGGTTCCCTGAATCCCCCAGGAGGTGAGGCAGGGGCGGTCACACTGCCCTCTTCCTTTTCCTCCCATTTCCAGGCTTTACATGGCGGCCTAGCATTGTCTCTCAATCCACAAACACACCACCGGCTCCCGTTTCTTTAAAATAAAGAGACACCAGCAAAGCAAGACACATTCACGTGACTTTTTAGCCCGTGGGCTATTTTTTTTTCTTTACATAGCGTTGTTGGGATAGCTTAGCTTGTAGGTTAATGCTGGCCCAGTGTTATTGTGGCTTACTGTCTGATAACCATGCCTGAATGTAAGGATGCTGTGCAGTAATTTATCGTCATCCCTGATACTCAATAAGCCATCAGTATCCACTAACCAAACTGGCCATAATTGTATGCATTATCTCCTAGTGTTTGCCTTTAGCATCCTGTTTTGTTGTCGTATATGGCTACACGTCTCTATGAAATATTTATAGAATAACTGCAGTTGCTTATTTAGGTTATTTTACTATTGGGCAGATAGGTTCTGTAGTGGATGATAAATCTACTAAGACAAATATATTTGCTGAAGACAGTTTCCTTGCAGACTCAATCCACTTTATTCAACTCTTGTTGAGATAAATAGGGTGACTATAACATTAAATACACACCAATATATAATTTAATCAAATTCAACCGCACTACAAACTACAGCCTCTAAAAGGAACATTAAATTGAATCAAAACCGTTTAAACTGCAAGTTTAAAACTAAACTGAACATTATAGTCTTCATTTCAGTTGTGAGGTGTGAGTGCAGATGTGTTGTATTAGACTGGCAATGTGTACCTAACAAACTGGCAACTGAGTGCATATAATAATCTAGGAAATAATTTAAAACCTAGTGTCTTTCCCCCCTCTAAATGTCTCTCCATAGATGTAGGCTGCAACATGAGCCAACATAGACAAAATATCATTCAAAGTATACAGCAAATTGTGTAGTATTTTGGTACATGTGGACAAGGTGCTTTTTAAAATAGGCATTTTTTGTTTGCCTTAACAATGCCCACAATGCATTCCTAGAGTCTGTTGTGTCACAACTCCTGACTCAAAATAGGACTTGTCTTCCTTGTGAAATTGCTGTAATAGCCACAACAGGTACTGCACTTCTGTAATACCATTTGCATAAGTAGAAGTCATTTTCGTTAAATGGATTTGATTAAAATATGTGAGGAAATGATTTGCTAACTGGAGGATAAATGAACATTTCATTTTAAATGTCTGTACAGTAACTGTTAGTAAAGCCTCTAAAGGATTCTCCGTTATAGTTGAACTAGGTGTAGTAGTAGCAGCGGAGTTTGTGTTTCTTTGTTAATTCACATTATGGTCCAGGGAAGTTAAGCGTCTCTCTGTTTTCCTGTACTGCAGTTTGATTATTTGTGAAAGAGGCTAATCAGCATCAGAACAGTTAACTTTTTATCCTTTTGCCTACGGACACACACAAACACACACTTCATTCTCCTTACTTCCCTACTTCATGCAAGCTGCTTGCTGGAGCTTGCAACATTCTTTCTTGGCTCATTTCATAACATTTTGTCCTGGCTTTAAATCTGGAGCTTTCTCAACTCCTGGGCACAATTTGGATAAAAGCTACACAATTTGTAAGGCCTCTCTTTCTGAAATTAGGTGCATAACACATTCTGAAATAAGGGAAACTCTGTGGATGTGTCACATTGTGTGCTGATGACTTGGTCTGTCCTGTCCTTCGAGCGTGTGTTTCATAGAGGAAAACAGGGAGGTAGCGGATGTTGCGTTAAAACCTTTGAGGGGCGTTAGGTTGGACATTGAGGAGGTGCTTTATGGATGTGGGAGAGAGCAATGCATGTGATCAGACTAGAAATTCTGTGTTATTGCCACTTAGTTGGAATAATGATCTATAATCTCTATTACTCTATCTCTACTAAAAAAATAATCAGTGCACATTTCTATTGGCTGCTAAGTAGAGTTGAGTGGGTAAATATAGGTTCTTCTTTTAGCACAACCATACCTCTCATTCATTACTTTACACACATCCACGCCTTGTCACACTGCCTCCTACAACCACAGTCCTCTGCTGTTGTACATGGGAGGACCCATAGTAGAGGTGATATTATAGCTTATTGTTGAAGTAGAAAAGAGTATCTTTATCAAGTTTCCCAACAAAACACCCCTCATCCCCTGCTGCTACTGAAAATGGCAGCCTTTTAATCAGAAACCCTCTTTTCTAACTTGCAGGTCACCACTGACTGCCTGACGGGTCTTGCTTTTTTATGTGATTTTTGTTCAGTTTCCTTTCATATGAGCTTTATTGGCATGAAACACAATAATTCCTTTCTGCGGTGAAACTTATTTCCTGTTAGCCTTTTGTCCATCTCGTGTCCCTCTACACAGTAATATGACCATTAAACAGTTCATGTACATCATCTTTGGGCCATGTTGTAAGCGATTCAATTTGAACTATTTCTTAAATCCGATTATTCACAGTAGTCACGTTCTTTTTTGGCATGCAAACTTGCTGAATGTCGGCTTTGTGGCATTCATATAAATGGTGCTTCAAGCTAAATTTGCTCTCAGCTGGCAACATCTGCTGGTGAATTAAGAGTTTCATCTAAATTATTCAGCAGACAAACCAGCTTGTAGATGAGAAGAAACTATGTTCAGCTTGAGAACAGGTGGGCTGTGTACAAGTATACCAAGCACAGTTAAGACTCGTCATCAGCCACAGCCAGCATGTTAGCTGGTTGCTGCCGTCCCGTCGTACCAATTTCCGAGCCTTACGTGAAGCTTTCAATTGCTGGAGTCAAACGCACAACACCACAAGTGCCTAGGGTGTGCTCTTTTGCACACTGACTCACCAGAACACCCCAACATAACACCCACTTTAACTCCCTATTGTTGTTTATATATAGAATGTGTTTTGTAGGCATAATTACAATGCTCTAGAAGGGCAACATCTCAAAAAGGATATGCTGTGTTTGGTACTCTTTTTGCAGCTGTTGAAACTCTTGAAAATGTTTCCGCCTAGCACACAAATTTGAGATTTATTTTTTTATTTTTCTTCATTTTTGAGATCCATTTTGGCTGTAAGAATTAGTGATGGTGTTCATGGAGAACCCAACAACTGATCTAATTACACGGCATATCCTGATGCATGTTGTGCGGTTACATCAGCCCCCCCAATGACGTACAAATACAGTCCTGAGTCTGAAATTTAAAGGTGTAAATTGAACACATATTTGACGTAACAGTGGTGATATAGTAGCTATAGTTAGCCTTCCATTGACTGCCATTCATTTTACCGTCACTTTGACAAGGAATGACTTTGCATCTGAAGCATTTCCAAGCTCTATTTTCCATTGTTTATTTCTAAAGAAACATGACAACGTATAAAAGGCTTTATTACCTTGTATCTGACGTTATGGCTCCGTAGCAGATGTTTTTATAAAAATAGGCTAACGATTGTCATGACCATGCGACTTACTGTCGCATAGTGGAGGAATTACCGAACAGTACTGGAGAAGCTCTCAGACAGTTTAGACTTACATTAGCTGTTTATCTATAATTATAACCAGCATGTTTGTTAGCAGTAATTAGCCTGTGCCTATGTTATCGCCTAACATATACCTACGCTCTCCGTCTCTGCAAGATTGGGAATGATTGAGATTTCTCTAGGCACAGCTACCAGAAAACTTACAACTGTCAGACACGTTGCCCACGTCACATCTACGTCTTCAAGCTCAGTTGGAGGCTGCGCAGTAACACTCAGCTATCACCGGAAAAGTGCTTCTAGTAGACTTTACTGGTCTCCGTCCACAGCAACGGCATTTGTTGGTCAATTTCTTAAACTGAAGTATTATGTAGTAATCAAATAGCTAGATTACATACTGCCATATCCTCTCAAACACATACAGCATATTAACCAGTATGTGCCTATAATTACAGTTTTGTATGTTGGTGGATTTAAATGGCAGTAAGAAACTCCAGTCCAGTGACTTCAGCGATGATATCATTAAGCATATCATCAGTAAAAGACACACGTTATGGCCATTTGAACCAATCTGGTCCGATGATGATGGCTTCATTGAAAGAGATACAAGTGGGATGAAAGGTGAAGTACTTACTGTCAGGTCCTGGAGTCTCATGACGCAGGTTCTGCAAAATTGGGGCGTCTGTGGAGTCGCTGGTTCCGCACAACCAAACAATTTCAATCTTACTTGTTTCACAAGGGTGGTTATCAACTGGCTCTGGTCAACCCACGACTTTGCAAACCAGCTATTAGCGCGCTTACGTAAGAGAGGCAGTTTTTGAACAGACAGTTACAGAGATGCCATTAGGAACACATCCAGAGAAGATGTAAAAAGAAAAAACATTTGGGGAAAATAGTGCAGATGTAATATGATTTTGTATGAAGAAACAGCATCAACACACAACAAGAATACTGTATAAAACTTGCAAAATTAAGTCACCCAAAAGGTCAAATATATCTAAAAAAAAAAAAAAGAGAGATATACGGAGTCTGGTTTAGATTGCGTTTACCCTAAATGTATCATCTTATTTCAAAATGAAGCACAGTTTTTATTTTGAAGGGTAATGGGATAACTAGAGGACCCTGCAGTGGGTTCAGTCCCTTGACAGAGGGAATTTGGGAATCAAAGTTCATTAAAGTTCAACAATATGCGAAAACTCAGTGTGGGTTCACTTGGCTGCCATGAACGAATGATCTGATGTGGACATTTTCGTTCAAATGAATTGAACAAGGTGTTGCATTTAATTGTGACCCGTCCCGAGTTATATAGCAGACTCACAAATCTGGCTTTGTGAAACCAGCTTCAGGCTGCTAGATTGACAAAGCAAAAGTTAAACAAATCAACAGTGAAAGTAACACCTTGAACTGTGACATATCTCTTAATACTGTTCCCTTTTTAACTTTTTTTCCCCCATTCAGAACACACTAAATAAGAGTTTACTTGCAAAACGTAACATGCTATATCATTGTTTTTCTCGATTATTATTATTATAGCCGAAATCATAATCCCAAATTCAAATTTGGATTAGTTGCACAGCCCTACAGCCTGCTGTTGTGGATGTAATGTGTCTGCAACACTTTCCGCAACTTTCAGAGAGAAGACATTCGTCTTACATGCATGCTCACTTTCTTAATTTGATTAGGACTTGTGTATTTCTACATAAAAAGCGTACCTTTATAGTATTTAGAAGACAGTTGTTTGGTGACAGTGTTACGAGTATAGAGCTAACCAAGGCCAGGTTGATTGAACAAATGCTTGTGACCTCAGTGTCATGGGAAACCCTCTGTAACTACCAGGCCACCGCACAGCCTAAAAGAAACATGCTATTACAGAAGCCCTTTTATTCAAAAGTGCCTCAGTTGTTGTAGAACATGAAGCGGAGAACTCATTTCTATAAACACATTGCCATTTTGGCATCAGTTCATATGTGTGGCACTTGAACAGACGTCTGCATATCAACAGATCCTTGGATATTGCAGGCCATGTGTGAGATGGCAGGCAATACTTTGTGTGTCTTTATAGGTGTCAAAATCCTTTCACAGGTCCAGCAAATGTAGCTACAAACTAGTACTTCACGTCGGAAGATTAAAGACAGGAAATCAATCACACAGTCGGAAACAAAGTCTGATCTGTGTGATCCGCCTGTCATGTGATTGTTTCTAAACACACTGTCGAACCTGCTTTTGGTAACACTGCGCTCGTGTGTGTGTGCACGTGTACTAGTGTGTATGTGTACGCCTCACCTTTGCCAGTAGATTACTCCCGTGTAGCACATCAAAGAAAAGAAAAAGTGCAAGCACACGCTTCTCTAAACATGTGTCCTGTCGGGCAGACATTACACACTCAGAGGGGAGGCAAGAAAATGAGATGTGGCAATATCTAACGTGTGTGTGTGTGTGTGTTCTTGTGGGTTTGTGTGTAGTAGCTTTTTCCACTGTCCCCAGGGGGCTTCCCCTTGTCCTTTCTTAGTTGTGTGTGTGTGTACATTTTAAGTGCCTGCACACACACATTTCAGCTTGCAGCACATGATCTAGAAGCCTTTATGCCCATGTATTACAAAAACACACATAGTGCTAGGCAGTATGACCCAACATTTGTATCACAGTATTTTTTTAAGATTCTGGCGGTTTCAATTTTTTTCTTTCTTTTGCTTGACTGGGCCTTTATACAGGTTTATAACAGCTGATTTCTACTGTCAGGAGTACAAAGAATATCATAGAAACATTTTAATGTCGTCATGTTTGCTAAAAGCTTTGATTACTAAAAGGTTTGCTTGGGTCCACAACATTATACAATAACGTTATATTAGGGCTGGGTAATATGTCGATATTATATTGATATTGGGAAATGAGACTAGATATCGTCTCAGATTTGTGAAATCTTAATATCACCACTTAGTCATTATATCTACATTACTGAAGATTATTTATCCTAAATTTCATTGTGAAGATATTTTGTTAAAGCACCAATTGTCAACAAGATAATATCGCCGCAATATTGTCATCGAGGTACTAGGAATAGAATATAGAATATTGCTATATCTGATTTTCTCTATATCGCCCAGCCCTACCTTACATGAAGGAGAATGCATGAAACAGTTTGGCAAAAACTATTCTCATTGTGCAAAGTGGGAAAGTAAACTTAAATCGAATGAATACACATACATACAACTTTAACATTGTTTCCCTTTTAAAATAATAATAACGTTACCCAACATGCCGTCCGGTGGTGTAAATTTGTAAATGTAAAATAATTAGTGTTAGAAATTTAGAAACTGTGTTAAAGAGAGTTAGTTGTGGGTTATTAATTGTTGTGTTTCAAAGTTACTACCATGACTGAGAAGGGAAATGAACGTACAAACCGGTATACCTCCCAGCACTAAGCACACACACAAAACATCTCACTGGTCAGGGATGCAAGGACCCCATTTATGCGTAACAGCATGGTAGGCTTTTGCCAGCACATAGTGTTTTCAAGAGAAGGGTGGACTTGTGTTTAGGGAACTCAGCTAAGGCAGTCTACTGCTTTAGGTTTATGTAAATATATCCAAGAAAATAATGCATACTTGTTTTCAATTTGGCTTTTTAGCTGCTAAAATCCACCATCTTCCATCACTGACTACAAATTGAGAGGCCTGGTGTTTGTACGGCTGTGTGCTTTTATTAGCTTGTGTGGGTGCAGGGGGCTACACTGCGAGGGTTGACTTGCTTGCGTGCGTGCGTGTGTCAACCACTGTAGGCCCGCCTTATGTTACTTACTAAGACTTCCTAATTTCCTCTGGTGTCACAAGTCTTCTTCTTTCTCACCCGCCCTCCTCCCACGGCTTAACCTAGAAACTCTCACTCTTGTGTGTGTGTGTATCTCTACATAATAAAAGCTAGCTGACCCACAAACAATGTTGAAGAACTTTATTGATCAAGATTAGGAGAGACCGCTTAAACACTGGAAATTCTGCAGTAAATACCCTGTGTGCAGTGTGTGACTTATGTGAAAGGAAATGGCTACATTGAGCAGTCATCTTTGCCATGGCAACGCACACTCACACGAACAAACATGTCGGCAGCATCTGTGTGTCCTTGAAGTAGACAGGATACACCAGTTGTTTGTAAAATTAGTATATTGGTAAACAGACAAATGTCAAATGAACGCACAGAAACCCACACTTAAGATGTATAAATCACACAGGCATGTTACAGAATCAGGCTTAGCGAGAACAGTTTGATGGGCTGTGAATTTCAGAGCCGGGAAGTGATTACTAATACACGCACACAAACACTAAGCACACACTAAACTCACAATGAGCTCCTGTCCCAGTCGATTAGGATTATATGCGGTTTGTCCACATCTGCTTCCTGCAGCAGGCCTCGCTCCAAAGCGGGAAATTACCACCAGGCAAATACTGCTAAATGTTAACAGCTTTGCACTGAAGTCGACAATTTGACTAAAATGCAACATGTCAAACTTTTCAGGTTGTGTCTTTGGGCTCCAGGAATGGGCCTGTGTCTTAGTGCTTGCAGTAATAATTTCCATATTGATGATATCCTTAATTTTTTACCTTATGCAGTGAGTTTTAGAGGGTGCTTGTGGTTTCAAGCTAGAACTGGACAATTGATAGATATATCAATATAGTGAAAGGAGACTGGATATTGTCTTATACTGTGGATATTGTTATTTCATAATATGGCATAAGTGTTGTCTTTTCCTGGTTTTAAAGGCATTTAGTGAAAGCACCAATGGCCAACACAGATGATTGTGGAGAAGGAGGGGAGTCATTCTGATCTTCACGGGGAAAGTCACATGGTGGTCATCTGCAGAAACGCGTTACGGGGGGGGTTCAGTGTCTAACTTAGGGACACGTCTCAAACCCTGACTGAGAAAATGCACAACCAATACTGTAAATGTGTTTCTGTATCTTGTAAGACATTTTTGAATCCTTACAAGCCCTCCTCCACTTGCTTTTCCTATCCAGTTCTCTGACTGCCCACTCTCTAAGACTGGCCACTGCGTAATTGTCTAGCGTCTATCGTTGTTATTGCGTCATGGCGTTTTGTGGTTTGTGTATTCAGTTTTCTTATTCTCTTTACTTGGTAATGCCTTAAATTCAAACTTCAATATTTCCATCCAAAATTTGGGTAAATTTTAACACAGGTTCCAGAAAACTGGCGAAAGAAATGCAAAGTAATCCATCTGCTGTTATGTGATTTACGAGGATTTGAGCGCATTGAGATAAACAGTTATTCACGCTAATTCTCCAGTATTTTTTAAACCATTAAAGAAGAAGAGGATGGAACCAGATGGCATAATATGGGTGCCAGTCAAACCTCATATCATGTCGTATTTTATTGCTGTTTGTTTGTTTTTTTAAATTGAGGAAACACAGATACGTAATCACCTCACACACAGATATTCTGATATGTCAACCAGAAGACAGTCTTCTGATAATTGTTATTGTTTTTCCACATCTCCCTGATCTACTCAAGTCCCTCATCTGTTTCTCTGACTGTCCCACCATCTCTTTCACCACTACATCCTTCCTTCTGCTTTTATTTTATCAGTCCACTTTGTTTTGTCTTTTGACGTAAAATCCACAAACACACCGACTCATTATTCAAAGAAAGCAGTACAAGTAGGTTTTCTGTGTCTGTCGTTCTGTCATATAGCATACTGTATAAGGCTCTGTGTACTGTACAAGCTGAGATTTAAGGTCACAAAGGAAGTGGGCACCCAAAAGTGGCGGTGGTTTTAAGTGTTTGGTTGGAGCGGGTGCTTTCAGTTCAGGCCAGGTCCTTCCTGCTGTCGGTGTGACCGGATTGCCGACCACATGCACGCGTTTGCAATCAAAAGCACATGAATGCAGGTGAGAGGCTGGTCCCTGTATACACAACACTGACTTATATTGGCCAGTAGTCATTAGGTGGGAAGGAGTTCTGGACCCCTGACTCATGCCAAACGTCAGGGTGGGGTTTCATGTTATTTCACAGCGGTTGAGCTTGATTATTCATCTCTCTTTAACCGTTAAACCAACAGTAGACACATGACATGGTGATCTGTTTTTTTTTTTAAATACACAAAACAACAAAACAGTGTGAAGGAATAATTCAAAATCTTGAAAAATAACCTAATTTGCTTTTTTGCAGAGAGTTAAATCAGAAGATTGATACCACTCTCGTATGAAGCTGCAGTCAGTAGCTGTTTAACTTAGCTTTGCATAAAGACGGGAATAAGGGGAAACAGCTAGCTTTACTCTGTCTAAAGTAAAGTAAGTCTCCATTAAAATCAAAATGCTGTCAAGTTGTGTACTGTCAGTTACTTGGCCGATATCAGGAACTTCCTCTTGTTGCTTGTTTCCTGTCCTTATGCTAAGCTAATTGGTTGTCTGCTCCACCTATATATATATATATATAT
>NC_048429.1:9201124-9222980 GCF_013103735.1 Etheostoma cragini | reverse complement strand
CCCCCCCCCCCCCCCCCCCCCCCCCCCCCTCCTCAAAAGCTACAGATTTAGAAATGGCACGTCCTAAGGAAAGCTCATTGCGGAACTGGCTCTAGTGACTGTAATTCTGCACCAAGGCTGCATTTTGGGAAAGAGACTTTTAGGGGACTACTAAGGTCTAGATAAAAGTATCCAAAGAGCTCCATGTCGTGGGACCTTTAATGCTGCTGCGGAGTCATGCTGCTGTATTTATATCAGCCCTTTTTTTCCACAACTACGCATTCACTCGATTATGCATTCAGCATTTGGTGTAGTCACACTTTTCTGTATTCCCAAATATGACTATGCACATTAGTTTTTTTCTGATTTAGGACACTAATGCCACACAGAGAGGGGGAAGCAGCAAGTCAGTCGAGCTCATTGAATTGGCAGAGGGAGAGAAGCAGAGCGAGGCGTGTGTGTGTGTGTGTGTGTGTGTGTGTGTGTGTGTGTGTGTCCGTCTGGCCGTCTGTGTCCTCTCTGCCACTAGTGCTTGACCCCCCCTTCCCTTTTTCCCATTGCTTCCACAGGAAGAGCATATTTTATGCCAATCAGTGCCTACTGCTGAGTTCAAGAAAGAGAACATGTTTCTCTTTTTGTGTGTGTTAGTGTGTGTGTGAATTATTCAGTGTGCCAGGGAAGTACAGTGATGCTGACTTATTCAGCCAAGAGACAGAAAGTGGGTTAGACCCACTAACAACTACATCTTGCTCTCGGTTTACCTCTCTCTACCCACAATACCTCTATTGTGTTCTTTCTATCTTTGTTGGTTTGAAAAAATATATCGAGCATTCACAGGAAAGGGTCCAAACCAGTCATGCTGTTTTATTCCTCTGACTGATAGGAAGCAAGAAAACAAATGGAACAGAAGGGAATGGAAAGGTAGAAATAGAGTCTGGAAGGACCAAGAGCCATGTGAAAGATTTTTGGAATTATTTTAATCATTTGTGCTTTTAATTCTAATGAAAAAAGAGTTGTTAAAAACACTGTTGCAGTGTTGACCACTAGTTGAACTTTTGACAAAAGTGCAAGTGAACATCTTATAAGAGATGTCCGTCAGCTGTTGAGTAATTGTCTTCACACATTTTGCAGTCACGACCACAACAGCCATCAGCGTAGGTGGTTTCAGTGCATTCTTGTCTTTAATGTGTGAAAACATAGGAACTGAGTGTTTTCTAGTGTTTTAGTAACTTCCCTTTCCTGTGAAGACAATTGTTTTGTACATATGCTTTTTTGCATAACACAAACGATACACTTGTATTCTTATGATCAGTTGTTTAAAAGGTACTCTGCATATCATTCAGTGGTTCTAGGCTCTTAAATGAGGATTTGTTTTTGTTTTTCTTATTTATATCATTGTACATAACTTCACAACATGAATTTTTCAAGCAAAAAAAGAATATATAAATAGAAGATAACAAGCAGGTTAATTGATGATTTTTTTCCCCCCACTCTAGACCCATTTAAAAAAATAAAAAACAATTGTGGGTACTGTGGCTAAGTCGTAGATGAAAGACATTCACCTGTTCAGCTTCTCAAACATGATCATTTGCTGTATTGCTCTGTATTATAATTGTGGCTAAGTTGTATCTTTCAACTGTCATACAAAACAAGAAGTCACAGTTTCCCAGAGCCCAAGGTTATGTATTTAACGCCACATATTCGGCAATTATTAAGACTTAAACAATGACTTAGTTATGAGAATAGTTGCAACATTTTCTTTCTATCAATTAATCGAATAATTGACTCATTGTAACCGATATTGACAATGATCATTTGTTTTAGACTGCCCTACAAGAGCTTTTCCATCACTTGGCACTTTGGAGAAATTGATACACCACCAACTGCAACATATAAGAATTGAATTGAGGAATACACTTGAGTATTGATAGACACAAGCATGTTTACTTTTCTTTGCCCGCTTTTCTGGACCCCCCCCCCCACCACATTCAGGACAGAAGCTAGTGCGAAGCAACAGTGTGTGGAGACAGCGTGTGAATGGACGACAGAAACGCGGAATAAAAGAACCCATTAGCTTAGTTACCAAGTGCCTCTTAAAAGCCTTGGCTCTCCGTGTTTTCTTTACTTCCCTTCTCCCTCTCTCTCTTTCCTCCCTGTTCACCTCCCCTTTGCCCCATCGAAATCTCTACCTTATCTGGAAAAAAAAACATATCTCCTCTCCTTTTTATGTTTCCCTTATACTCCACCTTTCATTGGTTGAGAAAAGGTACAGAGCAGCAAGCAAGGACTCTCTGCCTCTGCTTAATTTCTTCTGCATCCTCCAGGCTTACCCATTATTTGTATTTGTGTGTGTTAGTGTGTTATGTAACAGAGGAAGTAAGTGTAATTAGAAACAGGGTCTGTCTGGGACAAAGGAAAGTAAAAAGAAAAATGGCGAGACCGATAGAAGCTAACATTTATTTCTTTAGGTTACCAGGCTTATGAATGGTCAAATTCAACTATAAATGCTGGTTCAAGTGTGTTGTAGATATTTTGAAACGCTGTCTGTAAAATATCTTATCACTGCAGCCTCTCAGAAGTGTCAGATGCATATTTCGAACATAAAAACCAATCTCTTGACTTCATTCAAGTTGATGGAAAACACTCCCAATCCACATTTAACTATGCAATGCTTAAAATGGAAAACTTACAATGTTTGCATACAGCTTGCCTGGTTGGAACTTCTTTGTTAGAATAATAATATGACAGTGTAGCTTCTATACTTAACTATACTGTCAAGGTGCTCTTGGCAAAGAACAGTCTATAAACAAACTGACACACCTCTGCTTTTCTAGTACAATATTTGTGTCAATGACCATCATGTGACAGGAACAGCCTGTCATGTAAATAAAAGTTGGCCAGGTCAGACAAGCAGACCTTCAACTGAAAGTTTGTCGGCTTGATCCCTTGGACTGAGAGAGGGAGGTGTAAGTCTGGAATTACAAATGCGGAAATGTCTGAATAAAAGCCTTACGCATAAGCATTAATGAAAAGTTATTTTCTTGGATTGTTTCTGTGGCTAATCCTTTGCAGTTTGACCTCCTGATTGTTGAAGTCGTGACCTTTTGAAAACATAAAATCTCTTTCTAACTGGCAGCTGACAGTCTATCATGTATAGATTCAAACTAGCAATGCAGGGCCAAAGCAAATCATTGAATTGGTGCTACAGATGTCAGAATTTATTAGCTCTAATGGGAGAATCTTGACTTGTGCTTTCCAGTTTGCTGTAAATGAACTGGTCTCTAAAAGGAAATTACTTATCAACATGACAGTGTTAGAGGGCACAATTGTGTGCATGTTTGTCTCCAGATAATGGGTTTTGCGGGTTGAGGGAATCACAAACCATCACAAATCACTGTTGCCTGCCTTCTCTCGCTCAATGTGTGTCCTTAGTGTGTGTATTTGTGTTTGTGAGTGTGTGTCTTCCCGGGCTTTGGCCCTGCACAGAAGCAGACCTCTGTTGGAAATGTAATTCACATGAGGCCAGAAGAGCTCTAATGCTATTACACCACACACACACACACACACACACATGCACAGCTGTGTTGCCGCCCACAGTCTCTGTGTTTACCTCTCTTTCTCTTAAACTGCTTTTCCTGGTTTCCTCTCCCTCATCTTGTCATCGGGGTTTATAAAGACGAGTGAAACAAAATGAAAGGTGGATAACTCATTATGTCTTTTATGGTGCCTCTGTGCCAATAGTCTAAACTGTTTGAGTGTGTCAGTAGTGTATTCAGTGAGTACAACAGTCAGCTCGTCAGTTTATGAAGGCACTGAAGCCCTGTGTCAAAAAGGTAACTTTCAGAAGGAAAAATAATAGAAGACAGGAGTTGAAAGTTATGGTGCGTGGGGGAGAGAGAGATTCATCTGAGTCACAATTATCTCTACCCGTTGTGGAAATTAAGTGTTTGTAGCTTTGTAGATACACATCAAGATTAACATGTAATGCAGATATAAGCCTACAGAAAGCAATGTGTTCTTCAACCGAAGCTGCGACTATATGGGACAGATGTTCTCAACTATGCAATATTGTTTTTGATGTTGTAGTTTTAACATTTTCATCACAGCGGATGGTTTGGATCTTTGTTTATATGTGTGTCTGTGTAATAGCACAGAGCTAATGTTGTGTCAGAAGAGAAACAGGGACAGGAAGAAAAGGTTTGAGATTTCTCAGGAAATCAGGATGTAAAGTATATGTCCCGGTCACTAACACAAGGAAAGCCTGCAGACAGGGCCAGAGAGAAGAGGCAGGCCCATTTTTGTCACACGAGGCTCCAGCAGCCCCGAACGCCCACACAGACTTTCTCAGAGCAGTGAGTGAGAGAGAAAGACATGCCAAATTTCCTCACTTTCTCAGAATGAGAGAAGGTAGTGATTGAACAACTGAGAGAATAAAGAGTGATATCATGTGAACACTATCAGTCGAGCAGCAGCGTTTTTTTAAGGTACAAAAGTCTTGATGGTCTTTTAAAGTTTGACTGCCACACCCGAGGCCGCATTAAATCATGAATGAGAAGGAGTTACGTGGTAAAATTCATCGCAAGTTTAAGAAAGTCCCCAAATTTTAAGTTCTTCGTTGTTGTGGTTTCCTTCCTACTTCAGTTAAGTCTTCTTGAACTTCAGCCACCTATAGATTCTTAGACACTTTTGATTTTCGTTGTAGTATACCTATGTTTACACATTTCTTATTTCAATTTTTTCTTTATAATTTTACACATTGTGTCACCCTTTGATACTCTGGATTTGGCTGCGATGTTTAACTGTTAAAACGGGAAGTTTTAAACCAGGTGCCTTTAAAAAAATTTGGGTTGGAAAGTTGATGTACCCAAAAAAAAAAAAATTCCAAACAGTTCCACCGTTTACGGCTAAGCTCATGGTTGCATTTAGACATGGTGCTGTTCCTGGGCCCGGCGTGACGTGGGGGGGCGTGGCGGTATTGACGATTCCATTTTTAAATTCGATATTCAAGATTGTGAATTAATTTAGATCAATTTTGATTTAAAATCAAAATCGTGACACCCTGAATATTGTAGTATAATGTACTCCAACGACGATGCTATTTGATGACCAAAAATATTTTAGCACTTGAAGTGCGACTAGTGGCTGTAGCTGAAGCCTCTTCCTTCTCATAAAGGATGCTCGTAGCCATGACAGTTACGGAGGGGGGGGGGGGGGGGGGGGCAAGTTTGCTCTGTTTTGTTTGAAATTTACTTGGGACGTCAACAGAAGTGACCATGCAGGAACTTATTTCTCCTGAACTCCTTTCATGCCTGATTGAATTAATTAATGAAATGTCTGACAAGTCACTTTATTGCAAAACTCCTGTAAGTTAAATCATATTTTATGAAACTGTCCTGTTTATTTGCATCATTGCCCGCATGCACATCTGTGTCTTTGGATGTACTGTACGCAAGGCTGTAGTATGTAGGGCTGGGCAGTATATTGATGTTGTATAAATATAGCAATATGAGACTAGATATCGTCTTAGACTTTGGATATATCGTAACATGGTAAGTGTTGTCTTTACCTGGCTTTACAGGCTGCATTACAGTGAAGTGATGTCATTTTCTGAACTTACCAGATTGTTTTAGCTGTTATTTACATTTACCCACTAAATCATTAAATAATTTCTGGAAAATATTGATCAACTCTCATTGTGAAAATAACATTTTGTTAAAGCACCAATAGTCAATCCCTAAAATATCATCACTTGTTTCTATTTTATAAAGCACCTTGAACTGCTTTTGTATGAATGATTGGGGTATACTGTGAATGGACTCGAGTTAAAGAACTGCTAGCTGAGCTTCAGCCTGCAGGCAGACAAGAGACACTGTAATTGTTCTCTTCTCGTTAACTGGATGTGTCAATCAGTGTCTGCCAGTATTTGATTAGGCCACACTTAACTTAATGCACTATCACGCAATGAGGAGCAGGAGTATGTGTGGGGGTGTGGTGGTGTGATATCGGTAGTGGTGTGATTGTTGAAGGATGTGTAATGGGTGTGTATGTTAGGGTTTAACCACTGTAACCTGTGTGTTAGCCAGGATGCTTGGGAACAAATATAATAAAACGGCTTCATTGAAACTCAAATGAATAGTTTTCTGTGTGTAGTGTCACCACAGATTGACAGTTTTTTTCACTGCGCTCTGGAACTCTGTTTTCGTTGTATTCCTATTGGTATGATACCCAGATAAGGACTTCTGTCTGACTGTATCATTTTGCTTTGCTATCATTTATCACTTTTATCTGATCTGTTGAAGAGAAGTGCTCCCATAATGAGTGTCATCCACTACCTTTCCTCTGTTTGTAACTCCATTGATACCTAAAAAACAAAAAAACATGTATTATCTCTGTTGGCGAGAGAGAAGGAAGGGAAGATAATGTATCACTATCTACTAAATATATTCTTCTCTCTGTTTTTTCCAGCGATTACGCAGGTTATCGACTAAATACCGCACAGAGAAGATCTACCCCACCAACGTGGGAGAGAGGGAAGAGAATATCAAGAAGAACAGATACAAAGATATACTGCCATGTAAGTACCGGTACAGCTGCATGTTAATATTTAGTCTATTAATGTGAATGGAATGGACAAAATACCTCCAAAACTTTTCTAAAACAAACTTAAAGTCTTAGTTTGTTGCTTATTGCTTTGACTGATGGAGCATGCAGCAGAGCTGTAGGTGTACCACATGCCTAACCGTATCTGCCAGTGTAGCTCTCGGCTGTCTTGGTTCTCTCCTACTTTCTGTTACTATGTTGTTTAATTTCCGTCATCTACCTTGCAATGTACCAAAATGATTCACCCACACCAAGCCTTAGACAGAATGTTAAGACAGAAATTCACTGAAAATGTGTACACACATACATTTAGACAGATCCAGTGTGTTATAATAGATCATGTCTCATAAACACACACAGAGCTCGCACTGTAACAACCTCAGGGGGAGCTTCCATGACCCAACATCCGTCCTACTTCTTTTATATCTTTATCCTCTTTTTCTCCTCTGTCCATCAATCCATCCATCTATTCATCAATGTATTCATTCATTAATGCTTTTAGTGAATGAGCTGCCGATAAGGCAAAGGAAGAACCGCTTCATCCGTAACAGATGTGTGTTACACACACACACACACACACACACACACACACAGGATTGAGGATGTTGCTCTGTCCATTAACCCATTTACAGTATATTGCCCTCCAGTTTTTACTCCTTTGGCCTCACTATATTCCATTCTATCCATTCTATCCATTTTCTCTCTTTTCTTTTTTTCTTAGTCTTGTTTTGTTTCATCCTCTATTTCTGCAAAGTTAAAAATATTTTTAATGCATCAAAGTAAATAATTTGCTTTCTTTTTTTGTCCCCAGTCGATCACACTAGAGTAAAGCTGACATTAAAAACAACCAATCAGGACACCGATTACGTCAATGCAAACTTTATCAAGGTAAAAAAAAAAAGCTATAATTCCTGCTTTGTTGTTTGGCACTTAGATTACAGTATTGAGAAAATGTACCTGTTATAAATTACTATATGTATCACAGGAACATCTGTTGTGGAGATAAATTGCCTTTACAGATCACCTTAAAAATAGTGCGGAGGTGTGATGTTACTTTCTCTCTCTTCTACCCATCGCTCCCTTCAGGGTATAGATGGCCCAGAAGCCTATATTGCAACTCAGGGCCCACTGCCAAACACTGTCATCGACTTCTGGAGAATGAACTGGGAGTACAATGTAGCTGTGAGTATATGGCTCGTTGGATGGCTAAAAAAGATTTTTCATCAAGCACAACAAAACAAAACAAAACAATGCAAGAATTAAATCCCCCCCCCCCCCCTCCAATACAGTGGATAGTGCCACTTGGCCAGGCATGCCAAAACACTTATTTATGGAATTAAATATTCAATGTATAATCTCAAAATGAAATAGAACAACATGTTGTAAAAATAAAACACAGGGCTTTCAAGCCAAGGAGCAGAGTTCACTTCCCGGCTAAAACAAGACTTTCACCCAGGAAACACTCAATCGTTCCTCAGGAGAGTTTTTATTTTTATTTTGATAATTGTTTGGGCATTTTTAGGCCTTTTATTTGATAGGGCAGCTTAGACATGAAAGGGGAGAGAGAGGGGGAATGACATGCAGCAAAGGGCCGCAGGTTGGAGTAGCTCAGTCTATCAGATGAGCTACAGAGACGCCCCCCTCGGGAGCGTTTTAATCCAAATGCGATCTTTTTCCTAAACTTAACTTGTTGTTTTGGTGGCTAAACATAAGTGCCGCCCCCGCATGACGCTCACTTTTTCTCGTCAAAATGACCATGGCCTCTGAAAGGGCCGTCATCTGGCGGAGCCCGTAGCCGGCTCACAGTCACCTATTGGCAGCTAAACCCATCTACCAGCTGCAGCCGATATGACGGGGATCTGTAGCCGGCGTCCCGGGGGCTCGGCTAAACACATCTAGCAAATGCCGCTCTGATTTTATCGTTCTATCGCACCTTAGACTGTTTACAGTACACTGCTTTACTTGGTGTTTAAAATTCTTCTATTGATAATATGGTCTATTGGGGAAGTAGCATTGATCACTTTGAGGGGTGGGGGGTATACATTTTGTCCACACCGGGGATAAATAAAAAATAAAACAATCAGCAGACGATGGAATATAGAGACCAGCAAGGGGGAAATCCCTCGCACCCTGAAGGTAATTGGAATAAATATTTAATGTGGTTGTCAGGCAGATGGCGATTGATTATGCTTAAACCAGATGGATAGAAGAAGGCGGAGCTCTGATTAGGCTTAACGAGCACTCTGAAAAGCTGGGGGATTGCCGCTGTGATAATTACCTCTGTAGGATCAAAGGGAACGATGTGAGATATAGATGTAAGAGTGAAACGTATGATCAAAAACGATCTGAAGTCTGAACTACTACTGTGGGAATGGAGCATAAAGAGAGGTTGACTCTCAATTTAAGTTTTTCTCAATCTGCTGGGTACTTGTCTGAGTGCCTGGCAACTACAGTATTACATACAGTAAACATACAGGATTGAATATTTTAGGAAATGTAAGATTTGACTGTGAGAGGCTGAGTGTAAATATTGATCCCAGTCCTTCCTGTTTGTGTCTCTGCAGGTTATTGTGATGGCTTGTCGAGAGTTTGAGATGGGAAGGGTAAGGCTGTGATATGTAATCCCTTTTTGTCTGTGTGTTCGTGTGAGGGTATATGTTGGATGTTTATGTGTCTCTACACACAGCCATGTTTTATTATCTTCACCAACGTAGAATTCTATGGAAAAGTAGAATTATTTTTTCGTCCAAGATGTAAAATAGCAAATTTAAATATAAATTGTTTAGCCTTGGTGAAGGTATTTCTAGTATTTCACTTTTTTTTTCTGCCTAGAACAGAATATTCTTTATTAAACCAGTGACTAAACAAATATAATAGAGCCTCTAAAAGTCACTATAAAAAAATAAAGACACAAAAACCCAAACACACCACACATACAAGACATTCACTGCATGATTCATTCATAATACTCAAAAAGCATTAAGTGCAGTTATGACTTTTGGATAAAAACTGTCTGTCCGTGTTTTAATGGTCCTTTAACAGCTGTCCAAGGGCAGTAATTCAAACAGAGTGTCTGTGGTGAGATAAATCTTTAGAATCAGGGTTTTTCCTGGCTCAGAATGGGCTTTTTGGGGGGGGGGAGCACAAAATAGTTAGCATTATCAAACCACGTACAGTAAAGTCAATGAGTCTGTGTTTACTTATTTGACAAAAATGTATGCATTTTCCTGTTATTTTTGACAATTTGAAAAACTAACATATATATGATGCTTGAGTAACTGAGAGCCATATTATCAAAAAAATTTTTTTTAAAAATATTTAAATCACATGGAGAGTCCGTTATAAAACTTACATTAGCTCTAATTTTCAAGTATATGTTCTGCTTGGTCAATGGTTGTTTGGTAAATTGATCTTAAAACACATTTGGAGAGGATAATTAATTGCTATTTTTATTCTCAATTCTTATCATCTTGGTGCTTGTGTTTTTTCTTTTGGGGCTGGCTTAAACCTCTTTGGGGGGCTCCAAAAATTACTCTACGCAGGAAAAACCCTGAGTATGCTCTGGGCCTTTTTTAAGGCAGCAGGAATTGTAAAGATCTTCCTGGGAGGGGGGAAGGCAGCCAGCGGTGACAACCCTCTGGAGCGCTTTCCTCTCTGCTGCTGTGCTGCTGGCAAACCACACTCAGATGCAATAACTAAGTCTGCTTGTATATTTATGTTTGTGAAAAGAGAAACTGAGAGGTCACTAAAGGCAGTTACCAAAGCCCAAGACGTCAAGACATTTACTGAACCAATACTAAAGTGACTGATAGCTCAAATACTTAGCATATGCCTCTAGAAATGTCTGTTTTGCACATGTTGGTATATAAAGTATAGTATCTATGTATTTAGTTTTTCTGTAAATGTCATTGTGTGTGTGAACAGTAAGCTGTGGTATTTGTCTGGTATTTTGTTCTCAGCCAAAGCTAAGTCTTTTTTTTCTTCGTTTTCTGTGGTTAGAAAAAGTGTGAGCGGTATTTCCCGCTGCTTGGGGAGGAGCCCATGAGTTTTGGCCCTTTCAGAATCTCCTGTGTAAGTAGACAAATCTCTACTATCACAGCTGTGTGTGTGAGGAGAGGAAGGGGGTCTGTTGTTCTGGACTCCTGCATTTCTCACATTTTGTTCTAATGACCGTGTTAGTCAAGGATTGTGTAAATGTTCTCCCTTTCCCTGTTTTGTAGGAAGCAGAGCAGGCCAGAACAGACTACTTCATCAGGACTTTGACGGTGGAGAATGGAGACGTAAGTTCTCTCACTCAATGCTCAATGTTTTCTTTAGAATTTACTTTATTGATAAAAGCATTATCATAACACTTTACAAAACCACATGAAAATAATCATTTGGACAACAAAAAAATTTTGACTTTGTAAGACAAAGACACAAACGTGTTCATATATCATCACTGTACAACTCCACTGACAGTAGATGAATGCTAATATAAAAGAATCGCCCACACATTCCCTTTCTCCTCTTTGCCTGATGATTTAAGTTGCCAACCTTTCATCAACCCTCTTTTTAAATGCATGTCTCCTTGCAGGAAACGCGGAGGCTAACACAGTTCCATTACATGAACTGGCCAGATCACGACGTCCCCTCATCGTTTGACTCCATACTGGATATGATCGGACTAATGAGGGAATATCAAGAGAATGACGACGTCCCTATATGTGTGCATTGCAGGTAGGAACAGGAGAGACATATTCTGCAGGGACACCGACAAAGATCCGCTAATGTATGCAAGTAGTGTACCTAAGGCAACATTTAAAAAAAGAGACTGATGCAGGTGAGAAGGTTAAGCAATAAGAGTAGACAGTGTTGAATACGATATAAATTACTGTACATGCCTAAAAAACTGCTGGCTCTGGGTCAAGACTCTTGAATCTAATTCTTTGCTCTCAAATTGAATTGAATTGGATGATTTATGAGTTTTCTGTGAGGAGGCAATGAGAATGTGCAATTGACCAGCACTGGTTTGTGTGGTTTTGAAATCGAGTTCAACACAGCTGAGAAATGTTGCACTAGCTGCTATACCCGACATACAATTACACGTCCACTCCTGGCAAAAAGCTACATTTCTGCTTAATATTCAGCTGATATAGATAAACTGTAGATTTGGTCGACTTGACTGATCTTGTTGAAAATCTTATTACAGCTTTAGTGAATAGATACGGTTGCTCTTGGCTGAGAATTTAAGTGTTATGTTCAACAATGACACATTTGTCACAAAGCAGTTCAAAGATGACTGCACTGTTTCCACCAAAAACATCTTAGCAGAAGTAGTCATCAAGAATGAAAACACACTGATTCATGAGCCATAGATTTAAGTCCCCTACTGAACACACACACACACACACACACACACACACACACACAGTCACCATGTGTGTGTAATCAGCTATAATGAGCAGCCTGCGGACATTTCCTGGTTCCTCTGTTACACAGCAGGACCTGAAGCTGCGTCTCTCCATCTGTAAAGATGCCTTGTGTGAGTCGATGTGTGCTCGTATGTACGTCTGCACTTATGTGTGTGGAGAAACTGTGCTTGTTAGAGAAACAGAGGCTCTCTGACAGCATGAGACAAAGTTTTATGATTTTATGCGTCAGACGCGGTGCCACATAATCTTCAGCTCCTGTCTCCATCCTGTCCGGACGGAGTGTCATTACATACAAACATTCATACATCTGGTTGAGTGTTTGTCTGTGGGTATGTGTGTGTGTGTGTGTGTGTGTGTGTGTGTGTGTGTGTGTGTGTGTGTGTGTGTGTGCTCTTGTCTTTACACGTGTTGTTTTTCTGTTGAATGTAATCTGTATGACTCTGTACAGTGCCGGCTGTGGGAGGACGGGTGCTATCTGTGCTATCGACTACACGTGGAACCTCCTCAAAGCTGGGGTATTTGAACACACACACAAACACACATCTTTTACACACCAGACGTTAAGATTTAAAGTAGAGAATTAATACTGTGTGTGTGTTGTGTTTTAAAGAAAATACCAGAAAACTTCAATGTTTTTCGGTTGATCCAAGAGATGAGGACGCAACGGCACTCTGCTGTTCAGACCAAGGTTTGTTCTTAATTTGTCTTTTCTTTTACACACGTTGCAGTCATACTGCTCTAAATGAATGAAACATTTCATGTAAATCTGTTGGAGAAATCTAGAAAAGATGAGAACATGATTTCATGCTAACGTGCATAGCTACCCAAATGTGTTGCTGCAGCCAGATTTTCTGTGCCTTCACACACCCTGGGGGATGAGGTCGACATCGTGTGATATTCGTCTGGTTGTCAAATGAATAGGTTTCAACCAGCTGGAAGTGCCTCAAACTGGTTGTTTGAAAACATAAAAAAATCAACATCATTAAGTTCCTGCCCCCAGAGGTTGCAAATGTGGTTTTAAAATTGAATTATTTGGGTACACAACTAGCTGCATTATGTATCACACTCTCAAAGTTTTAATGACGTCCCTTTATGTTGTTCAGAATTTGTCTGAGTGACAGTTATAGCAGCATAGCCTCCATTACATAGCCTGTGACACCTGCTTGAAAATTAATTTGTGCCTCTGTAGCAGAGGTGGACACATTCCAACCATTATTTTGAACTGGTTGAGGTTGTTTAACCACAGTTTTGTCATGCACGTGTTTAAATGTTTTCCAGTCATATTTGCATCTTTAAGCAGCATACCTTCACAATAATGAGTATGTCTCGACCTAAAAAAGCACCTCATGTCCTCTGCCCTTTTGTACCTTATTTATGGTGTCCATTACCACAAACATGTCCTGACATTGAGAGTGGAAATTAGCCCTGTTGGATAAGTTATAGAATTGCCTTCTTCATAGAGACTGCTGGAAGCCAGTAACTGTAATGCAATTTCTGAAAAAGCAGCGCAATACACTTACTGCTTTACCGGAAAAGTAATCTGATTAAATCAGCGTGCATCAGTGCAGGCTCTTCTCTTGTTTTCACACAGGTTGTGCTCCATAGCCATGTAAATGGATGTTTTTCAGTATAGACATGAGAATGTTTTGCTTTAACATTGATTTTCTGAAACCCTTTCTTCTTTCTTTTCCTTCACCTCACCTCTCATCCATTTAACTTATTTTCTCTCTCTCTCTTTCTCTCTCTCTCTCTCTCTCTCTCTTTCTCTCTCCCTTGTCTTTGTCTCTCTAGGAGCAGTATGAGTTAGTTCATAGAGCGATCGCCCAGCTCTTTGACAAACAACTGCAGCTACTGGAGAGCTCCACCAACACGCAGATACATGATGGCATGGTGTGAAACACACACATACACAAAAACACACACACAAACACACATATTGTGCGTGCTGTCTGGTGTTAAAGAAAAGACAGGATGTCGCTGAGTAACACACTCAGAGTGGGGAAAAAAACACAAATAATTAGTCACAGGGGAGGGAGAGGGTAGGAGGAATTGAAGAGAAGGATAGAGAGGCCTTCAGAAAACTTTGCTCTTTACACAAACAGAAAAAGAAGAGTTTCAGAGTTTGTGTCAAAAAAGATCTCTCCTCTGCAGGGTAGTCTCAGGACTGCATACCGTTCGACCTATATATTAGAGCTGGAAAATAGCTTTGCTCTTTCACTCACCACTGCCCTGTTTCCAATTTACTTCAAACTATCCTCTATTTCCCTCAACACAAACACACCATATACAATGTGTCCTCAATTGTCCCTGTTCCTCCTCCCGATGCACTAGAAGTACAACCACCCAAACGGTTTACTCATGACCAACCTAACATATTTAGACAATCAAAGAAGCAGCAAAAGATTTGTCCTCAGTGGCTTATCTTAACTTTAAGTGCAGTTTGCTGTAGAGCTTTTTAAAAATCCATTCTAGTGTTGGAACATTGCAGGTGAGAGACAAATGGAGAACATGAATTTCTAATTGATTGCTGATCCATAGCTCTCATCAATCATCCCACAACATTACTTTTAAACTAATGAAGCTACAAGCTACTCTTCATTGGAAGTATTTAAGCTGCAGAAACCCCACACTCTGAAATCTGCACTACCAGCGACTCAGAAAAAAAACTCAGAAAAACACACTGAAGCTGTCACATTAAGTGTTACATTAAGCAACTACTGTTGATTATATATATGATAAAGATATACATTATTATTGTATAACTATTAAGTAATTTTTTGACAAATTGAATTAGAGTGAGTGAGGGACCGGCACCAGACCAGCACCCACCCTGCTTCTTCCAGCTTGGCAGTGCCCCGATTTCTCCCTCTCTAATATAAAATAAACGGGTGTAAGCAGAATTTAGATCATCTCTAAGCTAATTAATCTAAAAAAAGAGCATGCTGTAGCATTTGGTTGTGATTCCCTGCTACTTGGTGAAAACAAAATGGCTCTCTGCATAAGAGGTTACATGATTGTAGAAATAGCTACTCTACCCCACAGCTACTAGTAGTGCCACCACTCCCCAACACTGTTATGTGGATCTATAAAGATAAAAGACAAAGAGCCAGAGGACAGAAGCATCGATGAGATAGTGTGCAAGATTGACACACCTAAAGACCGAGGACACAGAGAGACTATGAGAGAGTGCATTGGCAGCAATCCAGGGGTCGACTTCCTGCTTAGGAAGCTCTGGTGACATCACCCCTCTCCCATGATGCACTTTGAGTCTGAGAATAGACACGCATCCGTTGGGAGACCCTTGCAAGAGACGGTCACAGGGACACACGCAACTATGTTTACATCAAAAAAGGCTCCACTGATGAGCTTCCTGAAAGCTTTCAGTATCTCTAACATGGGGGAGGAGCTCGTCCACTGAACTGTACCACACATTTACTAACTGTTTTGAGGTTTATGCTATTAATCATTTAAGAGTGGGCGTGTGTATGTGGAGGAAGACAACTCCGGTACAAGTTTGTTGCTACTCATTATAACCTTTATCGTCATTATCTTACAAAGTTGCAAGTCCAAAAGCGCGCGCGCGTACACACACACACACACACACACACACACACACACACACACACACACACACACACACACACACACACACACACACACACACACACACGGTCTGAGTAAAACATTATCAGTGTGCTGTACTGACTCAGTCCATGCACACATTGACTCATGTCCAGTCAGCCATTGTTATTGGCTAAAACACCCACATAGGTGCTCTCAATGGCAGTACGAACAATAAGCCTACACATATACACGTCCCACGCGCGTTTTTCTGCTAGCACGCAGGCGCCATTGTTTGCAGGAAGTGTTCCTACCCAAGTTATTCATCACAACACACATGGACATACAGCCAAACATGTACATTGAACGTTCTCAAGTCACTTCCTCAGCAGACTCATGCAGACACACAGAGCTGAAGTGGCCAGATTTGGCCCGCTGTCTTGAGTTTATGACGACTGAAGTTGTCCTGTCATCTTCTCATTATCAGAGTGGAGAGCGAGTCAAATTAACGAGTCACGGGGAAAGAGAGGAGAGGAGGAGGAAGCCGAGAGTTGAGAGGAAGAGAGACAAGATTAGTCGGGAGGAGGAAAGCTGTTTTCAGAAACAATTTGGATACTTCAGTGAAGCAATCGCAGCAACTTTCTACCTCTGCTCCAGAAATATGTAGGAGAGAAGAAATAGGGAGTAGTTAGAGGAAATGGTGCTGTGCACCGAGCAGAATCAAAAAGTCCTTAAAACGACAAGTAAATATAACTAACAATTCTCTTCAAACTATGTGAGTAAAATGCACTAATGTTGCCTGAGCACCAATGTATTAGAAAGTCCCTGAAAATGTAAATAATTTTGGCTAGCAATTTGACAAACTGCAAAGTAGTCAGATGTGACGCTACTTTGGTCATTATAGATTTGTTAGCAAGATATGTGCTGACTGGGACATTATATATACACAGTTAAAACAGTGCTCTCTGGGGGACAAATTATGTAATAGAGACACTGTTTCAACATATCTTAGACATTTCTCCACTGTTTTTTTTTTTTCTTTTTAACTTAATCGCTGTGTTGAGCAGCTCTGGCTCTTTGTGTATGAAAACCAGAGTTACCCATTTAACTGAAAAGTGTTTATAGTTGTGTTCGTGTTTGTCCAGGATGAAAGCAGTCCCGTTAAAGCAGTCCATCAGTCTGATGATGAGAGATGGGACACACCACCTCCAAAACCTCCCCGCATACGCAGGTAAGACCTTTTTTCTTAAATCGTTTTAAGTTATTTCTGTTCTCGTCTGCTTTCTTAAAGTTCTCAAAACACTGACCTCCATGACCTCCACTCATCCTCCACATAGACAAATGAACAAGCTCACACAGAAGTGAGCAAGGGGTGTTTTGTTTTGTTGGAGGAACCCAACAAAAGAAAACCCACCAGCTCAGTTTGTATGGAGCGCAGAATGAGAACATATTAAACTGACCAAACAGAAGCAACAGGCGTGGTTTTCACCAGAGCTTTCTGACACATTAGTTCCCTGTCAGCCCACAGACACACCCAGCCTCCACTTTACTGAAGTTAACTTCTGTCAACAACTGTGTGGCCTGAGGAGGGGTTGTATTCATAGATCATTTTGCAACTCTTTACAATACTCTGCAACCCTACATGGTGTTGCATGTACCACAACCCTAGGCAAGTTGAAGTACAACGGTATATCTTTCATCTCCCTCTCTTTGAGAACAAACACACCATTTTTCACACAGCATATAGTTGGTATCTGATATTTGTCATATGCATAAACACATGAGAAATGCCCTCTCCCTTTTCCTCTATAACTCTTCTTTTTTGTTTTTTTCGGTTTTTGGGACATTTCCCACATTCCCCCCCCCCCCCCCCCTTCTTATCCTCTCCTCTTGCGTCTCTCCTTCACTCTGCCGTCTTTCCTCCCTGTCCTCTTATTTTTAATTTTGATGTATGTGCCCAGCAGGGAATGTGCTCCATTTTCTCTCAGCCAGTTCATCTTTAGTTCCCCTTTTCCCTCTCCTTATGATTCATCCACAGAAGGCTGCTAATCTGGCAAAACAAACACTTTACTACTTTTTTGAGCCGGGTTGGTCCTCAATGAGTTGCTTCAGTACTGTAGATTTAGTGTCTCGGGTGACACCTGTTGCTAAAAACATTGTCCAAAAATGTCCAGCTTGTCAGTATTTTGTGTGTCTGTGTGAATCATTCGCTCTGTGCTTGGCAATGTAATACGTCACTCTTTATTTTCATTTGGCCAATTTCAAAACTTTGTAATAGCAGAAAAATCTGAGCCCACATGACCTCTGTTATGTTCTCTCTTTGAACTGAAATTATGGTGTGCTTAATGTGTCTTTTGTACCAGGCGGCCGGTTTGATGGGAAAGCTAACATTTTTGAGAGGTCCTAATTTTGGGATATAGCTGCAAGCGATTTCTTTACTGAAAAGTTTCTTTTCTGCTCTAAGCAGAATATACAAATTTGAACGCCAAGATGGTAGAAAAATATGAGGCTTTCCTGGAAGACTATTAATCCTAAGTCTCAGTATATGTTGTTCTCTTTTGTGAGTTCCCTAAAGGAATAATATCCAGGCCTAGTTTAAGCCTGGGAGTATTTAAGTGATGGTGGGAGCTATTTTTACCAACATAGTCCACATTCCCAAATACTGTTGGCCACATTACCCCTAGGTCACTTTGTGCGTGCGTGCGTGTGTGTGTGTGAATTTGTATTGCTTGTGTTAGAGAGAAAAAACAATACTGCAGGAACTCCAATTAGGCTGGCATCAAGGTCACAGATACTGAGTCATGGCTTTTACACACACATATTCACAATCACACCCTGAAGAGTCATATCCTAAACCAAAATGTGTCTATAGCATCTCACATATCCCAAAAACTGTCAAGTACCAAAAGGTGGCATTTATTGTTTTGTCAAACTCATGCCTATTGTACTTAATTGTTGGTTATTTTTTTAATAATACCATTGCGGATTTAAAAAAAGTATTTTATGTAGGCAACATTTTGTACAGCTGTGTACTGTGTTAAGACTGCATTCAAATATTATATTATGTAAAAGGTTTTACTTATTTTGTTGATTCAAAAAAGGGTTTTCTTTTTTTCTTGTGGAAGAGAGAGAGAGATCTTTTTGTTGTTATTATTGGAAACAATATTTGAAACAAATACTTGTTGCAGAAGTGATCTAAATCAATGTAGTTTGTGTGTGTGGTCCGTTACTTCTCTTGGATGTCCGTATGAATCTATCCTCAGCACAACCTGAAACGCAAAATGCAAATTAATTAGTTAAAAAGAAGTTTGTTTTAGATTCCGTCTCTTACAGTTAAAGTGTATCTATGATAGAAATTACAGACCTCTACATGCTTTGTAAGTAGGAAAACCTGCAAAATCAGCAGTGTATCAAATACTTGTTCTCCCCACTGTACGTGGGTGGTGCATACATTTCAAGTTCTGGTGAAAGCATCTGTGTATATACATGTGTGTTTGTGTGTAGGAGTTTAGTTTGTATGGGTGTGCATACTATTTATGTATGTGGCCTAGGTTAGCTCTTAACTGTGTCACCAACATGAGAAACATTATGACTGGTTGTAGTGGAGTTTATACTTCAGGGAGGGGAAGAACTTGGAGTGCATGGTTAGTTGTAAAGAAGCATATTTTTAAATATTTGCAAACATTTATTACATTTTTTTTAACACAGTAAACTATAGTTACAAACGCATATGGATTTTAAATGTGAAGTATAGAGACACATTTACATTTTTCTTTTTTTAAGGTAATTTTTTGGGGGCCTTTCCCTCCATAAGTGATAGTGGATAGACAGGAAAGGGGGAGAGAGACAGGGGAATGACACACAGCAAAGGGCAGCGGGACGGACCAGGCCTCCGCAGGACTCAGCCCACATGGGGCAAACGCCCCCACCGGGTGAGCCAGAGGCTGCCCCAGACACATTTAATATTACAACAACTTTGTTTTGCGATGTTGTTCATTTCCTGATTGTACACCAGCGTCAACTTATGGGTGGCTTATAGTTGTTGACAATTTCTTTAATAATATATCTGCTTACAACTACATCACAGTGTAATATAGATTATTTAATACGCGTTTAGATAGACTGCATATAAATGGTAGATAGGGGACTGGTCTGACACGTTTTACCTATGGAGACCCAATGCATATAAAACATTTATTAATTATTTATTCATTTTATGTCTGTCCGGGTTTCAAAAGTGAAGGAAATCAATTAAAGTATATTGCACATGGTTTTTCTAACAAGGCAGGTCATTCTGGTGAAGAGTTAAAATGGTGTAGTCACTCTATTAAACACAATAAAGGAAAATAAAGAGAAAGTAGTAATAAAACCAGAACTATGAACAACTTGTATTTGGTACACTGGTTGTGTTGCAGGGTAGTGGATGTTTGGCAAAAGTTAGAGAAAGTTCTGTGTGTTTGGTGTTTGTCAGTTGTGGCCACTGATACAGATTACCATTTGTTATTATTTACGTAACTTATTTTCTACAGTTAAACTATTTCAATTAAAATTAAATAAAACTCCTTAGGATTAATTCCTTGTAAATCATTGCATGCTTTCTACAAACAAACAAAAACTTTATGTGAGAACTTTTTACAGAACGACTGCAACTCCAAAGTTGCTCAACAAGAGGAAGTCCCCTGTCCTTTTAGCTTGCAACTCTTATGTCTGACTTACTATCTATGTCTCTCACACACGCGCACACACACATGCACGCACGCACGCACGCACACACACACACACAGACAGCACCATATGCAGTCCTACATTAGCTTTTGCTTCAGTCAAACGCTCTTGATTTAGCACACCACCACATCCTTTCAGTTTTTTTCTGGGTGTATATATTTGCACGCATATGGAAATGTATATTCTGTGGAGTGGAACAGTCTCATAATGTTTAACTTCTGTCACAACCTCAGTACCCTTTGTTTTTTACACACACTGCGTTTATCTAGAAGTGTGTAGGGGCTAAGGTAGGGCTGGGCGATATGGAAAAAATCAGGTATTGCAATATTCTTGTCCTAATACCCAGATGACAATATTGCAGTGATATTATAGGGCTGACAATTGGTGCTTTAACAAAATCTTCTAATCTTCACAATGAGATTTAAGATAAATAATCTTCAGTAATGTACAGTAGATATAATAACTAAGTGGTAGAGTAGAGCTAGAACAGTCTGCTAACACAGGAAATGACATCACTTTACTGTAAAGCAGCCTTAAAAAGCAGGAAAAGACTTAAGAACACTTAAAACATTTACAATATTACGATTTCCAAAATCTAAGACGAAATCTAGTCTCATATCCCAAAATTAATATAATATATATAATGCCCATGCCAAGGCTAAGGTTATGTGCAGTAACATGACCAGATGCTTGTACACTTTTGCTAGCTGAAAAAAGAAAAAATATGTCTATTTTTTCCTTCTTTTTTTTTTTTTTTTTTAAACACTGCCATTTTACTGTGGACCAGAGGTGATCTAAGTAAGTTGCTGCACAGACAAGAATAGAATAATGGCAGAAAATAAAAGAATACAATGCTTTAATATCCCCTTTTGGGTAAATTTGTCTTCAGCTCTGCATTGCAGTTCTAGAAACTTACACAATACAGTACATTTAGAGGGACAAACTCTGTGGTGGTGATTCAGTCTGTTTCCAATTTGATTTACATCAACACATCATAACCTTAAATCCAGAAAATATGGGCGTACCACACTACACATACAGTAGATCTGAGGAGGTGCAATTGGTCTCAGACATACTTTGTACATAGCTTTTCTTTCTATTCTGCCACCTAGTGGTATCTTACTAATCTTCACAACATGAATATAAACTAAGTTTTAGTATGAAAGTGTGTGACATAAGTTTAGTGTAAGTTTATTTCATCATCTTAGTTAAATCATTTCCTTTTAGATGGAGAATTATTTAAAACGTGGACATCCAACTGACTAGTATGATGAAATGGTTTCCTTTTTCATCATTTTCATTTCCTCATTGCCTGCACCGCAGTCTTCAAGCCTGGTTTCTTCTTCTTCTTCTTTCTTTCTAAAGGAAATAGGTTAGATTTGTACTTGTGATTTCAAACCATGTGTGTTAATGCGTAAAAGCAAAATACTATGTTGGCATACATATAAATGAATTGTGCATTACTGTCTTACTGTTACGTACAATTTGGGCTTAGAGTTTGGTGTTTAAATTTGTGTGTGTGTGTGTGTGTGTGTGTGTGTGTGTGTGTGTGTGTGTGTGTGTGTGTGTGTGTGTGT
>NC_048429.1:9172736-9201024 GCF_013103735.1 Etheostoma cragini | reverse complement strand
CCCCCTTCAGCCTTCCCCACCGTCACCAACGTACGGCAGGACAACGACCGCTACCACCCCAAACCTGTCATCCACGTCCTGGCTACCATACAGGTGAACCTCCTTTATACAGAAACATACACATTTGGAGGTAGTTTTTGGTTCCTTTTTTACTGTGTCAAGTTTGTTGTGTAATTAAGTACACACACACACAAGGTGTCCGCGGGGTTTTAAAAAGTATTAAAAAGTGATAAATCAAAAAAGTTAAATTTAAGGCCATTAAAAGTGTTAAATTTAGTCTCAGAGGTATTATTTTTTTAAATTAGGTATTATTTTTTTCAGACTGTCAGGTGTATCTATTCTGATTGAAATTCTATCCTGCTTTCGCGTTAGTCCGTTTAAATATGGGCTTTGGCATGTCCGGGACATAATCAAAGATCTTTCGTCTCCGTGTATGTTTGATGCTGACGTCATATTCAGTGGTCGTTCATCATCTCAGAACACTGCTCAACAGAAGTGGCTGGCTTACGTTTTATTTTAGACTTGCTTCAAGCCATATCTTCAACGACTGGACAACCATCGTCGTCTTTTAATGGGCAAATGCAAGTTTTCTGATAGCTGGGTGAACAACCCAGAGTTTAAGGACTGGCTCAAGAGCGCTCCCTGTCTGTGGAATTTTCTTGTTGTCGCGAACTGAGAATTTATTTTTAACGATCCATCCCAGGTGCATTTCCCCGGCTTCAGGTATGAGCTCTGAGTATCACAGACCCGTCCGTCGCTTCGTGTCCACTCTGTAAAGACAGAGGTGAGCAGCGCGGCTGGTGGACACTCTGCTGGGGGCAGTGACGCGTTGCATCCGTGCGTAGACCTCCGATAATGATCAGCGTACAGCCTCCTCGTAACTTGTTTGTCAAATGGGCCTCTGTGTCTGTCAGACGGTCTAAGTGAGATCCACCATATCAACGGAGCAATGCCATGCACAGCACACTATATTACAACTCTCCAAATCTCGGACAACAGAGATGGGAGGAGTTATATTTAGAATGTGCACAAAGTTGTAAACATGAGCAGAAATCTGATGATCTCTAAATATCTAAATGTAACTGTAAATAATTCATTCAATGTTTCATAAAATGAACCAAAAGTATTTATTTTCCCCAAAAAGTAAATACAGTAAGTGCTGCACAGAGGATGAGGGCCAAACAATTACTGGCACAAAGGTAAATGGATTAGAAATTATGTAAATCCGTGGTTGTAATTCTTTAGAATTTCAGTGGTCTTAGTTGATCCCTCAACATTAATTTAACTTTGGGTCCCTGGTCCCTACACCAGGGACCCCTGGACCTGGTCCCTACACCAGGGACCCCTGGACCTGTTCACCATAGACCCAGATCTTCTCAGCTGTTGCTGACATGTGCTACTGTCTCTTCATGTGGCTCATTACTTTTGGCACATTGTCTGGGTCAGTTCTTATATCATAAGAAGGTAATGATGTAAATTATGTAAATGCTAAATGCCTTGATATCTGTTGATACTACAACAATGCAAATGCTCTTAACCCTACAGTTTTGCACATATTATGCAAGACTTAATTTCTCAATTTTTTTGCACAAAACTCTCCAGAAAGTGCCATTTTATGGATAATTTTTCAAAAAAAAAAAACGTGCGTGTGTGTGTGTGTGTGTGTGTGTGTGAAGTACAGAGTGATCCAGAAATACATCAGATCTGCATGTTTCTTGTGTTAGGGACAATTGTAGATGTTTTTTTCTTCTTTTGTGAGCAATTGCTACATATTTAAGGTGTTTATTGCCTGTATATTCCACTTTTACTTCAGAATTGAGATGACCTGCCCTATTTACATCATTGAGCCCTTTACAATCTTAATGCTGGAACCCTGCAGTTAGAATTTCTAGGAATTTTACACCTTTTTTGGGAGAAAGAAATTGTTGGATCAACGTGCCCCAAATACTGACTCTGATTCCCTTTCCAACATACCCCACGGCATGGAAGACTTCTGTTGTTTTCTAATGCTATGTTTGCAATAAGTGCTCAAGTGTTTTCTTTTTCTTTTCCCTTCAGAATAAAGAAGCAGACCAGCAGCAGAACCAGTCCGAAGCCAGTCCGAACAAACAGACCAGTCCCTCAGAGCAGAAAGACCAAGATCTACAAAGTCAAAAACAGCAGACTCAGGTCTCAAATCTAGATCTCAATGAGAACTACAACAACAAATCAACATCTACAAAATCCGAATCGGGCCAAAGCCAGACTCAGACTCCCTCCTCGCCCCTCTCGCCAGCTGTTGAATGTTCTGGTGCTCCTCGGATCGAGAGGAAGCTGAGCATTGAGATTAAAAAGGTGCCGTTACAGGAAGGACCTCGTAGTTTTGACACTTCCTCCGCCATGGGAGTAGCAGGTGGAGTGGGCAGCAGTTCTGCCAATAGTGCAGGAGTGCTGCAAAGAACCCATGCCTTCAAAGCCCGTTCTGGCCAGTCCCTGCTGACGTCTAGTTCCTCGCTCTCAGAGGACTCGGGCACGGAGGGAGGAGCGGGCGGATGTGGGGAGAGTTATGCAGATGGGGGCGTCCTAGTCAGACCAAACCACCTCCCCGTGAAGAACCAGAAGGTGGAGACACATGGAGGGGAGAAAGTGGAGTTGAAGGCCGGCCATGCGGTGTGGGCTCAGGCCTGCAATAGCCCTGACAAACACATCCCCAAAACCTCCTCTTCGTCTTCCTCCTCAGACCGCGTGGCTCCATCCTCATCCTCCTCCTCTCACCTCTCATCCTCCTCTTCCTCCTCCTCCTCCTCTACTCCCGTTAGGACTGCCCTTAGCTTCACCAACCCCCTGCACTCTGATAACTCAGACGAGGAGGGGGATGTAGAGATGTCCAAGGGAAAGGAGGGTTATCGTACTAATGTATCCACGGCAACGGCCATGGTTACTGCATCCCCTCACCACGGAGACCAGCAGCCGGTCCGGAAGGTGTTGCCCATGTCGATCGCAGGGCAGAGCACTCCGTCACCCTCTGCCACCCCAGCAAGTATGTCGGTCTGCTGCTTTAATGTAATGAGTGAATCGAATTCCTTTAACTAACTGGCTGCTTTCCCGACAATCACATAACAACTTTATAGGAAGTCAGATAAATAGACATCTGGATTAACTGAATAAATCCGATTCAGAACATCGGTTTGATGGTTCATTAAAACACTAAACTGACTCAACTACACACTGAAGGTAATTTTAGCTCCGCTCTGAGGAGGCTAGTTGGGTTTCACTTACTAAAACTCTTGTCAAAGCACTGAGAGTAACTCCCAAGAGTCCAACCACACACACATACGCTCAGAGAAACCACACGGTAAAGTAATTTTCTGGCTCAATAAGGAGACATAGGTCTCAGACAGACCACATGCTAATGATAAATTGTATCCTTTGACACACACGCACACACACACACACACACACACACACAGAGGCAGAGCAACCAGTAAGAAAGGAATAACAAGGAAAGATTGAGAGAGAGACGGAGGAACCGAGTGAGATAGTTCCAGTGAGTCTCATTTCAAGCATGGCTGTATGACTAATTGGTTTGCGAGGAATGCTGCAAATGTTAACAGGCAGACATCTGTCAAAACAACTCCTCTTTTCTCTTTCAGCTTGTGTGTGTTTGTCTGAGCGAGTGGATTTGTGAACAAATGAAAGATCGAAAGAAATCCTTGTTGTTGTGTGTTTTTGTAGCAGTGCAGGTGTGTGTGTGTGTGTGTGTGTGTGTGTGTGCATGTTGGATGGTGAAGGATCAGCACTGCATGATAAATACACATTGGCCAACTCTGCACGTTGGGTTGAATAGAGCAATGTCACGCTGTTTTTGTTGCATCGGTATGGCCTCACTGTCGTGATCGCAACTAAGAGATGTGGTTTTAATCTTCTGGGGTGTAAAAGAGTGAGACCGCTGCTTCCCCTTTTGTTGATTTCAAAATCTTTTGAGATATTGAAATCTGATTATTGCTGTGACTTGAGCTGACATGGAATGGTTTGAAATTGACTTTGGCTTGGAACGGTTTGATCTTGAATGGGTTCAAAGCTTCATGAAATAAGACTTAACTGCATTTTTTGAATATTTGGATTTAACAATGAGAGTGCATGATGTGAATCAACATGCCAGCAGTAAAATTGCTTCAAAGAAAAACTAGTATATGATCAAATAAATAGAGTCCCTTGATAAAGAATGGGTTTAGTGCAAAGTATACTGTGTTTATCTATAACAGTTTATTGATGCCTTCCAGTTAAATAACTCTGATATATCAGTCTATAGTAATTTATTTTAAAACATTATGACATGAAATATATTTCCAATCCCTTGATTTATTTATTTCTTTTTTAAATATATGTTTTCTGTCACAAAGATGCGTACTGTGTAAAAATGTGCTATGTGTTAATATGGCCAGGCTATCCATCAGGCTCTAATTTGTTTAATGACAACATTTAGTCAATGACAGGAAACGATTACGTTCCCTTAGGTCCTGATGGTTTTTACTGTTCAGCCACTGCAGTTTACCGGACTTAATCCCACCTGAGCTGTCGAGGCAATGGAACCGCCCAAAAGGCTGCTCCAGATAAAAACCCAACCCAAAGAATGATGTTCTGCTGTTTACTGTGCGAAAATAAAAAGGATTTTAAGAATAATTTGGAAGCATGCCTAGAATTGGAGATGTGTACACACTATAGAGAAAGTTGCTTGTTTAAAGCTTTTCTAGGTTGTAATGTTGAAGACAGGAGCTGACAGTTGCACACCCATAAAAGATGCAATATTGATTTGACAATGTTTATTTTAATTTCTAGTGGTCAACTTTTTGCCACATGGTGCTTGTTTCAGGAACTAAAAAGTACTTTGTTAAAAGTTACAATGGCAAGACATTGTAATCCTTCCTGATTTATACTAGAGGGTAGGGCTGCACGATATGACCTAAAATACTGTAAGTTAGTACTGTTAAAAAGGCTCAAATATTAAGGGGAGATATTTCTTGTGCTCATTTTGTTTTATCAAAATAACTGAAGGAAACGCACACAAAGCAAGAACTATTATTGCTATTTATTGAAAATTTAAATGAAAGAACACATTTCTTAAAGTGAAAGTGTCTTGTGAAAATAGTCATATTTTTAAAAAAATTATAAAAATTATTATCATGAAAAGATGAAAAAATACAGAGATAACAATTTTTGATTATTCGTCCAGCCCCACTAGAGAGCTGCAAGAAACATATTATTTTTTTTAGTTTTTGAATATAAGGAAAAACACTGAGAAAGCCACATGTTTCTGTTAAACAATGTCTGAGATCATGCACTCCTGAAGTATTTCCAATATTTAAAATAAATGCAGAAATGTTGGCCTTGTAGTCCTGAAGTGGACTAGTTTTGTGTTTTGGTCTGCTTGGCTTTCTGGCACATACTGGATTTGGGCTGCGGGAAGCGCTTTGGAATCGGTTATGAAACGCTGATGGCTGCTGTTCGATTGGTTGCAACAATCTAACGACTGCTTGGTGACTGGTTGCATTGAGCAACTCCCTGCTTTGTGGTTGGTTCGAGAGAACGTTGGGTGCTGCTTGTTTACAATACTTCAACAGTAGGTGACAAAACTAATGAGACAGAACTGTGTAGAAATATATAAAACACTTAAAAAGTAGGAAACCAATGGATGCAAAGTTTGAGTGAAATATGTAAAACATTACAAATAACCTAAGCTAGAAGATTCAAATTTAAGGATGAATTAAGTTCTCCCTCTCTTGTATGAAAATGTTATCAAAATGATAAGAAGACAACATAAATAAAACCATAAAATAGACAAAATGTTCTAATAAGCGCCAATCAAAAGTAATGCTTTGCTATCAGTGCAATTGATGTTTTAATCAGGATATTAATATAAGTAGCTGAAGACATTAACTTGTTACTTGTGGTTTTTTAAAAGATTATTTTTGGGGGCTTTTCCACCTTAAATGGATAGGACAGGTGAAAAAGAGGAGAGAGGGGGAAGACAGGCAGGGAATCGTCACAGGTCGGATTCTAACCCAAACCTCTGCATAGTATGCAGCGTGTGTGCCTGCTCCACCAATGAGCCAACCCGGGCACACTAGTGATTCAGCTGTTGATTCAGTTTGTCTTTATTGAACCACAACCAACATTTCAACAAAAGCAGCTGCACTTTTTCTGAGTCTCCTCTCTCTGTTGGTAGCAGCAGCACTCACTACAAGTGATTACCAGCCTTGAAACGCGTGTCTTCGTCTTTACAGCTGGAGTTTGTAATTGCCGTGTTAACTGCACTGCAGTAAGATCAGGAACAGCAACATAATGTGGCTCTCGCCCTCATCACTTACAGTGACGTTAACCTGCTGTACGAACACCTTGTATCGTCCTGAAATGGTGCCATGCTAGATTAAATTAGCCATTTGTACCTAATAAATTAGCAGCTGCGTGTGCTTCCTGTTTACTTAAATCATACAGTAAGATATGACCCTGACAGCGGGAATGGCTGAAATAAAAGAACCAATTATTTTAGGGTCAATAGACTGTCTCTGCCAAGAAACGAGAAAAAAGGGTTCAAAGGCAACACCTCGACCCTTTCAAGACTCTGAGTTAATTCTAGCCATCTTGCTTCTTTTTCCCACCAGATGAATGGGAGAAAATGTAATTAGGGGGTCAGGCTTCCTTAAGACAGCAACCAGTAAGAGACTGACACACTCACGGTGTATGATCTTCAATACAAAATGACTTCTTGGATATTGTGCATGAATTTAAACAGAGCCTCATTGATTTTAGCTGGAAAAGTGAATTAAAGTTAGTTTTTCTATCAAAAAGAACCACACAAAAGTAAATACTGTCAGACTGCAGGAGAATCTAATGATTTTTGGAATAGGTCATTTTCCAAAGCAACATAAACAATATATCCCTCAGGGATGGGTATAGTCAAATATTAATCTAATTGAAGATGGTAAAATCAGGAGATTCTAAGGAAATGTAATCATGAGTGTCTGGAGCATGTCAATGGTTTTAGTTGCAACTCAGTCAGCCACGCCAGTAACTTCACCACACTGTATAGGTATTAAACGGTAAAAGTCCCAGAAATTAAACGTGAAGTATTATTTATCATTACATATACAATTTCCCTTTGAAAGTGGTTACATGTTAAGGTTACCACTACAATTTGTAACACCATTATCACAGTCAGTAATCAGCTTTTCATATATAAAATATGTGTGTGTCATAATAATAACAATAAGAATGCAACATTGAATACATCCTAATTTTAAATAACCGTATAGTGTAGTCCTGACATTAAACTGTCAAATATCTGTCCATATTGCTTACCTACTGTATGTTGTTTTAAATTAGCCTTGCAAGGTGACCTAACAGATAGAGTTTTTGTCATAAAGCAGTTTTATATCACGGTCTCATGTACCGCTATCATTAGAGAAGGAATCAAGGGGAATAAACACTTGAGCTTTCCTTTGCATCGTTTTACACTTGACTGCCGATCTCTTGTGTTTCTTCTCTGGCCCGTAATTAACGTTGCTTCTCATTTGACCTCTGACCTTTTTTAACCCAGACTGCTGGGACAGCGATGACTCCCCTCCCCCCCTCCCTGCGAGAACCCCTGAGTCCTTCCTACTGGCCACAGGTGCGTTTGCATTGGTCACGATTCACAGGTGTGTTTCCAGGGCAGTGGACTCACTGGGTCACCTCCGGGATCTGGTGATCAATGGATAACCTAATGAAAACCTAATGTTTTGTCGTGTGAAACCATCAGCAGTAGTTGTTTTATGCAGTCGGCGATCTGAAAAAGGAATATGATTGCTGTTACTTTTTTATCTGCTCCTATTATCTGGTCAAATGTATTCCAGGTAGGGCCTTGTCAAACAAACCGATGGACACACAAATTGCAGGTATCAGGCCTGTGTCCTCTCTCTCACAGGACGCTCTCGTAAAGCCACCATGTTGCCTTCTGCTGTTTGTTTGTTTTTCTGTGTAGTGCTCCGAGTATTAAAATAGTCAACCACATGAGAGCACGTGAGATGATAAGGAGTGGGAGGGGGGCTTTATCGTTTTTAGAACACTAGGGGGCACCATTGGCAGTATTTCAGACCTGCAGTATTTCTGGGAAGAGACTACAATCAATCACATGCTATGTCCCAATCTATACTACATACATTACCATAAGAGAATAGTGTATACAAAATGGTTAGAATGAATACAAAGAGTGTTTTTCTTGATGGACACTATTCTCCAACATTGCAATGCACATAGGAAAGTGAGAAGCTGTCAAATTCAATCAAACTATAGGCGGTGGTGAAACATCATTGGCAGGGACATATTTCCTGTTAGTATTAAACAGGGAAGTATGTTGGTTTCTTGTGCACACACACTGACAAGCCAGTATACTGGAAAGATCAGTATGTAGTACAAAGTGGATGCCGTTGGTGTGTAGTATGGAGTTGGGGCACATGGTAAAGCGACACAGTAGGAAGTTAGAACAGTGTCTTGAGGCTCTCATGTAATTTTTTAATCCGTCTTTTTATTGTGATAATCTATTGTCTAAGACCTGAGAAGGATCCTAGCTCCTCTCACTTGTGTGCACTGGCCCAATCTGAACACAGGTGAGCATAAGTCCGTAGTGTGGAGGTTTTTCTTCCCGCTGTGAGGCTGAAGCATGGAGGAAAGGGTGGTTTAATTAATGGAGAAGTGAGTTTGAAAGGTATGAATGCGTGGGAATGTGTGTGTCAATTTGTGCCCAGTGTCTATATATGTCATACGGTGTTATTCATTTGTCATCAGTTCTTTCTTCGTTAACCTCACTCTTCCTGCTGCTCTCTCTGTCAGACCCCGTGGAAGTAAAAACGTCGGCCTTGGCTGAATGGAGTGGAAATAAAGGTATGGACACACACACATCTGTTTACGTCTTTTTGTCCGTGCGCTGCTCTGTGCAGCGGAGTCTCTGTCGGTTTGTCCTTGTGTTGTTTATGCGTATACGCAGAGCAGAGCAGGAGACAGCCCTTCAGTGTTTTACAAATTAGCCTGTGCACGATAAGACCGACAGCATTTTTGAAAAGAGCAGCTGCAAGAGCGAGAGAGTGAGTAACAATGAGACAGAACGAGATACAGAAACACAGAGAAAATAGGAAAAGACAAAATGAAAAATGTGTGTACGCCTATGAGGATTGTGTGCTGATGGTAACTGCCAATTTAGTGCTTCAGTAGTTTCAGTGCGTGTATTTCTGTGACAAAGACAGAAGAATTATTTGACTTGAATTCTGTAATGATTTGAAGAATACACCTCAATATTAGCATTTTATAAAGAATAAAAAGGCTGTGGTTGCATTCCAGTTCCTGCTGAGAGCCATCTTTTAAATGTTTAATGTCATGAACTAAGTTTATTGCCAGTAAAAATGTTTTTAATAAGTGTAAAAAGTATACCGTGTGTGTGTGTGTGTGTGTGTGTGTGTGAGATAAGGATATATGAGGCTCAGGCCTATGTGTGTTAAAGCCTATGTTTATAATTTTAATACATGAAAAGACTAAACTGATTATTAAACAAACTGTGAGTAGAAAACATATTTGATCCACTGTAGCATTAAATATCTCCAGTGCAACCTAGATTGAAGGTAAATGGTCATAATGAAATGAAAATATTCATTTTATTTAAATTAAATATGTTTTGTGCTTTAGGGTTTAATTTCTTACATCAATAAAACTATTATACAACACTTCCTGAGCACTTAACACTGCTGTTACTCACACAATGCTTCCATCTCATTACTCTCTCTCTCTCTCTCTCTCTCTCTCTCTCTCTCTCTCTCTCTCTCTCTCTCTCTCTCTCTCTCTCTCTCTCTCTCTCTCTCTGTGTGTGTCCGTGTGTGTGTGTAGATGTGTCAGAGTGTGTTAAGAAGACATCTCCAGCTGACCCTGCATCTGCTGGCACCACGGCAACAGACAGCAAGGCAGACCTGGGTGGGTAAGTCCGCTGTCTCACCTCTTTTTAAATTTTCTGTCAGTGCGTTTTGTTGCTTTTCTTCTCTCTGTGACTGCACGCTGTTGTTTGTCAAGTAATGCTTTTTATAGTCTCAATCCCTTGCTGGCAAACACAGTTATTATGAGTGTCATCATTTTATTTGTGATATGTGGCATTGCTTTTCTGATCGGAAACGTAGCTTTAGGCTGCATGGGCAGAGAATGTTTGATAGTTTTGAGACCAGGCATATTCTCTCCTTTTCTCACGCATTTATTCAGTTCAAAGCAAAAAAAAACAACAGCTAAGAACCTTTTTTTTTTTTCATCTTCCATCAGGGTTCGGTAACCGCTGCATTCAGCCCAAAGGCCCTCGGGAACCCCCCCTGGAGTGGACATGATGGGATCATTCATCGGCCCGTCCACCAACAGTGCCCTCCCTTTTGTCAGGAGATGGACTCTACCGATCTCCCCTGGCTGGTCCAAAAAACTAGCTGATAGATGCGACACAGACAGAGCGCGCAATGTTACGCAGAAGCACCTTCTGAGTAACGCTGTGCAACACCTCCTCCTCAGTCCTTCCGTCAAAGTGCCGCTGTGCAAAGCAGAAGAACACTTACTGGTCAGCTGTCCACGTTTCCCTTTTCACTTCTCCAGTCTCTGACCTGGGATCAGTCTGGTTGTTTCCCTGTTGATGGTTAAAGAATAATTCCTGTTTTTGGTGACTTGAGAGTAGATTTAAAAAAAAAAAAAAAAAAGGGATGTAGATGTAACCCTTGCGTGATAAAAATACATTTTCTTTCATGCCAAATGAGAAAAAAAATCATAAATTAGGAATTATCTTTAATCAGAAAAGCTACTGGAAGCTAATTCCTGAGGTTTAACTGAGCTCTCAGACAGCGTCTGCTTCCTTCTGCTGAATGAACAACAATCTTCAAAGCAAACCTAGATAATCTGTTACTCATGATGCAACCTTTTCTGTTGGGTATGTACAGGTTGCCAGGGTGCGCTCGCTGTCTCTCTCTCTGTCTCTGTCTCTGTCTCTGTCTCTCTCTCTCTCTCTCTCTCTCTCTCTCTCTTTCTGTGTGTGTGCGCTGGTGCTACATTACAAAGGATCAGCATAGAAACCGAAGCACTCGAGCCGACTGTTAGCAACCATGAGCTGTTCCTCACCTGCGTCGTGGTTTCCTGTAGGATTTATTCCTGTTAGCTGCAGTAATTTAAGCTCTAGTACTTCATATTTCTGTGCTGACCTCCCTGTCTACTAGAGTCATAGATTGACATAGTTTGGTCATTGCAGTGGTCGGTATCAGCCACGTTGGCTCCAGAGTCGTGATTTGTGCCTGTTAAAGAAGTTGTATACCACACATGTCTGTATGTAGAGCTAGAAGCTGCTTAACTTGGCATAAAGCTCGGAAACCCGATTCAATAAATAACATAATTTGTGAGTTGTAGTGGAGTGGATTGGCGGTCTTTAGTACCTTTTGAACACAGCCTGGCTAGCTTTTTCCCCTGTTTCCAGTCTTTATGCTAAGCCAAGCCAACCAGCTGCTGATTGCAGCTTTATACTAACCACAAAGACATAGTGGTATCGATATTCTTCTCTAACTCACAGCGAGAAATTGTTTTCCCAAAATAATTTCCCCAGAATGTGGAACTGTTTTAAATCGCTGCTAATTCTGCAATCATCATGACATTGTGGTGTGAAAAAACGAAGCTGAATGCAGATATACTAAAAATAAGAAGAAAAAAAAGAAAAAGGACTTATGTTAATGGTAGGATGCCAAACATATGATTTGCATAAGGTTTAACCAAAGAGTGATGTTCCCTTCTCAAATATTTCACAATAAAAAGCAAAGATTAGTTTAAAAAGTCCTGCAAAAAAGCAGAAACATGTCATGTACAACATTGTAATAGGCCAAATTCCTTACTGTGCACCCAATAATGCAGCTTTTTTTCCAGCCACGACAGGGTCAAAATGACCTTAAAATCAGTAATGGCCAAACTCGTCAGCTCTGACTCTGGCTCTCAGTGCTGGGACCATGAGCCTGCCTTAGTCTGTCCTCCTTCATTTGGCTTCTCCCTCCAGTTCATTTCCTTTCCCTCTCTGTGTATTTGGCTTCTCTTTTTGTTGCTTTGGACTCCAATTGGTTGTTTATGTCTTTCTTTCCTCTGCACTGTCCTCTTTTAGTTTCTGTTGTTGTACCTTTTGCTTTTCAGTTCTCATTCTCCTCCTGTTGGATATTCGACCATGCAAGTCAATTCTTTTATTTTAATTTTAGCAGCCGGTTTACTCAGAACAAACACCAGTGTTTCGGTGTAGGAATGTTACACATCACCTGAAACTCTAATGGGACTTAACAGATTAATATAAAGTCTGGTTTCCTATAACAACCATTTCTCTACAAATCAGACTTGTATGGTTTTTCATCTGTCGGAAAAATTAAAAAATTAAAAATCAATAAATACTCTACCGGCTTCTGTATGTGTGAGACAATGAGGATAGGGACCCAGGACTACTGTATTCTTCGGATTGTTCTCTGCTAACGTCATTAGCTACCATAAGTATACAGTATATGCATTGTTTTATAAAGATAAAAAACTGTACAGGGCAGTTTAGGTATATAATATTTCAGATGTTTTGTTATCTCTTAAATATTCCTATTAACAGAAGATGTAAGAAAGTCAGTGCATGATGATGATGATGATGATGATGATGATGATTCCTCCCCTACGGTGTTTCCCTTCAGACTGTAAATTATTCTGCTGCCCTTTTTGATTTTTGCTTCTGGCAAATATATCAGGGTTGTTTTTTATTTGTTATGTTCAAGTTATATGCTTAAAAGGAATGAACATTTTTCTTTTAATTGGCTGACAGATAAAAAGCATTGACTGCCAGCCAACCCACTGTTCAGATAGCTACAGCGGGCTTTGAATAAGATTGTAATAATAATATTAATGATGATAATAATAATAATAATAATAATGGTCGTTTTTTGTAAATGGTATTTTAAAAGTTATTTTTGTATACGCGGTTGTTTGTTGCGTCACAAGTCTACTGCTCCCCACCCGAACCCCCACTCCTCTCTTCCCTTCTCACACATTGCATCATGTCTTTTTTACTTCTGTTATTTTATTTTACACTTTTTGGTTCTTTTTTGTTGTTGTCGCTCAGCTCTTTTAATGCAGAACATGCAACAGAAATGAATCTCCTGCTCTGGACAAGGAGCATCTCATCATTTTTTGCTTCCTTCATAACCCCCCCACCCCCCACTGTTTTCTCTCCTTTATGCCCCTCCCACCCTTCTCTCCTTTTAATTTTTAAAAGGCTGACGTTACTAACGCGTCTGTGCCAGCAGATTGGCCCACTTCAGTAATGCATCCCTAACTTGTTAGTGATTCAAAGTAACAAACTGCCTAATGCTGAGAAAAAAAACAAGTCTTTTATACTTCATTATTTGTGTTTCCAATTCTCCACTTTTTTCTGTTCATCTACCACTTACCCATCTACCTACCTGACCCCTTCACATGCACACTAACCTCGATCTCAGAAAAGAGCCCACCTGTGCCTTTAAGTGAGAGCCCGCCCGCCCCCTTATCCCTTCTCCTCCAATCATCATTAGCGGCGTGTGTGTGAGCGATGTGATTTGCTGCTGCTTGCTCATCACCTCCTGCCCCCCTCCCCCCCCCACACACAAACCTCATGCCCCACACAAACATAAACACACCCAAAATCTTTGTATGTTGCAGAAATCAATCAGTAAAAATGAACATTAAGTAACGACACGTCTCTTTGTTTTTATTTGAATGAGATGATGTAACAAACGTATGTGCGCAGATTGTGTTTGACTGTGTGTGTGTGTGTGTGTGTACAATACAGACCGCTTTTATTTACAATATAGAGCAGTTAATTGTTAAATCACTTTGACTTGTCTGAAGCCACAAATAAATCAAATAATGGAATTGTGTCTTCACAGCTTTGCACATACAGTATAATCTGATAATGCCAATCTTGTGTGTGTGTGGGAGAGTCACAGCAGGAGTCCCTCTCTCACACCTGGAAAGCCCACACACACACACACACACACACACACACACACACACACAAACACACTAATATGCCGATTAATTAATCGCCACAGGTGGTACAAACACAGTCGCTCACAGAGACCTTGAAGGTTTCCCATTTGTATTCACTTTACACGCATTGAGAGGCACAGCAGGTGGGAAGACATTCTGTGATTATTTGCTTCTGCTCACACATAGCCAAAGCTCATTTCAGATTAATTATACAGTACATAAAAATACAATATTTAATGTGTAACGGTGCCGCGGAAGTGGTTTGGGTAGCTTTGTGTCAGTCCTCTTTGGTTACAGTATCTATAAACCTTCTGAACAGTGATATTTGGAATAAAGTAAAGAATTGATTAACTATATTTGCAGTTGTACAGCACTAGTGAATTCAATAAAAGGATGAATTATGAGTTTTCTCTAAAATATCACTTGACGGGAGCATCCAAAACGTTTTCAATCAAGACAAATACAAAAACTACATATTCCATAAGATAAAAATGTCTTTATAATGCAGATTAAAATTACAGTTTACACCCATTGTAGCCAATAAAAATACATAGAATGCATAAGGCAAGATCCAGTACATTCATTCCACAGGACTCTCACCACTCCTGCACAGTTTCTGACTTCCTCCCCTGTATTTGACTTCTCTCCTGTTCTGACTTACACAGCTGATGATCAATGTGTCTGTCAGTCACACACACACACACCCACACCCACACCACTCTCTTGTATATCTTATGCCAGGTTGTTATCTGTGTCACCTCGGTTTTCCCATGGAGCAGTTTACCATATTATGCAATGACCTATAAATATAGTGTGTGTGTGTGTGTGTTTGTGCAGTAGCAGCAGGTTGCCATCTGAAGGAACTGAAGACAGTGTGAGCTCTGTTTTAAAGCCTAGAATATTCAGTATGATGCATTTGACCAGATTATTTTTAGGTATATGAGTCATATACAGTCAATACTGGAAGAATTAGATACACACATTCACTTCACATGTTCTTGTTAGGCACTACCATGGATGGATGATTACTACACACACAGACATCCAATTTCCCCTTCTGTGTTGCATCATATAATAATCTTGTCATAATGTTTATGGCCAGCTGTAACTTTACAACCGGCCGCGTGCAGCTGCTAATCATGTTTAGTATTCACTCACTGGCAGGCCTTGCACTGACAGCTCAGCCAATCAGTCTGAAAATGTTTTCAATGTCAATAAATGTTTTCATGTCAATAAATCAAAACGAGAACAGCTCCGGAGGATTCACAAGGCTTTTTGATCATGTGTTCCAGTGTGTGAGAGTGATAAAGTCATGGGACATTTCCCATTTTTTAACAAGCAGATATACTCAACACCACTCGTCTCTACACATTCTGTCAATCATTAGTGGGTAGTGTACTGTCTTTTAGGGTTGTGTTCTGGAGAGAAAATAAAAAGCGGATTAAACAAACCCTGGAGAAAAGAGATGTAAGCCCAATAATTCTGAAAGAAAACTCCACAATTTGACCTTTATGGTCAACTATTTGTAATAGAAAACCACCATCAGTGTCTTATGATGCTGCCAAGCAGCAATGTTTGGGTAAAACCGTCTTATAACATTTTGACTATAAAGGTGGTGAAACAAAAAAATACTGATTTGTCATATCTCAAAATCTTGAATTATGTATTATATGCTTTATTGTAATATTTATTTGGTCAAGGAAAACAATTAAATGGGTTTTTATTAAATTAACTAGAGCTGAACAGTCTAAAACCTAAAGACAAACCCAATTGAGGAGCTGGAACAAAGAGTCTATTAATGGATTAGATAGCAAATTAATCGATTTTTTTTATATATATTATATGATTATCACTTAGTCTCTGGAGCCACAATGTTCTGATATTTTGTAGACTAAATAAATTATCAAATAATAATTAACACATAATTAATAATGAAAATAATGTTTCGTTTCAGGGTTAGCTAAGGCAGAGTCTGTACTGGGTTATTAAGTTTATTACGTCTTGCTCCTCATTATTATTTTACAAGGTACATTAACAGTGCATACAGCTGCTAAGCACCGCCTCTAGTTTTTCCCTCCCTGTCTGTCAGTAAAACATAAACCCCGCCTCCATCAGATTGCCTGTCAATCAAATTCTACCCCGCCCCTTCATTGCCTGCTTGCAAGTCGCGCAAAAAATAGAAGCGGCGGCCGTTGGGGGAAAAGAGTAAATAGAGAGAGAAGCCTCAAGATGGCTGACTCGCTAGGCTCTGCTCACCTCACCGGAGCTGCTACTGCGGTAGCCCCGGCGGTCGCCTGCGACAAAAGCCCGCTCATCAAGCCGAACGAGGCGAAGGAAGCCTCTGACAACCGCTCTCAGTCTTCCCGGGATTTTAACCCGCCGCCGCCCAAGAAGGTCCGAGTCGAGGAGAGGAGCGTTAAACCCAGGAAACTCAGCAGGGAAGGAGTGGGAGGCAACGGTAGCGGCAAAGAGAAACTCCAGCAGCCCACGAAGCAGCAGAGTTATGGCAGCAGCACGGGCTTGAGCACCTTCAGCCCGGTTAAGACGGGCAGCAACAACCCTCCGGTGTCTGCCACCGGGGGAACAAACACACATAAAGTCTTCAAACAGAGCGATTTCTTCCTCCACAAAGCGCCTTCCTCTTCAAAACCCAGGAAACCGAGTAAAGACAAGCAGCAAGGGAAAGAGAGGGAGAAAGGAGGCGGAGAGGAGAAAAAGAAACATAAACTATTGGTGACCTCCGGACCCGGGAGTAATGTTGGCAACAACGATATCAGCCGAATTAATAACACTTTTGCATTGAAGAGAGAAAATGGGGAGGTCATGCTGCCTCCTAAAGGTAGGCCATCATCAGTGTGTTTTATTTAAATGTTACTTGAGGCGAATTCATAAAGTTTGTGTTGTGTTTATTATATTATTTATGTATTATGGTATCATTTATTATCCCATATAAGATTCGTAACCCCTCACCCCCAGTCACTACACGTTACATTAACACACATCCCGGACTATTATCCCTGACCATTGCGCATATTAGACAACGTTATACTGTAAACCTTTGCACACCCCCTGATTCATATTTTTGCACTCCCTGCACAAAACGTACGTCTTTCCTTTCCTTCCTAAAACAGTTACATTGTACAAATTGGTATAGTGTATTTTACATATTAGTATTGCAATATTCTTATACTATTTAATGCTCTTGACAGTTTTAGTACTTTGCCCTATCGTTTATTCCCCTGTTATATGTTTATTGTATGCACCCAACACCAAGGCAAATTCCATGGAAGTGAAAACTTACTTTGGCAATAAATCTCATCCGGAAATAAGTAGGCTAGAGTTTTACCCGTGTTTAAAGTTACTTGCTCATCGTAGAATTAGCCACTTGGGATACGAACATGTGGCCCCAGTGTGCTGTTGTCTGACTCCAGATTTGTCTGGACGGTCCCGTTTTCGGACCAGCTACTGCTTAAAGGGCGCTTCTAAATGTTGTATACGAACCTGCAGACCTCTCGAGGGTTACTGTTATTTATAATTGCACATTATAAAAGAGGTTAACATCGAGTTGAGTGTCTACAACACCCAAAAGGCCATGTTTCTACGGGCTATGGCTGCCAGGTTTCGTCACTATTCACCCGCTTGTGAACCCTCGAGCTCCACATTAGCGTTCCCGGGCATTAGTATGGGCAGTAGTTATGCGTCCTAGCTGTTAACATTGCAACCATCTGCTCTCGTGCTACTGCGGAATTGCTACGTAGTTACGTCGAATCGACTAAGTACAATGTGTTGTATTCATACAGCCGTTTACAGTAATGTAATCGAGTCGATCTATATGTTTTAAACGGCAAAAGCAAGCTCTAATCTGTGTCATGTCAGCGTAACGAATGAGGTAAATTGTTAGACATTCTACAACATAAATGCCCATATTATGAGTTTTATTTCTCTCGGAGCGGTGTATGCATTAAAACTGCACGCTGCTGTCATAACAACATGACTGCCGCCCGCCATTATAGGGTAAGTGTTGTTTTGGTAGAGCAACACGCCCCCCTCTGTAACCTCAGGCTGGATCGGAAACAGACAGAGCTCCACAGCTTGCTGTTACTCCATGTTCTACAGTTGTACAGGCTGTAACATTGAACCACTTGGTTAATGGAGAGACAAGAACACACACACACATTTTGACACCAAATCCCAAAAGCAATATTCAGGGCTTAATACGATTTAGAGCGGTTCCAATACAATTTTTCTTCCCTATAACGATTTCATATAATATAAATATATGTATTTGCTGTATGGCCTGGCTCAGGTTAAACACTTTTTTGCATGGACAAATACATGTACGATTGCCATATAACTTTCTTTTATTATCTTAGTTTGACACTTACAAGTTTAACTATCTACAGTATTAGTAAACATTTTATAATATTAATATCTCAGTACCTGACAAAACATAAACTTATTACGTAATTACTACAAATGTGTGATATCTAAACATCTGCATACATGCTTTAATTATACATGCAGCATATTTCAATATGTAGGTCTAAAAAGAAAATACATTAAAAGAAAATAAATGGAGGCCTTTTCTTTTCAGACCTACATTATGAAATACGCTGCATATGATTAACAAACATGTGGCTCAAAACACCATAGTCATAATTAACATGAGGTCATTAATTACATTAAAAATATGTTCTAGGATGTCACCTTATTATATAAAATAGATTTTATTAGTTCCTTGGGAAGAAATATTATATTAAGTTGACTGATTGGGTGACATATTTGTCATCATCTCAGTACAGGTCCTTGTGCATGGCTTTTTATTATTTTTACACTATTCATCGAAATCCCCGCATTTGCTGTGTTCAAGGGTTATTTGTGTGTGTGTGTGCGTGCGCGTGTGTGTGTGTGTGTGTGTGTGTGAGTATAGACACTAGCTGATGTACTGAGTGGACAATTGCAAATGTGCGTGAGAGTGATCTCACCCTTTTACCAGTTGGGTTTAGTTTAGGAGGTCTTGATGTGCTCTGAACAGTCACTGCAGTCGGGGAACACCAGAACGAGACGTGTTGCTGGCCTGTAGCCCTAACACACCATCAGAAACACAGTCTTGTAAACAGGCTGTGTTTAATGTGCTTGCACGCTTCATAGGGATTTCAGAACAGATAAGAGGCTGGTGTTTAGTCTTTACACAGAATCAGGACGCAATTTAAAAAAGAATTTGAATGTTAGATAGACCATGTCTTTTTAATGCAGTTAATACATTTTTATTGAGCGTTCATGTTAATTATGTTACTTGTATGTAATATTGTATGCAGGCATGTCGAGAATTTTTAAAAGAACACTAATGCAGTGCTGATATTTTGTTTTCAATGTTTATTTTGCTCAACGTGGGAAAATTTAGATGCATCCAAAAGTAACAATAAATAATAGCACTCCTTCAACAGTCCTATGGAAGTGCTCTTGAGGTAAGCACTGGACCTTTGTTTGCTCTAGGGCAGAGATCTTTAACAGGGGATCCTGAGTCTGTCTGAAAATATACATGAACATAAATCCAACATATTATTGATAAAGATAAATCTTTAAGGCCCAGTTTAATATGCAGCTCTATTGTTTACATTATATATGAGGGGTCCCTGCTCCGTCTCACTTGCTCAGGGGGCCTAAAACGACAAAATCTTTAGATGGGGAAGTATATAACTGCGGAGCAGAGTTGCCGGAAATGGCACATTAATCCTGAGCAAAAATGTTTCAAGGAGTTAAATGCTCCTTTTTTTAACTGCATCTTCCTGTAAACGCTGGTAACTGCGTGTCAGTCTTCTTCCTTGCCTCTGTGACACAGCTGCAGTCAGCACTTGGCATAGGCTTATAGTTATGTGGAGAAAAAAAACAAATAAATTAAATGTGTTTTTGTTGGCTGGCCCTCTTGTTAGACACTTTTCTGCTTTCAGTGGAGTGTACTCTGAACTTATTGGAAGGGAAGCATTTTCCTACAGGGATCAAAAGAGTATCACGTCATCACAGCATTATTTGGCTGTGGGTTGCTGTTGGATCGAGGCAAATGCCAGGGAGAAGTGACAGCTGATTTCATTTGGTCTTGAAACATGAGACATGAGTCTGACTAAGCACAATGAACAAGGAAACATTACTGCATTAGGCAGGCTGATTTAGTGTGAAATAAATAGTTGTCTAACTCAAAGGTCACAGGTTTAATCCTCACTGAGACCAAGTTGACCGGTAGTTGACACCCAGTGCAGTCCTGTATTCTAACTCTAACCAAATGCATTTCTCATTAAAGATTATCCTACTCACATTGAGGTTGAAGTCAAATAAATCACAACAAAATTCATACAGCATTCATACCTTCTGTGTTCATAACTACACTTTTAATTAATAGGAGCTTTCATAAAGGTAGGCCCCTCTTTTAACACATACACCTACAATAAAGTGAGGACCAATCAAATTCATCTGTTCTCTGATTATTCATGACTCCAGTGTCATATTGGCGTATAGGTTGCCTTGCCACACATTGTTCTGGACAGCATTCTGACCATTGAACAATTCATGTAAACATGGGTTATTGGGTTTTAGTGAATCATGTCTGAATCGCCGTTATTAGGTTATTTGTGTGCAGTAAACGCAGCACGCCGACAGAATGCCTGACTGTGTCTGGGACTACTCGACTGTGGCCGTGTACAGCCAGCGGAAAGGTGAATGAAGATTGGCTGCAATCAGCACCTAATTTAGTTACTGTGGGCTGGCTCGTTTGTTCACTCCCAAAAATTACAAGAACTCTGGGTATGCAGTAACCGTTCAATAGACGGATTGTTTGAACCTTATTGCTAAACTGTTTCCAGATCAGTTTGAATGGTGAAGCATGTATTTGCCACACCAGCGGGGGGGGGGGGGGGGGGGGGGGGGGGGGGGGGGACTGACCATTTGGAGTGGCAGTATTTTCCTAGTGGGCGGGTTTACCTGTAGTGTTACAGTGATTCCCAATTAAAGATCCAAAATATCTCAAAATAATTCAATATTAGGTGTCTGCTGAGCTGACAGACTGATCATTAAAGGGGTATTTGTCTTACTACAGTATGTTTGGAATGTAACCATTTTAACCCTTAAATATGCACACGCACACAGAGTACTGGGTGGCTTTTACCAACATGGGACTGCTCTTCTGCCTAATCGTTGAAACTCTTAGAATCCTAGGAAACAGTATTTTCTTGATTCTATTTAATTATTTACAAGAAATAACATTACATAATAATACCCGATACTCAGAATAGAATAGCCTAAATAGAAGTTTTTTATTATTAGGTTGTCCTGTTCAGGGTCACACGGGGCTGCAGCGTATCCCAGCATGCATTTGGCAAGAGGCAGAGATCACACTGACAGATCGCCAGTCTTATCACATTGCTAACACACACTCAAACCTGGCTGGGCGACAGCGTGACAACACTATGCTTTTCCAGTTTAACATGGGTTAAATGTAATAAATTAATAGTTATTTTTAAGGACAGGTGATTGGAGAAGGCTTGTTTTTTAAATTTACATTAAAAACAAAACAATTTCAAAAGGTGGCTACCCCATTTTCTGGACTTCTGATTGTCTTCCCCGGTTCTGAGAGTTGGATAGCAGTTGGGGACCAGTGTACAAACTGTCTGCCTCTGGCCCTCTGTCTTCCAAAGTGTTTTCTCTCTCCTGTGATCATCCTCACTGTGAAAACCACCTGCTGTGTTCCCCTTCAAAACCTGCCACTGCAAGAAAGTCAGGAAACAAAATCGGGAAAATACATAAGAAGTTTCAGTTGCATGAATCCCATTATTCTCTAATTTCAGGTTTTCCCCCATTGTATCGCAAGGCTGGCCCACCTGGCCTAAGTTGAATCTGTCCTTGAGTCTGTTATCACAGAAACTATTGGGCTCTACATTACTGCCGCCATCAGTCTGCAACTGGCCCCAGCCGGGCCCTTGTCACTAAAAAAAAAAAAAACAACAGAAGAAGAAAAAGACACTTGCCACTGGGTTGAACACCTGGGGGGCAAACCCTGTGTCTGCTTTTGTAAAGTGTTGCCCTGACAAACTCAACATTGTTTTACATTTAAGTTACTGACTAGATAAAACAATGTGTGACCCTCAAGCCATGGGATGGTCTCCTTTTTATTCTCTCAAGCTGTGAAAAATCAGCATGTTCTCCGGTGGATTTCAGACCCGGTCAGCCACCTGGGCTAATTTATCCCCCATTGCCTCTAAATGAAAGGTTTATGAATGTTACCACTCTGGCCTATTTTTAGAAATCTGGCAGAAGCGCTGAGTGAGCCCTCCTTTGTAGGCAGCTTTCTGTTAAGCTAAATTGATGTTTTTGAAACACGCTGTTTTTCTTGTTCTTCAACAGTCAGTTTACAGTGTCTGGTATTTTTACTGCATTTATTTTTCACAGTTTTGAAAATGTTTTGTTAAGATTCTTGGCGTTCCTCCCATTAACCACAAGGAATGAGGAGGACTACCTGCATGTTAAAACCCCACTAAACTTCAAAATGCCATGGTATTTATTTAAATATAATCATTGAAAAGAGTGTATTGATGTGCCTCTAATTCTCATACTGCTCCTTTTAAGCCTTTTTTACTTTCAAAGCATTTTCTCCTTTGATCCTGCAAACAGCGAGTCAAACCCCACTGTGTTCACTTTCCCACTCCCCATGACCACAGGAGAGTGAACAGTCTGAAAACACAGCTTCCTTTTAAAGACGGATCCAACTAAGTTCAAAGAAAAAAAGTTCTTTGCAAAGGAAAAGAAAGAAAGCATCTGCAAAAGAACTACTTTGGGGGGAATATTTTTTAAAATATCTTTAGGGGAAATTAAAGGAAATAAAGAATCAAAGGAGAAGATTTATAAAAGATTTGATCAAATGAAAGTTGTTTTAAGAAAGGGGAGGTTTCCTGAGCTCTGCTGGAGATTATGATTTACACCCATCCGCACTTAGACATACTCTGCTTTTCAGACAGCACTGGAAAGGTGTATGTGTTGGATATATTTACATTTTAAACTAATGCTCTCATCTGGGGCAATTTGCAATGATTGCAACATTAGAGTGCACTCCAATTCCTTGATCTGTAATATTCCCTCAACGCTGAAATCATTCAAATGTCAAACAGAGAAGCACTGGAAGAGAAAATAAGAGTCAAAAAGAAAGGGGGGATGTTAGGACTTTTAAGACAGGAGCATATTGAAGCTAGCAGAGGCACGGAAACAGAGATGAGTTTGAAAAGTGAGGTACATACGGTATCGTTGAGATGTAAATCTATGAGTGACCGCTGCAGTCTTAAAGGGAATTGGTCATTACAGTGCTGAAGGAAGAATGAGCGATAAGAGTACCGGCTTGCTGGAGAGGTGGATTTGTTGCAGTAGGGAAGGAAAAGCCAAGCGTTTTGTAGTAGGATAAGATTAAGAAAAGGGTTATGGCCAAGGGGAAGCACTTGGCAAGAGTTTAGTTAAGGGGCTAGAGGAAAGAAATCCAAGGCAATGGAGTGTGCTCCCAAGTGTAGTATGTGTGTAGTAAGTAAATCTGGGCGCTAATGTGTTTTTAACAGCAAGACCTAAAGAACCTCACCTCTACTTCCACAGAGCACTCCATCAAGGACAAGGCAAAAGAGAGAGACCGGGAGGAGAGGGAGAAGAAGAGGGTCAAAGACAGAGAGAGGGAAAAGGAGGAGAAGCAGAAGCACAAAGTGACCGACCAGATCAAGAGGGAGAATGGAGACGTCAAGCAGCCGATTAAAGGTAGTTAAAAATACGCATAACAATTGTTTGGTCCCCAACATTTTAGAAAATATGGCCAACGTCAAAACCAAAAATGATTCAGTCATTAATAAAATGGAAAGGAGCCAATTCTTGTATTTGAATATTTGGTATTTCTGCTAAATAATAGACATAAAAATCGAGCTTGTACATTTATTCTTGACCAAAATCGCAATAGCAGTTATTTTCTGTCAATTGGCTCATTGTTTTAACTAACTTTTTCCTTTTGAATCCTTTTAAATGACCATACAATTGATATCAAAGTAAGTTATGGAAGTGTAGCATGGTGTTGGAAACCTTTCAAGGCATCAGCATATTGGGGAATTTGTAGGTCATAAAAACTAATTGGCAGTAATATAAGTCATAAAATGTTATATCCTATTGCAGGCTGCGTTGTGGAAGTTTCTTGTGCAGCAGAGTGTTTTGAGAGTGAAACGAATAAGAGTTGAGAAAAACCAAGTTTGGCCTTTTATTATGTATTTATTACACTAGCAGAAAATGCATTTCCACAGAGCACATTTAGTACAGTGTGGAAACGTCTTTCATTCTCTGAGTGTGTATATATATCCTTCAAGGGGACGGCCCCCCCCCATTGTTGGTAGGCATGACTCAGCTCTATTAGACGATCCCAGGAGATATAAAACAGGAGACATCTGTGGGACATCTTCCACGTTCCTGTTTTATTTCTAATCTGCCTCGAGAATTGAATTTGCTTATTTGTAAACGAACTTTACACATTCTACACATGGTCATGTCTGTCACACAATAGCTTGAAGCTCCCCTTTCATTTAAGCATATGATAATCAATCTTCAATAGAGACCAAATAAAAAGGTCACATCGAATGATGTCATAAGCTTAAAGTGGTGCTGTGACAGTGGATTGTTTTGTGCAGGAGGGTGTGGTAATTCTTGTCCATTCAACATCGTCAGATCTACAGCAAGCACCGTCAACGCGGTAGCTAGGAAGAGCAAGGCGCTGGCCCGGTTTTACCAGGTGTGGTACAGTATATCATCAGTAAATGTGTAACATACAAGCGGCATACACAACTCAGCCTTCCAGTGGGGGTTGAGAATATGCTAATACTGTGGAGTTGCCGTTGGTTGTAACTATTTCATTTTTTTCTTGGAGAATATAACATTAGGTTGACCTGCTCCTGCACAGGGAGAATTGTGCTCAGGATTTATTTAGTCTGACCGTGTGTGTGTGTGTGTGTGTGTGCGGATTGTGCATCTGGTAGCTAGGATTGTAACAGGACTGGCTGTGTGACAAGCTGCGGTCATTGTAGCCTACCCATGTTTCTATTGCCACTCTCTCTATTTTTCTCACTTTAGTTTAGGAAAATATTTTTAATGTGATTCTTACCAAAATAAATGAAAGAATGACATTATGAAAAGACTCATAACAATAACAGTGACTGGGATGGAAGAAACAAGAACGAGCCCTAGTTAGTGCTGAAATGATGAGTCAGTTGACCGCGTAGTTGATAGACAGAGCAATTTTAAACTATTAAATAACTAACTATTCATTATTATTATTAGTAGTATTATAAATAATAATAATAACTATTAAAGTAATTTGTCAAAACATTGCTGGTCCTAGTTTTGCAAATTTGAATGAGCTTTTTTCCTTTTTTGTTATGATTGTAGATTAAATACTTTTTGGACTTTGAGTGATGGTATTTTTTTTCACTATTTTCTTGCATTTTATAGACTAAATTAATAATTAATAATAGTCATTGAGGAAATAAACGACACATGAGGAAAACAACTGCGAGTCGCATCCCTAAATGTCCTTATATCTCTTTACTGTGTGACTAATATTTGGTTGTTGTGACCAATAGCAACAAAGAATTGGTAGATATTCCATTTTTAAACGCTACAATATTTTTGGGAACTGAACCTCTTTAAAATATCGGAATAAATAATTGTAACAAATGTATGGCATGTACTGAGGCAAGCCATTTTCCTGATGAACAAATTTACAAAACAGCATAGTATACATTTTGAGCAGTATACTCTATTGTGAGTTAACCATGGATGAACCACAGTGGATATAAAATGTCTACACACCCCTGTTAAATTGGCCGGTTTTTGTAATGTAAAAAAAAAAAAAAATATGAGAAAAAGATAAATCATGTCAGAACTTTTTCCACCCTTTAATGTGACCTATTACATAAACAATTCAATTGGAAAAACAAACTGAAATCTTTGAGGGGGAAATAAGAACGTACACTAACCTGGTTGCACAAGTGTGCAGACCCTTAAACGAATACTTTGTTGAAGCCCCATTTGATTTTATTAGGCACTGTTGACACAATAGGCTGACTATTTGATAGGAGTCTGTTAGCGTGGCACATCTTGACGTGGCAAAATTTGCCCACTCTTCTTAGCAAAAGTGCTCCAAATCTGTCCTATTGCAAGGACATCTCCTGTGTTCATCCCTCTTAAAATCACCTCACAGATGTTCAGTTGGGTTCAGGTCTGGGCTCTGGCGGGGCCATTCCAAAATGTTAATCTTCTTTTAGTGAAGCCACGCTTTTGTGGATTGGGATGTGTGCTTTGGGTTGTTGTCATGCTGAAAGGTGAACTTCCTCTTCATCTTCAGCTCTCTAACGGAAGCCAGAAGGTTTTGTGCCAATATTGCCTGGTATTTGGAACTGTTCATAATCCCCTCCACCCTAACTAAGGCCCGGGTTCCAGCTGAAGAAAAACAGCCCGAGAGCATGATGCTGCCACCACCATGCTTCACTGTGGGTATGGTGCTCTTTGGCTGATGTGCAGTGTTGTTTTTGCGCCAAAACTATCTTTTGGAATTATGGCTAAAAAATTCAACCTTGGTTTCATCAGACCATAACACATTTTTCCACATGCTTTTGGCAGACTCGATGTTTGTTTTTGCAAACTTCAGTTGGGATCATTTGTAAGAAATGGCTTCCGTCTTGCCACCCTACCCCAAAGCCCGTTCATATAAAGAATACGGGAGATTGTTGTCACACGTAGCACACGGCCATTACTTTCCAGAAATTACGGCAGCTCTTTAAATGTTGCCGGAAGCCTCTTGGAAGCATCCTTGAGCAGTTTTCTTCTCATCTTTTCATCAATTTTGGAGGGACGTCCATGTTCTTGGTAGCTGCTCTGTTGAGATCCCTCTGATGGTTTGGAAGCTCTCTGCAGACTGTAATGTCAGAAAAAACCTTCTGGAACATCTTAAAGGAGAATTCTGGAGTTAGTACCCAACAGGCCTAAAGAGGCTTAAACAGGGCAAGTTTTAAACATGATTGTTGCCTCTACACAGGCTCCAAATGTCATTACCAGTGCCTAACCATGTGCAGTTATTCCTTCCAAGTGAACACAGTGAATTTGACAGCAGTAGATTTGACAGAAAGGCATAAATGTGACAATCGACTTCACCAGAAAACAGGAAATAAACAGAGGTATGTGCAGTAGCTGAATTAACACAACTTGTATGCCTTTGTCACATCTACTGCAGTCAAATTCACTGTGTTCATTAGGAAGGAATAACTGCACATGGTTAGGCACTGGTAATTACATTTTGAGCATGTTTAGAGGCTAAAAACACGTTTAAAACTTGCCCTGTTTAAGCCCGTTAGGTGCTAACTCTAGCAGGAGGATAACACAGTGTAGACAGCAACGATTGTTTTCATTTATCTCGCTACTGACAGCACTACACATTTAAAAAAAAAAAAAACAGAGCCACATGTTAAAATCGACCGGAATTCTCCTTTAACTTTATTTGTGATTAATCAGAGTCACTTTAAATGAGGGCCTGTGTGTCAGGTGTGTAATGATTTCTAATTAAAATGAGTTTGAATATGATTGGTTCATTTTGAACACAGCCACATCCCCAGTAACAAGAGGGTGTGCATACCTATGCAACCAGGTTATTGTAAGGTTTTTATTTTTTTATTGTTCAACCTCGAAGATTTCATTTAGTTTTTCAATTAATTTTTTCACATTATAGGTCACATTAAAAGTGGAAATAGTTCTGACATTCTTTATCTTTGTCAAATTTTTTTACATCACAAAACCTGGCATTTTAACAGGGGTATGTAGACTTTTCATGTCCACTGTACAAAGAAAAATACAATTTTGATTCTGAAATCTTGAAATAAGAAAATACAAGTACAAAAAAAATCATAACAATGTTGCCTATAAAATTTAAGTTCTAGAAGTCCTGTGTAGATAACGGCCATCTTGTAAACCAATACAACCAGTTATGTGGAAGGCCACTGGCCTACAGGTGTATCAGTCAGGCTCTGTTGTGGATACACTTTTGTTTTACCTTTTGTCCCATTTATGAATGTGGTGGCGAGTTTCATTGTCAGCCTTTCAACAGTAGTGAATTATTTGCCAAGCACTGTGACGTAATGTCGGTCTCTCTCTCTCTCTCTCTCTCTCTCTCTCTCTCTCTCTCTCT
>NC_048429.1:9167958-9172636 GCF_013103735.1 Etheostoma cragini | reverse complement strand
TGTGTGTGTGTGTGTGTGTGTGTGTGTGTGTGTGTGTGTGTGTGTGTGTGTGTGTGTGTGTGTGTGTGTGTGCCCCCTTTGCAAGTGCAAGCAAGAGATCACACTTTGTACACACATGAACCTTGTTTTGTAAAATGAATAAAGATGATATAATTAATGTTATTTCTTAGAGCAGCTGACAGTGAGTTAACAAGGAATAATTTACTGTCAGGAGTTCTACAACAGAACACATGGCTCTTGATCGAAGAAGAAAATAGTCAATTGTTGTATCGTCAATTAATACAAGTTTGACATGAATAATATTGATAATTGGTTGTTGGTCAAACAAGACATTTACTTTCTGAAAGCCAGACTTAAACGTGCTGTGTGCATTCACACATGTGCTTCAGAGTAAAAGTCTTTCCTCTGCCTGGAATCTGGCCACAACAAGCCACCAATAAAAAGCCATTACTGGAAGGCTTTTATTATGAAGCAGCTGCTGGCACAACACACTCACAAGTGTTTAATATAACCAGGAACACTAAGTTATAAAAAATGTAATTTTTTTGACTACATCTGTATTTGCACATTAATAGTGCCTTTTGGTCTTTGTATCACAGCAGAATAGGATTGGATAAGTAGAATATTGTTATTACTGCAATTTGAAAATAAGTTTGGAATAATGTTTTACTACTGAAGAACAAGATTTATTTCTTATCTTTTGAAGCTTGCACAACCCATGAGACATGCATCCTTAGAGCTGTATATTACACTTCATATCACCATTGCAATATCCAACACAAATTATCACGCATCACACATTTTCTCCATATCTCGCGGTTTTCTTTGGATTTATGAGGGTTGAGTTTTGCAAATAAACGTGTGTGTGTCTGTGTGTGTGCGCGCTTATTCAGGGAGGGCTGACTTGTGGGTTAAAGAGCTTTTTGGTATTAGTGAGCTTAGGTATTGTACTGCAAATACCTTCTTGCTGTTGCTGTCTTTATTGTTCCCTTTCACACACACACTCATTCCTGCTTTATCTAGCGTTGAACGTGTGTGGAGTACAAACTAACTGTGTGTGTGTGTGTGTGTGTGTGTGTGTGTGTAGCTGATATTTGAATTGTGCTGAGGCAGCAGCTATCAAATGGACTTACATTGCACACACACACACACACACACACACACACACACACACACACACACACACACACACACACACACACACACACACACACACACACACACACACACACACACACATTAAATGTATACATGTCCACTTGTTTACACAACTGCTGGGCAAGAATGAACCAGACAGCAACACATTTCCAAATAGATATGAACAGCTCTGAAAAACACTAAGAAATACATACAGTAGCACTGTGTACTCTGTCCTGCCTCAGGCATCTAAGATGAGACTGTCCACCATGTTCGGTATTATTTCTGTTTGTATAAGCCACTCGAAAGCCTGTTTCCTGGCTTAGTCATATCTGCTTTTCTCAAGGGATGCCATTTCAAGGCTCTTTAATGTATTTTATGCATGCACCCCAGGAGATGCACACCACCTGGGAGAAGCTATGAGTCATCTGCCTACAATTAGTTCAAATTGTTGGGACTCATTAATATGGGTTTTATTGTTTTATAAATAGGGACTTTGATAATGAAGACAATAAATAATACAACAAGTCTTGTATTTTATATATTTATTTTTTTTTGCATAATCAACAGCTCACTTTTGGCAATTTACCTTATTTTACTGGAAGCATTTTCTGAGCTTTTGCATTGCAAGAGGATCTGTTTCACTGTTAAGTACTGTGAAGTGTCTACTTACAGCAGGGGAATGAAAAGGGCTGATGATTGGTTTGTTGATCCATCAGACAGCGGAATTCTTTTACAAAGCTTCCATGAATGAGGTGTCTCCCTATTCCCTTTTGAGCCGTTTCTAAATTACTTTTTTTTTTTTCTTCCTGGTTTTTGTGTCGATCTTTTAAGAATGGCTTCTCCTGTAAAAATGATCTTCCATCTAAGTAAAAAGGTATCTCTCTTTCTTTCTTTTTTTCGTTGTCACTTTTTCCAGATGAAAAAGAGAAGACCAAGATCAACTCGGAGGAGCTGCAAATCAAAAAAGTGAAGAAGAAAAAGAAGAAGAAACATAAAGAGTGGGAGAAGCACAAACGAGTAAAGATGTACCACCGCTCCTGCCAAACCATTTGTGCTGGCCTGCTTCTTCTCCCTCCATCCTCTCCACCTTCTACCTCATCCTCTGATCCCACTCACAACTCCTCCCCTTCTCCATTTAAGTCTCCTCTACCCATTTATCTTCCACCCAACAACAAAACTGCACAACTCTTACCTTCCTCTCCTTTTCCCATCCCCAAATCTGTCTTAAACTGCTCTCTCCTCAACTCTCTTAACTCTCCATTGTCCCCCACGAAGACACCCCAACCTTCCCAAACCAAACACCAGCCACAGGTCACCTATCCTGGCATGGCAGGCCTAGAGTTTGCCCCATACATACACATAGAGAACCAGCCTAATGGAGGGGCCCTGGTGGCCCATGCCTACACTTCCCAGCTCTCCTCTCTCTCCATGGGCCAGAGGCAGAGATTTGCCCAGGAGTTTATCACATTGGCTTTCAGCGAGGACTCATCCCAGGTAGGGCTTAGTTGGATATTGATCAGATGAATTGAACACTTAAACCTTTTAGAATTTGTTTCACTTGTAGTTGTTTTAATACTTCAAAAATTGTTTTCTTTTTTTTCATATTTCATTGCTGTCCTTGTTTTTCAGGCAGCTAATTACGTCATGGGAATTGTCCACGGAGAAGCCAGCTACCTGCCTGACTTCTTGGACTACTTCTCAAGCAAGTTCCCATCAGCTCCTGTCAAAATGGAAATATTGGGAAAGAAGGACATAGAAACCACCACTATGGTTAATTTCTACTCTCAGGTCAGTCAGACACAATCACACATACCTGAAGAATAATACAGAATATGTATGCGGGGTGGGACGTTTGTGGGAAAGATACTGACAGGTCACTCGTCTGGAAAAACTACACAGTTCTTCTCTTTAGTTGTTCAGTTCTGGAGCTGTAGACACAAAGAGCACAAAGCAGATGGTGAGCTTTCAGAAATGCTAAAAGGTCTAAAGTCTAAAATATCAAGGGCCCAGTGCTTTCAATCCACTTAGATTCTGTTCTCTGTATATAATCTATTTGGCTGAATGTCAAGCTGAGTATCACAACTGTCCACAAACTCAGGACTGTCATACCACGGTCCATACCATGAGATTTACATGTATTTGATGCGTGCGTCTGTTACGTTGTAACAGATCTACATGCGGCTGTTGGTTGTCTGTTATTATACAACGTGTGAACACAAAGAGTGTCAAGTTTATCATTGACTCAACCTCTGGGTCAGTATTTTGTTCACAAGATAAGCTAAGATAAGATACTACTTTATTCATCCCACTGCGGGGAAATTCCCTTGTTACAGCAGCATTTTCTACAATAAAAGCCAAACGTACAAACAAACAAGTAAACACACAAACAGACAAACAACAGACAATGAGCAGAGGGTAGACTGAAATGTGAGCAAAGTGCAAGAAAAATATTAGATGAGTACAGTGAAAATATGTTACCCAGTTGTATCTTTTTATTTATTTATGTAAAATACCATTTTGTACGGTTGTGTATCTTCACTGGTCTCACGATTCGATTTGATTACGATTATCCTGTCAACGATTTAAATTGATATCACGATGCGTCACCTCCTCAATAGTATTCTATATTGCTACACATGGTTGTCATCAACAAATTCAAGCAGTCAGATATATGAAGTACTCTTAGACTTACTACTATACTTATAAAAAATACACTTCCCGAATGTAGTGCAGTCTTAACGCAGCAAAAAAAGTCAAAAAACAACCGGAACGATGTCACTGCATCGATGCAATGATTAATTTCGACACCCCTACCATTTTGTGTATGTGTGCATCTATACAGTATACAGAGCAGAGAGTATGAATGTGGATGTCAAGTTAGCCAGCTTGCTGTCTATCTGCACATATACAAGTCGGGGGAGAGAATGAAGGGATGCTAGGGGAAGGAAAGAGATTGATTAAAGGAAAAGAGCGAATGACTGCTGTGTGCAGATGAACAAGTTGTATTGTTGAGACTTTAACCATCTGGTTTGAGCATCCGCCTCAATCTGGCTAGCATTGAACAGCTTTTGGCATTTATACAGATGCCTTATTTCTCAGAGTAAATGACACCATTAACAATGACGGCAGAGTTGTGTGCGGTACGCAGGTGGGAACTGCTCTTATTTCAGTGCTACTTCATCTGACATAGCAAAGTTTGAGTGAGAGCAGAAAAAGGAATTAGAAAGTAAGAGGACAACAAATTTTTAGAGTGAAAAGATGAGAGGAGTTCAACAAAGATACAAGAGGTAAAAGGTGGTTAGAAAGCAAGGTGCTACATGAGAGAGAGAGATGGATATCAGAATCGGACACTCACAGAAAAGGTGGCAAGAAGATGGGAAAGAAGTGAAGTTGCACTGTAAGAGATGACATAGAAGTCAAGTATGGGAGCCTGTCTTCCTCTACTCCACAACCTTGTTAGGACAACTGGAAAAACAAGGTGTGTGTGTGTGTGTGTGTGTGTGTGTGTGTGTGTGTGTGTGTGTGTGTGTGTGTGTGT
>NC_048429.1:9159950-9167858 GCF_013103735.1 Etheostoma cragini | reverse complement strand
CCCCCCCCCCTTCCCTCCCCTCCTCTCCTAGCTCTAAGCAGTGACCTTGGGAAGTAGACATACAGTCCACACACACACAAACAGCTAGAGTATGCACACTGATATATATACAGCACATGTGTACACACACACAAACAGCTGTAGCATGCAAACTGATATAGACACATCACAAGTCTACGTATACACACACACACACACACACATCTGGAGCATGCAAACTGATATATACACAGCACAGGTACACACAGATTAATGATTTCTCCCACACATTTTCCTGCACCTTTCTCTTCAGTTCTCCCTTAGTGTCTCCCTCCCTCTGTGTTAGTCTGTTGTTTATCTCTCTTCTATCCATCTACTCCTTATGTTTCTGCTCTGTTGTTTGGTTCTCTGGTCCAGTTGAAATGACCGGACAGCTGCTTTTTGTAATGGTTATGTGTGAGAGGAAAAGAACGGAGGAATTTAGAAATTTGCAACAGCTTGCAGTATTCTTTGGCGTTTGTGTATACGGGCATTCATTCTCCTGTATAGATTTTCTCAGTTTTATTCTTGGGCTGCTGGAGTACAAGACACTACTCGATAACGACCCGTGTGCGTTTCAGAATTTGACTGCAGGTATCAAAGGGGCTTTGTTTCCATTCAGGCTGCGTGCGAGTATTTTGTATTCAGTACCTGACTGAGGGCATTTTCAGTGCAGCGCTAAGGATTATAAAAGATTACAGCACCCCATTTTCTCAGGGCAGGTACAGCCAGCCAATACAAGATGTGCTTCAACAGTGAGGTAATTGGTGTTTCCAGGTTTAGTCACTAAATAATAATTTAGTTACAACATCAAATTAATACAATGCCAAGCAGTTCAATGATGATTTATTAGAAGACGGTACCCATCTTGAAAAACTTTTATTTATCCAATAAATTCTTGCGTAAAACATCTGATTTAGATAATTACACCTGTGGATTGTGTGAGGAAGACAGACGTTATGTGTATATTAGTGCTTGTTAAACCTAGAGTATTCATTAACGATTTGGGGTTTTGTGGTAAATAATGAGATTTTTTTTATTTTACTCAAAGATGTAAATACCTGTTAAGGGTTAAGCCCAAATAAACAAACAGAGGAAGGAACTAAATCCAGTGTTGGTAAAGTTCACTTTCTACATGAACTAGTTCAAAGTTTAGTTCAAACATTTTAAAATGAACTAGTTCAGGTCATAGTTAATACTTCAACATTTTAAAACTATGTTCACAGTTCCAAAAATGAACTAGTTCCTAGTTTTTTTTCTCTATAAGTTGCTGCGATTATTTTTCAATATAATTGCCACAGCCCATATAGAACCACAGACAGCAATTATTTGATCAGTTTTAACACTGGAACTATGCGTCAGATTTCACCTGTCTTGACTGTCTTTTGATTTTTTATTTATTTGCTTATACCTTGAAAGGCTAGCCAGGTGCTTCAGTTCAGTGTGCCGTTTCAAGTTTGCTGTGGATGTGGCTGAAGTATGGATTTTCTTTTTGAAAGCCGGCGGGCAAAGTTTGCACAGAAATGTACGATTTTTCCCATGCTCGCCGACAAAAACCAAAACTAAGTTTAAACAATCATACGACGCCTCCTTGCTGCTTTGTCGCCTCCATGCTGCTTGTTGTTTTGACGACACATGCGGCAGCGTGACACCGGTGGCTGGTGTTGCCAGATTGGGTGTTTTTTGTGCTACATATTAAGGTGTGTTTTAGCTGGGGATTTGCCTGTAAGGCTCTATAGAAACCTGGCACCCTATTGAACTAAGTTAAACTGAGGGAGCGTGGCGTTCAGACACCAGAACGTTCATCAGGCAGTAACACATTATGTTCAGTTCACGTTCGCCCCAAATATGAACGTTCGTGGCACATGAACGCGTTCAGGCACAACACTGACTAAATGTATTTGCAAAATACTAGATAGGATGCATATTTTATTAGGCATGGAAATGTTATAAGAATGAGCCAAGACTGTAGCTAAGTATTTGTCAGTTGGAAAATGCCTTTTGAATTTCCGGTGCTCTCCATTTGACAAAAACACAACATTCACTTACACAGTTTCAGGATAAACATCATCACAGCTGAGATAGTAATTTGTTTCCGCTTATCTGACTCTAGCTCCATCCTCCACCACTGTAGGCGTCCCGCTCCTAGGCTTTTATGTAATCTGACCTGGAGGCACACTGTGTTTTCAAAACAAGGCTAAACTTTGCATCAGTCTCGCTTTGCAGCGTTTTAACCACGCTTAAGCTTTGACTCAGTCCTGGTTTTAACTTGGACTTCAAAGTAGCTGGAAATAAACCATTACATACATTGCATTAGTTCAAAGTGTGTTTGAGGGTCAGCCAAGGGTGAATATGTCAGAGAAGTTTGTGCAATTGTGTATGAGGCATCAGTCAGGCACAGTAATGGACTTAGTACCTGCGCAATTAATCGTCATGAAATCGCGATCTCGATTTACTTTTAAAAAACTTTGATTTGATATAAACAGTATATATGTATATATTTTTTAATTGACTTTTATTCTCACTTAATTTTATGAGCCAACTGCATCATAAACGCTACTACTTTCTTCTGTGAGTGTTAACCAAAGATTGAATAGAATAGGTTTTAAAGGGCCCCCAGATGTTGTAGAGAGTGAAGGATGCGTTGAAGAGAGAAAGAAAGAGAAAGAAAACTAGTTATAGAATTAACAAGTGGTTTCAGTGGCTGCACCAGAGACGGAAAGGAGACCAGGAAAGGGAAAGGCTTGATCTAATAGACTTCCCACCACCAGGAGGAGGAGGAGGAGGAGGAGGAGGAGGAGGAGGAGGAGGAGGAGGAGGAGGAGGAGGAGGAGGAGGAGGAGGAGGAGGAGGAGGAGGAGGAGGAGGAGATTTAAAAATCTACTGCGTTTAGTCAAAGAAAGTGACGGCAGGGAAGAGATGACAGTAATGATAATTATGTCAAATCAAATCGTTTTTTTTAATCTTGTGAAGTTGCGGACCTGGAATACCAAATGAGATGCCGTACATTTTAGATGGAGCAAAATGATGTGTCTCTTCTATTGTGTCCAGAATTGTTATTGTTGGAATTTATTCTATGCTATCCTATGCTTTTGTGCAGCCTATGCCCTTTTTAAATGAGGCTTATCATGTTTAGCAGTAAAAGAAACAAATATGATGTTTCTATAAGTACCTCTTCCAACACATTTACACGCACGCATATTTACACAGAGGCGAGGAAGTACTATAGCATCTTGAACAGTACCATTCGGAGGAAGTCTGTCGCATTTCCTGTTTCTTTCTGTTTGCCCTCACTTGTTTAAGAGAAACTGTGTGTGTGTATGTGTGTGATTTTGTGTATCTGGCTGGTAAATGAATCTGTTTATTTGAGGCAGAGACGGTGTTTCCTAATACTCCTCCTGTGATAGTGAGACTGTTCTCCTTGCTAACAACGTGGGGGTTATTCTGCTGTTAAATTATGCATGGTGTAAACACACTCACAGATACACAGGAAGAGAAAATAGACACTCATAAGCTCTCACAGTCATAAGCATGCAGGAAGATGAAGCATACACTCACAGATGCACACATACTGACTGAGATACACAAATGCTTGTAAGCATGAAGGCATTTGAATCCATGTCCGCACACAAACACATTTTCTTCTCAGTATCTAGGTCATTGACTCAGTGAGACTATTTAAAGTTGTGATGTGTTTATGCATGTGGAGGTAGTATTTTAAGCTTTTAGTCATCATCTTAGGAGGATATTACCCAGTGTCGGGGCACATATGCAGTGAAATGAAGTGAACAAACACCACATGGCTCGGCCTGTCTATGCATGATGAGCTGATTTATCTATCTTATAAAGGTTTTTGTGTGTGCGTGTGTGTGTGCGCATGTGTGTGTGTGTGTCTGTGTGTGTGGAAAGCATTCAGAAACATTGCAACTGTTTAAGTTTGCCTCTTACTTTCACCACTTATAAGTTATTACAGTACAGGGAAATTACACACATGCCCCCCCTTCTCACAACAATTGGGGCATTTAGGCTCCATAGCAACTCAATAATAGAATGGTAATGATAATGTTTTGAAAATTCCAAGGTACAGTTTTTTTAAGTTAAGATCTAAAACTATGAAAGTCCCCAGATGCAGCCAGGTGGGTAGAGCCCTGGCATTAGTCCATGAGGTTAATGTCTGATAACTCTGATATTTTGGGATTAGATTCTGAATCTGCAACGTTCTCTGTCAGGTAAATGTAGTGTAGTGCAAGTCTTCCGTGGACTGAAAGTCAGTAGTAGGCTAGACAGTGGAGTTGCATATTAACTGGTTTGGGGTCCTTCTGTAAGTCATTTTGGGATACAATTTGTTACAAGCAGCAATATTGGGCACTGTACTAGTTTAGTTGAATTTATCATAGATTAGATAATCAACAAGGCAGTTATTTGATGAATGTAATTACACCAATTTGCAAGTGAACAAGCAAGAGCTTATATTTTTATATTATTGTTTTCTTACAAAAACTGCTACAACGCGCTGACCTTATACCTATTCCTGCAGTGTGAACGGGTTGCTTCATCTAACTAGAAATCCCATCATATTCCATATACTACAGGGCTGAAACAATTTGTCCATGAATAGTCGATTAACTAGACAATTTTGATAATCTATCATATTCTATTCATCAAACAAAAATATATCCTTTTCTCTGTTTTATACTACTGGTTTTAACAACAACTACTGGTTTTGTTAAACAAAACAAGCTTGGATGTCACTTTGGGCTCTGGGAAATTGCAACAGACATTTTTTTAGTATTTGGTACTGGTTAAAATTAGTTGTATAAATAATCAAAACAATAATTGGTAATGCCAGAAATGCCATTATTTTTATTACGTTTCTAGACTAGAGAGTACAGATAAGTTGATTTTTACACTATAAATTATTACATTTAAAAAAAAAAAAATCTAAGTGGCTATATATCAAGATTGTTTTTTTACGTAATATTTATGGTAAAACAAATTACTATGGGCTGATATTAAGACTTTTTTTAAACTCCCAAACATCAATATCGGCCTTAAAAATTCAGTATCGACCAGTTTATTGTCTCAACAAATGTTGGAGTATTTTACTGTTTGCTACACATTACAGTGGCTAAGGCCGATTATGAACACATGTAGTCAGCTGTGTCACTTAATCCTGTCTGTTGTGATGAGTTGTTATTTTGAGCTCGACTTTAAAGAACATTTCACCGTTGTTGACCCCTGTAATCCAGTTGTTGTGGGCATACTCTGTTAATTACCCAACCTGTTTAAATAACCAAATTACTGGAACAACAACAATTCCGTATCGAAAGGGTTATCTACCGCATTATTGGCCTCTGAGCAGCTGTTTTGGGATTTGGTGCCTTGCTCAGGGACACACCTGGGAGCTGCCGAGCACCTTTACCTTCAGTCTTTTCCCACTTCATTGTTTCTATATTCATTACCTCTCCCTCACCTCACCCATTCTCTCAAGCCTGCCCTTATCTCTCTTCTTGGCACACTTTGCCTCCCTCCTTATTGTCTTTTTAACATCGTTAGTTTTTCTCATGTTACTCCATTTGTTCTCTCTTTCTGTATTCTCTGTCTTTTTAAATACTTGTCTTCCCAAACTTTCTCTCCCTCTCATCACTTCTCTCCATCTGTCTCTCTTTTTCCTCATTCTTTCTCTCCAGTGTATCCGTGCTCTCTCCTCTCTCTGCCTTGTTGTCAAGTGGTGACTCACTAGAGGCACCCAGCCAAGGATCTGGCCACACGCACACGCACACGCACACGCACACACACACACACACACACACACACACACACACACACAGGTCCTTGGTCAGCCAAGAGTACAGCATGCCGTACGTACTGCACGACACACACACACACACAAAAGAGACTGTTAAGAGCCAAGAGTATGGGACACGTGCTAGACAAACACACACACACACACACACACACACACACACACACACACACACACACACACACACACACACTCTGGCTCTGTTAGCCAAGTGAAAAGCAGCAAGCAGTCAATTGAGTCACACCCACATTCGTGGAGCAGAAACACCAAGTGGAACACACACACACACACACACACACACACACACCACACACATTAATTAACTTCCATCTCAATGTCTAGTTCCGTGGTCCTCCTGGATTGGATTGCAGTTAGACTTGGTTTTGTTTTAAAGGGTCACAAAAAGGTTGGGAGACGCTTCCCTGGAAGCCACTGACCACTGACAAAAAGGTTAAGTGTGTTTGATTATATTCAGAATGTTGAAGGAATTCAGGACCACTGGAGGGAAATTACACCAGTACATTCCCCCCTTCTCACAATAATTTGGGCATTTTAGGCTCCATAGCAAAATTCAAGGTACATTTTTTTAAGTTAAGATCTAAAACCATGAAATGTCCCCAGATTCACTTCTAAAAAATAAATGAAATAAAAATATATTTTTGTTAAGACCTGGACATTGTAACCAATCTCACCTTCCTGCTGCGTTGTTAAGCGGAGGATATGATAGCATCGTCTAATGTTGTGTTTCTCCTGTGGTTGCTGCAGGTGAAGAAGACGTACAGTAATGGTACATACAGAGCCGGAGCAATGAGACAGATCAGCCTGGTGGGAGCTGTGGACGAGGAGGTCGGGGATTATTTCCCAGAATTCCTTGGCATGCTGGAAGAGTCGCCCTTTCTGAAGGTGAGTCAGGACAGTAACGCTACACAGCAACAGAATGGGTGGATGCATAGGGAATGGGCAAGTGACAGAGGTACAGAGTAAATTTACACTACTGACGTTTTAGAAATGCCACAAGCTGAACAGATGGAGAAATACTGCCTGACACAAACATCAACAACAAACATAATATTTACCGTGGTGTCTGGCAAAGAAGAGACTTTAAGTTGGTGTGTCAGAGCGATTTGATGCAGCTTCCAGCTTTCCTTTCAGGAACTTGGTTCTCTTTTAAAAATGTGTGTGTGCAGGAGCAGACCACCAAAACACTGTGTTTACTGCTGTCCCTGAAATGCAGGAGTGACAAGCTTTTCTTCTGTTTGCCATTCTGTGTTGACACTTCAAATCTCCTGCATGCAGTGTGGGGGAGTGGCGTCGTATGCTGAATATCAAAAGACGCACATCCTCTGGCACTTTCCATCTGTCGAGGGCTTTGGCTCTGAATCAGCACCCAGTGAAGCATCTTGGGTGCCAGTGACAAGTTTTGCCACTGGGGCAAATTTTTGCGCATGAGAATTCTTGAATTCTTGCATGAGTCTCTGGAATAACTAAAATACTTCAATTGGTTAACTACAAATGTGAGGGATATAATAACATACTGCTTGAATTCTTTCTTTCCCCCATCTCTTTCTCTCTTGTCTACCTGTCTTCAGCGGACTCTTCCATGGGGAACGTTCTCCAGTCTGAGGCTGATGGATCCCACAGAGAGTGACGACGGTCCTATAATGTGGGTCAGACCAGGAGAGCAAATGATACCTGTAGCTGATATACCAAAGTCCCCTTTTAAAAGAAGACGGTGAGTACAGAAATAAAGACTGCACTGCAATGAGACAGAATTAGCAGGGATTTTGGTCTAAGTCTCTGGTGTTTGTGTACCTGATTGATCCAGCTTGCCTCTGTACTCTCCGCACAGCCCACGACGACTGATTATAAAAAACACTAACAAAACACACTCACACATTGGAAGCAACATGAAGCTTTGTTGTAGCTGCGCCGCGCTGGGTGAGGCAATTACACATATACACACAGACACACACATCTGGTTGTGTCTGTCACAGTGTCGTCGCTCTCACATAAGCTCTGTCTCAAAAACACAGGATTTCTGTGAGCGAGAGAGGGTGTGTGTGTGTGTGTGTGTGTGGTGGTGG
>NC_048429.1:9104898-9159940 GCF_013103735.1 Etheostoma cragini | reverse complement strand
AGTACCGTAAAGAATTGTTAGTTTCAGTCCTATTCACTGTTTTTTTCTATAAGAAAGATTTATTCAGTCAGACATTCTTAGGTGAATAAAAGAGGAAGTAATAGAGTGTAGTCACCTTATCATTATTATCTACAGCTGAATGTAGCCTGTAAATATATACATTTCGTTGCATCTACATGTTATGCATCAGTTAGCACAGTGTCTAAATTGGAATGATTTAACAGCTGGGGCTGAAAAGAATCTGCTTTTTATTGAGACACTGATGGATAGAGAGATGGATAGATAGATAGTGTGTGAGAGAGGTGGTTAAACTGTGCCTTTCTCTTCTTTCTTCTGTGTTCTATCCCACCACTTGATTATAAATCATCATGAGATATGGATACAAAGTGACATCTACAAACCAAGATGCATGTTTCTACTTTTCCCCCCTTTTTTGCTTCCACGTCTCTTCTCAATTGCTCTTTCCCCATCTCCTCCTCCTCCTCAAACTCCTCTTTCCTTTTCTTTCTTCCAGTCCTCCCACATTTTTCTGCCCTCTGCTACCTCTAAATATCTCTTTGTTTCTCTATTTCTTTTACGATCTGTCGCCTTGTTTCCTACTCCTAGCCTCTCTTTCTAACTTTAAGTAGATTCACTGTTGAGTTACTGTGTTATCTTCATGAAACTCCGAAAGTGTGTTTAAAGAAAGCATATAGAATATGTCAGAGCAGTGTGAGCAAGTGTTTTGTTCATGTCTGTCTGTGTGTGTCTGCAAAAAAAATACATAACAACTGTGTTTTAAAAAATAAGTCTTGTGAAGGGCATAGAATAGGAGGACGTGATGTTTTTTTATGCAGCAAGCCCTCGTCTGCAGTTTGACCGTGTGTTGTGTGTATGGGGATCATCTCTTCACAGCACTTCTTCGATTCCCTGGTGGCTTTAGTGAAAAAGTCGAGCTCTTACGTGTTTCTGACGGCACTGAGACTCTGAGTCTGAGAATTCAGCTTGATCATAGTGGTCAGGCGATGAAAACAAACCAAACATATTTCAGCTTTTTAGTGCAAGAGCACCATGCTTCCAGAGATTTACAATAATTGCATAGTAAGAGCAGCAACCTTGGCAAGCAGCAGCAACAAACAGGACAGAGGTCTGACGCAGAGCCTGCTGGTCCTGTTTAGACACGGACATCGAGAGCAGGTTGGCTGTCAGCAAGACGTCTAACCCCAGCCTCCTTCGTCTCAAGTACAGTTGAAAATATTTGTTGATTATTCAATAAGCTGTGCAAGAGAAAATTACTCTGCATCTATTTTTATAACTTAAAAAAACTCCAAACATTTTCTGGTTCCAGCTTCTTCATTGTGAGGAATTTCTCTATTTTATTTTATACAATTGTGATTTAAATATCTTGAGATTTCGGATTGTTGGTTGGACAAAACTTCTCACATTATAGATGTGCAATGTATTTTTCTGTTTTGGATGTTTTACTTTCACCGTGCAGAACGATGTATGTGGAGAGTTTTATATTGCGGTTTTTAACAAGAAGGAACATTTCTCTGCGCTTACCTTTTAATCTGAGTTTAAGATTTACACCATGCTTTTTCAGTCCAGTGTGCAACTCACACAAGTGTAAGTAGTATTTAAGTGGAAAAGTGCAGCCTCCATTGAACATACAGTACACTGAGAATCTTATGTTCTCTTTAACGAGGTACTCACCCAAATGTGGTGAACAACCTTTTCAGCGTGCTGCAGCGTTAAGATTTACTTTAACAGTGTTTGTTGATGTGGTTCCCTCTGTCTCTCTTTTTCTCCCTCCTCTTTACACAACTTTTTACTGCCTAATCCCTCCACTCTCCAACTCTTTCCTTCTTTATGCCCTGTTTCCCTCTGTCATCTATCTCTCTCTCTCTCTCCGTCCCCCTCTCCTGGACACTCCTCTCCCACTCATCCATTTCCCTAGGTCTCCTCTTTTCTTCTCCCGCCGACTTTAGTTGCCCATAAATGCACAGGAGTCTGTCCCAACAACTTGGTGCAGAGACATTTGCCCTCTTCAAATATAGCTCTAGATGTGCACGCTCAGCAGTTTTACGTTCTTTACTGTCAGCCTGCAGTCAGCTCGGACACAGCTCTGTCTGTCTGTCTGTCTGTCTGTCTGTCTGTCTGTCTGTCTGTCTGTCTGTCTGTCTGTCTGTCTGTCGGTCTGTCTGTCTGTGTATCTGTCTGTCACTATTTTTCTCTGTTCCTTCCTTCTTCCACCACCTCCTACCTGTCCTCTTATCTCTGAATGAATAAAGCACGGGTAGTCTCGCTGCTGTTCTGTCTGTGTAACACTCTCGAAGGAATCTCTCCCAGACTCTGTGAGTGTGTGTTTGCACTCCTGTTTGAATCTGACTGCAGCTCCTGTGTGAGTCACTGATCAAGTACTGAGCTGACTGCGGTACTTCTATTGTTTGGCAACACGGTTCATTTCTTATGCCTTTACGCCTCGGCTTCTCCGTATGCTGTATGCGTGAAGCCAAGTGTGACACGTGTGGATGAGTTCCAGCACTTTTTCTTTCCATTAATTAAAATGCCTTTTTGTTATTTGCATTGGAAAAAAGAAATATTGGTCTGTAGCTAAAAATAAAAATTTATTAAAGTGATATTTTCATATATGCAGACAATGAATATGTTTTTACATTGGGCTGTGAAACATCGCTTAATCGTTTTGTCTATAAAATGTTAGAAAATAATAGCATTTTCCTACTTTCCCACTTAACAATGACACAAATCAAAGGAAGAGATTTTCTCACATTTAAAAACAAGTGTCAGTGTTAGGCTCCATAAATGACTTTAAATTCATTACACACAAATGTATTTTATTTTAATTTTAATTATTATCATCAAAATCATTAACTAATTGTTTCCGCCTTGGTATGCTGTGAAGAACCTAATTAGGTTTGCTGTAAAGTAGAGCTAAAACACTTCATTGATTAGTTGATCGACAAATAAATTGTCAGCAGGTATTTTAATAATCAATTCAATTTAGGTTCTTTTTTAAAGTAAAAAGTCTCTGGTTCCATCTTATAAAATGTGAATATTTGCAGATATTCTTAGCTTTCTACGATATTAAAGTGAATATTTTGGAGTTTAAAAAAAAAAAGACATTCGAATAATTCAATTTGCGCCTTAGGGCCATTTACTTTTGTTCAATTTTCTGACATTTTAGAGACCAAACCATTAATCTAGTTAAGAACCAGCAGATTAATTTATAATAATAATCGTTGCAGCCCTACGGAAAACTCTCCAAACTATCTGAATACACAACAAGAATGTTTTGTCATCTCCAAACTAATGCAGTTTTCATCCTCTTTAACATCCTATCTGCTTTTTGTGTCATACTCTGGCATCTGGATTACATCAATGAGCAACACAAATCACAACAACAGCAGCAGGAGAAGCCTGTCAGGTGCTTTTATTTACCCACAGCAGACAGGAAACAAAGAAATAAACAAAGCTGTCCGCTCACCTTGAGTCATATCCTTCTTTAGATCGAAACCAGGGAAGGTAGAGACGGGAGACAAGTCCTTGTAGAACTGTTGTGTGTATTTCTACTTTTTACAGTGTTTATTCCTGTTCTGTCGTAGCTCCACTAACGAGGTGAAGAACCTGCTGCAGTCGCTGCCCCGGACCAGCGAGCCCAGAGAGATGCTGTTTGAGGATCGGACTCGGGCCCACGCCGATCACATCGGTCAGGGCTTTGAGCGACAAACCACAGCGGCCGTGGGGGTGCTGAAGGCTGTACGAGCCGGAGAAAGGTAGGCGGTGAAACACATGATATGATCACACTGTTGGGTACAGGTAGTGATGGCATTTCTATGTTTAGAAGCAACACACGCTCAGTGTTTATACAACTAACTCTCCAAGACATATCACGTAATCCTTCTCGCTTTGTCCTCCCCTCCCTCCCATGTGGTCAGCTCGGAGCCTCCTCGTGTAACCAAAGACGTTGTGTGTTTCCATGCCGGTGATTTCCCTCATGTGGTCCAGAGGCTGCAGTTGGACCTATACGAACCTCCGCTGTCTCAGGTTTTTACATTACACACACTCACGCACACACACGTGCATACATACATACATACATACATACAGAAGGCAGGCCACTGCTCATACATGTATTAATATTATTTGTTATTCCTCAGTGTTACCAACACTTACTCTCTCAGACTGGGTAAGGTGTAAAGTTAAATGAATGTGATGTAGATGCTGCCACGTTGTGGAGCAAAGTTGAACTGCAGTAAGTTAGAGAACTTGTCTGGAGCAAAAGGATGGGTTCTTTTTCTTTAGTTACATGTAAGTAAGGATTCAAGATGTTTTACAGACCTTTATCTCAAAATATGCATTTACTGTAATCAACAAAGGTCGGAAAGAAGAATTAAAAAAGGAGAAAAGTTCAAATTCTTCTTCTGATAATGGCATTTAAAAAGCATGTCAGTGTCAAAATTTGGAGGTTCAATTTTTTGGGAGTGTTCCTCTTCATTTCCTCTATCTAAACTCTCCTCACAGTGTGTGCAGTGGGTGGACGACGCCAAGCTCAACCAGCTGCGTCGCGAGGGCATCCACTACGCACGCATCCGCCTGTGCCACGATGACATCTATTTCATCCCTCGCAACGTGGTCCACCAGTTTAAGACGGTGTCGTCTGTCTGCAGCCTGGCATGGCACGTACGCTTAAGACAATATCACCTGGAAGAGGAGAGGGGCGGGGAAGAAGAAGAAGAAGAAGAGGAGGAGGAGGAAGAGCAGGTTGAGTTGAAGGACAAGGAGAGGAAAACAGTGGAGGAAGAAGAGGCAGTGGAGGGGAGGAGAGAAAAGAAGGATGAGAAAGGAGTGAGGGAGAGGATAAAAGAAGAGCATGTGGAGGTTGATGTGGCAGAAAGCAGGACGTTGTCGCCTGTCAAAAATGAAGAACCGAATCCTCCACCTCTTTTGTCTCAGCCCGCTCTCTCAGTAGACTGGAACATGAGCAGCGCTAGAGACAAAGAGTTGGAGAAGGAGAGGCTAAAAGAAGGAGGGAAACCCAAACGACAGGACTCACCTCCTGCAAAGGTGAAAGCAGAACTTCCAGCTCGTCCTTTCTGCAGGAATAAATCCCCTTCACCTCTCTCTCCTGCCCCTCATCCTCCTCATCAGGACACAAAACCCAAAGCAGCATCATCAAAGCACCTTCATCATCACCCCCATCACCATCATTCGGACAGCAGAATGGTGTCTTCCAGTTTAAGGCCCACCTCTTCAGCGCCTAAATCCCCCATCTCTAAGTCTTTCTCTTCTTTGTCGCCTTCAGCGGTTACTTCTTTGCTCTCCTCTTTTGCTGCTCCCAAACCATTCTCTACTTCTTCTCCATCTCCTACTGTGTCCACATCTTCCTCCGTATCCACCTCAGCTACATCTTCCCTGACTAGTCCCAAACCTGCAGTGGACTCGTGTTCCTCCCCACTCCCTCCTTCCACCGTCTCTTCGACTTCCCGGCTGTCTTGCTCCTCTGAGTTGGACCGGCTAAAAGACAAAGACTCCCTTCGCCTAAAGCCAGATGTCCCTTCAGACACACGGACATGGGCGCAGTCGGAGGTTCGAGCCTCACACGGGTCACCGGCTGCGGACATACAAGCACACACCTCTGCGAGTTCACAAGCCGACACAAGGACACACACGCACGACAGACACGCATACACGACAGACTTTCGGACACAAACACTCCAGGAGAGATGGACTCACAGTGTGGACACCAGGACGTCTGTGGAGCCACAAAGGCCTCCGCCACAGGACACCGGGAGGCAAGGGATGTACATGCAGCAATACACGCCCCAGCATCTCCCACCTCCCCACCTCCCTCACATGCTTCCCCCCTCTTTCTCCCCTCTCCTGCCACACTCCCATCTTGCTCATAGACCTCCAATCCTCCCCCCAAATCAGCTATCCAATCCCTCTCTCCCTGCACAGCCCCAACCCCTGAACTCTTACCTCTGTCAGAAAACACCACCACATTCAGTTCACATGAGCCAGCTCCACCTGCATCCCCCGCACCAAGCCAACATCAGCACCCAGTCCCAACCGTACTACCAGCCCCCCCATATCAACTCCCCGCATCAAGCAAACACTCCCCTCACCGCCCCCCAGTCTCTTTCTCCACACCTGTCTCACCATCACCAGTTCTCCCCGCATGCCAACACCTACTTCCCCCCTCAGCATCCCCACTTCTCCTCTCACCACTACCTCCCCCCTCAGTCTTTCCTCCCTCAGCCCCCCAGCCCTTACCCGCCACAGCCGCAATACCAGCCTCAGTCTTTCCCTCACCCGCCTCCCCCTCCTTCCTCCACGCCGCCTCCCCCTCCTCCTTCTCTTCCACCGCCTCTCCCCCTTCAGCCCTGCCCTTCTGTGCTCCTCCCTCCCCCAAAGCATGAAGAGGGGCAGAACCCGATTTTATAGGAGTTTTTGTACATAACAATGTTGTTTTTAAATGACTGTAAATGTACAGTACAAGGTTTTTATTTTGGTTGTGATGTTGTAAAACGATGTACAAAGGAAATATGGAGGAAGACGGTGTCATGTATCGGTTTGAACACACGTAGTTTATGAAGCTGAGTCGAACTTTATTCACCCCAGACCTTTTGACTCGTTTAGATTGTACTGAATGCTTTGGTTGAACCGGGTCAGAAATATTGAGAATTGATTGCATTTATTGGTAGATTTCAGTTTATTACGGTAGCCGTCAGTTACAAACTGCTCCACCGGTTCTGACTTAAAAGAAGATGTTATTCAGGATCAAGGGTTGAATGAGCTCCCTTGTCTGCCAAACTGCTGTCTGGTTCAGTTTTTTCTTTAAGTGAGCCGTCAGAGGTAGGAAGGAAAAAAAGGTACATTTCTGTTTTTACAGACTTGGTGTCGGATATTTATATGAAAAAAGGTCATTAGGATGATGACCTTTTTGTGAAACATGCAGCTAATGCTTCCATTTTTGTGGCTTTTTTTCTAGTATATTCTTTGTGCCCAAGACTAATATTTCTACATTTCCGCTACTATATTGAATTGTTGCATCTTAATCAGTACAGTATATCACAGTGTTCCCCTGAAATTGTATTTTGAGCAATAATGCTCCGCAATAATCTGCAGAATATAAATCTAAATGCATTTCCCCATTATTGAAATGGTGACAGCACGTATCAGTATTCAGAATTCGAAGCTATTGATACAAAACCATTGATTTCATATTGAATCATGTTAGGACATTTCCAGTGTTTTATTGCGCGTCAATTATTAGTTTAGTAAGCTGCAGTAAACAGTAGCATCGTAAAGAGAAACACAGTTTAATGGAATATTTTGACATCTTGGAAAATGCGTTTACTTGCTGTCTTGACGGGAACTAGATGAGAAGATCGACACCTCTCATGTCTGTACAGTCAATATAAAGCTGGAGCTTAGCTTAGCTTAGCTTAGCATAAAGACTGGAAACACTGGAGTCTTGTCATCTCTGTCAGAAGCCAGGCAACCATCGAAAGTCTAATTACAAGTCACTGTTCCTGCATCTACGTCTTAGCTAGCTTGCTAACCTGCTTCAGCTTTATATTTACCATACAGACATCAGAGTGGAAACAATCTAACTCTCTGAAAAACACAAACAAAACAAATATTTTTTCAAAATACGCCTATTTTTTCAAATGTCAAAAAAGGGTTGCGATTATCTTGTACCTGTAGCCCTCAACACTAGTGGCAGAGCTCTTAGTGTAACCTTGCAGTGTTTTTCAGTGTCTGTTGGATGTGTACCAGGGTCTCCTCTAATTTTGGAAACAGAGCACTCGCTGTTCAGCCAAGGACGAATTTGACCCAAGCCAAGGCTGCTGCACAGAGCGGCCTTCAGAGTCTCAGGAAGAAAAGAAAAACATTCAGCACACATCCCCGAATATATTGGTTTCCGGAATCAATCCTAAATCTTAGTTACCTTTAGGTAATTGTTCAGAGTCATTGGAATATTCAATCTGCAGCTTTACATTATTAGTACCTATGCAGCTACATTAAGAGCTCGCCATGACTTAACTTTTGATCTTATGGCATCTAGAAAAGAATAACTGAATGAGCAGAGCAATATCATACAGATGCAGTAGGTCAAGACTTCCAAGATGCGACTCATTACAGCACTTTGTAACAAAGATATATTGACTACTGTTTAAATGGTATTGATATTATTGGGTATATATTCAGATGTACAGGGCAATTTGTGTTTCTTCCAAGACTATTCTGTTAATCATTCAGGCCTAAGACTAATATGATACAATTGTTTTTATTATTTATGGACACATGAAGAAGGTACACTGTCGAGTTCATTCCCAAAGCACTATTTATCTATTTAACTGAAGTCTAGTTCTGTACAGTGTGGAGCATCATATCTATTGAAATGTCTTATTTATCAGACAGGGACTGGAGTGACCTCTTGTGTTTAAAAAGTACAATAAATTATTGACATTTTATTTTTTAGCCACAACTTTTATTATTATTCTCCCAAGTGGTGGATACCTGATTTCGGAATCAAACTCTTTTGTCTCACTTGAAAACGTGATGTTGTTATTGATGTCTTGATTTTACTATCAATATTGGAGTACAGCCCACTTGCTAATGTAGCCCACAACATTTCCCCAGTGCCTGTCCTTAACTGTGAACTACTAAATGATCCAGAGCCTTATAGAGGAGGAGTTCTGTCATTTCTTGGGAGTTTTGAGTTTTAACTAGAAAATGAAAGCAAAGCCTTAATTTGGTCTCTAAAGCCACTGAAGCTAAACGTCTGCAGCATAAGTTGGGATGAGTCAAATTTTGTGGTTCAGTGGGACGATGCCCTAGAAGTAGGGTTGTTTTCCATGATTGGTCTTACTGCCAGCCTGTCTGCCAGGACTTCATTTCAGAGACAGAACTCTTCGCTTTGTGGCTTTGGGGAGAGAGAGAAGGTGACGATTAAGCACTTATTGCCCGTTGCAAGGCGATCTGCAGCTTTTTTTATGCTTTTGGTTTTCAGATGTTACAAAAAAAAAAAAAAAACCTGATGGGAACTTCTATATTTTTTTGTACAAATGTGACAAAATTATGGTTGGAAACAAAACTAGTCTTCGGGGGCTACGTTGTTTTCACAGAATATATTTATCTCAAGGTTTTTGGTTTGTTTGTTTTTCTATTTTGTTTCTGTGATTTTGAACTGTCAGCACTGTAGTGTACATAAGAGGTTTTGTAAAGAGGAAAAAAGTTGTAGTGTGGTTTCTACTTTAAATATGAGCCTAGCTAATAAAAGGTTCAGTGTATGGAAAATGTGGTGGCACGGTCTGGTGGTTATAACCTTGCATGTACAAAAAAGTCAAGTTTGAAGAATGTTCATATGTATTCTCAGGGCCGTCAGACTGGGGGTGGTGGGGGGGGGACTGTGTAGTAGAAAATAAATGCTAGAAGGAATAGCTGTGGATGCGGAGGGGCCCATAGAAAATGCCTTTCTACAGGGGCCAGAATTTTGTGCTACACACCTGTGTTTTCTCAAAAACACTCGTCTTATCAAACATGTAATGCATATGGGAAACAGGAAGGCTGAGGTTTAAAGATACTTAGTCTGCATCAACGAGGTTCTATTTATTGATTGATTGTTCCGGGGCTGCCAGAAGGTTTGCCGGATGTTCCTCACCTTCCGCTTTCCTAGTGTTGGCATTCTAAACTCCAATCCATTCAGGAAACAATCTCAGAGCTAGAACCAACAATCAAATTATATTTACCATTTTGAGTGAAATTCTCATCGCACACTCGACAGCCATTTTAATCTCAGAGCTTTTACACCACAGGGCATCTTTAAACCTATAATAACTGTTTTGCCTCTTGTGGGCAGCGGAAACAATGAATTGTAAACGCAGTGCAATCCTTAAATATCTTCATATTGATCTTTTCCATGAATATCCATATAGGGATATAGATGGTAAACAATTGGGTTTTTACCCACAAATGTCTGCTGTGGCTGAAACCAAGCTCTGAGAGACCGTTTTTAAGAGTCCCTATTATGTTTTTGGGGATTTTTTTCTCCCTATTTTTTAGTGTTATGTAGTTTTTGTGTATGCAATAGATGTATTAAAAAAACACAAGTAACGCCAAATGGAGAAAGCTTTCTCTCCCACAGACAGCCCTAATTCTCAACTGCCTAAATATGCCTCGTCACACTTCTCTTTGAAATTTCTCAATGAGTTATATCCCTGATTAAGAAAGCCAGGCCAATTCTTTCATATGTACTGACCATAAATTTTGCCTGAGCAGGCACAGCCTGCCCAGTGGCTTGTTTGTTTGGTTGACCAATCACAATAGAGTGGACCAGCTGACCATTCGGAGCAGACATGGGCTTTTTGGGAAGGCGAGCCAAGAGCTCAGACAGACTGTTTCAGACAGAGGAGCTGCCGCAGTGGGCACTATGAGGAATATAATCTGCTTTTTGAACACCAAAGTATTAAAACCAATTCTAGTAGACCCCAAGAGTATAAATATGATGCTGAAAATAAGTATAATAGGGCTCTTTAAAGCCCTCTGTGGGTTTATAACTTCAAGCAAACCTTTTTCACATTTAAGTAGTCATGCTTTTTTTCATTTTATTTAACCTTTATTTATACAGATAATCTCACTGAGACAGGGTCTCATTCAGAAAAGAGACCTGCTTGGGACAATATGTCCTAGCTGTGCTAAGGTGTAAGATTTGTGTCATGTCAGTATCAGAAGTACCTGGCTGGTGTTCAACACTTTGCTACCAACCTGACTAGCACTTCAGAGACAGCTGTGTGACCTAGAAAGAAAAATGTGTTATTGTTAATTCTAAGTAGCCTTTGTCTGTATTAACCTACCTGTGTTCTCCCTTGGAGTTGCTGTTAGTCAAGCCACCCACTCCTTGCAGTCTGCAGCTATTACCTCAGCAGTTTTACCAGGCGAGATTTGAGCAGACAACTCATAAATAACACGATGCAGTAGCCCCAGAATTCAGAGCTGGTGTGTGTCAGGTAAAATAAGACTCAAAACAGCCTTTTTTCTCTTTCACACACAGCAGGAATGCCAGAGGAGCTCAGCTAACCTTAACACCTTAACAGAGTGGAAGTGAGGGAGGAAGTTGGACATTAGAGAAACAATGTTTTGGAGGGAATACTCCCAAAAATGTCATTAAAACAGACCGTACAGTCTTTGAGCATTCACTCCTTTTTTATTTTTTATTTAACCTTTATTACTCCTCACTCCAGTGCTAATTACCTAGGAACAGTATTAATCATCAATGTACCAAAACACTGAATGCAAGAAATCCTCTACTTATGTAAAAGTACCAATACAATGAAAAATACTCTATTAATGGTAAAAGTCCTGCAGTAAAGGTCCTAGAAAAGAAATTATCAGAAAAAGTACCAAAAGCAATGCATTGTGTTTTGAAAGTTTACCCATCGTTTTGTCAAAGTATTCAGTAACTATATATGACAGATAGATGTAGTGGAGTCAAAAGTGCAATATTTCACTCTGAAATGGAGTCGAAGTATAAAGTGAAACTACTTAAGACTGTACTTAAGAAAAAGTACCTGAGTAAATGTACTTAGTTTTTCTTCACCTCTGCATGTAATTATATTTTGTGGGTTGAGTGCAGAATTTGTGAATTGACAACAATAGCAGCTAGCATGCTAGCAGCTCAACTAGCCATAGCACAAACTGTTATGTCACAGTGATGGGTCCTGCTGCTGTGGATGGCAGTGTCAGGATGGCTAGGGCAAATTGGAAACATCAATCTCATACACTTAACTATCTCAACGCTAACATTTTATAAAGTCATAAAAGCACTACAATATCTAAAGACTAGACGCACTGCTGTTGGCTCAACGGCACATTTCAGAACATGTCCCAGCAGGATTTTCTCCAACCAAAATACTTTGTTCTACTTAGTCAGCAAATAATTTGACCTTTCTGTGTATGACAACACTTGATTGTGTATTTATTTGATACAAATACCAAGCTTTTAATATACAGAATCCACTTACTCTTTTGAAAGATGTGCAATAATTATCAAATACTTTCAATCTCAAAACACCTATTCCTTTTCATTTTACCATAGTGCAAAATAATGCAAAGAATGTATTTGAAATAAACAATCAAATGGCACAAAACAAATAGCATGCATGCCACAGTGTCAGCCGTAGCATAAAGTTGAAATATGAAACAATGACGCACTAGCTAGTAGAAAGTATTCTGATGCACGTTTGCACCCTAATAAATACATTTAATATTCAGTAATACCATGATCTTCAACATGATAAATGTCAATGTGTTTTTTTTTCATAGTGACTGCGGCCCTTGTAGCTACTGTAATAACAGCTTAATGCTTTTCATGGGGCACATGATGATGTACAAGGTACAAAAGAGACATTGTACAGAGTAGAGAGGGTAGCCTGTGGGAAAAATCACAAGTTCTTCAAAGATGCTTTAATGTCCTGAACTGATTTCCTCAATTATCCAATTTCCTTATGTGATTGAAACCAAATCAAGCTGTTGTACCAAACACCTCTAAATTCATAACCTGTGAAATAAGATTTGGCCAACTACTCTGCACAGATCAGGAATGAAAAGAAAAGACACACAATAGCTAAAGCATCTGTATGTAACAAAGGGTACACTCCATGATTTGGTACCAAGAGTGATAGTTAATGTTCTGCAGCTTAAATAAAGGAAGTGGAATCAAAAAGAAATACTGTTCACATCCTCCCTGTGTGGCCTTCTTTACGAGAGCAGCTGTGCTAGCTTATATACATAACAATGCTCAACATCTTGAGTTCAAAACAAAAGCAAACATAAGAGAATGATAATGTTTCCTTTTAGTGTATGCTTCTCAGTAGACTTATGGATTTACAGTTGATCCCCTCCTGGCATTTTTTCTTTACAAAGAAAGAAAAAAAATTAATGCTAAAGCTCTCACAACATACTCCTGTGCGGTCTGTACACACTATGATTTAGATTTTTACACAAAGTCTCTTGTTCTTAACATGAATAGTAAACATAATCAGGCTAAATCAAAAGCTCCAATTTTCATAAAGTCTCGGTCACACAACAACAATATTATCAACCATTTTTGGATAGTTTTTTGTTTGTTGTTGGTGTAATGATTCGTCGCTCTTAGGCCTCTCTCCTTTCAGGAAAGATATTAAGCCCCAGCTCGACCAGCGCCCCTAGCAACATGGTCCACAGTGGTATACACACAAATGTCAGCTTAACGTCAGCTAGCTTCTCCAGCTTGGCGCACAGCGTCAGGCAGAAGCCCAGCTTGAGCAGCATGGCCGTCAGGTACCAGGCACGCAGACGCAGGTCTGGAGAGCCATTGCGTGGGTCGTACCCGGGCTTGCAACGGCCTGCCATCTTGATGGCAAGCATGAGGATCAGGATGCCATCAAATACCCAGACCGGGAGGAAGATGAGGAACCAGTTCCATTGCACCTGGAGGGAGAATATGAGGTCAGTTACATAGTCAAAAGGTGTTTATTCACCATTTATATCAGTGTGATGGGTCAATTTCTAACTAAGGTGAAAAAGGCCACACACCAATCAAATCCAGTAAGTAAACATACTAAGAACTTAAAGTAAATGGACAATTAGGATATCTTGACTGAGTAAAAACTACTAGTATACTACTTACTTACTGTTATAGGGTGAACAAAGAGAAGACTTACAAGAAGAGAACGATGTATTAAGAGAGAAAAATGCCTTTACCTTCCCGTCCAGTTTCAGAACTAACATGATGAGGAAGACCAGGGTGAAGACCCAGGTCAACAAAACCCTCTGAGCCAGAGACATCTCACTGACTGGAGACAGATCAGAGGAGGAAACAGACAGACATCCAGGAGATGAAAACAACAAAAGGTCAGAAAAATATCAGACACTCAGCATCACATAATTATGATGAAGAAAGAAGAAAGAAGAAACACGACTTATAAGAAAAGACAGCTACGTTGGAATTGCTGTTAAATAACGTTAGCTATTTAAAACGTAGCATTGTTTACCACGTCGTACAACATGTCACTAATAATAGCAAGAATCAATTCAAAATTAATTATTTTCATTCATCGTGAGTTAGCTAGCTAGCTCGTTACAATGACAGCTAGTAGCTATCCAATAGCATATAGCTAACTGGTTGGTGTTTCATTTAAAGGAACTTCCGACTAACCTTACTTCAGTGTATTTCTACATCGGTGGTCGGCATTGTCGTCTCCCTGTACGGAAAACACCAAAACTCATAACGTTTCAGATAATTATACATAATTATCATCCATGCAGCAGACGGAGGGATTTTGGGGTCCGTTATCTGTGTTTGACTCGCCCATACTGGACCCCAATTGGTCCTGGTTCTTGTACGTCACGTTTACTGTGTAGTCTAACCGTAAGGTTTTTCCAAACGCGCAAACTCGTTGTAATTATTTTCTTGTAGTGGGGGTTAACGTCCACTAGAGGTACGTAACGTTCTTTCTATTTTTCTTGGTTGTTGTGTTTATAGTCGATATACAGTGCAAGTCCATTAAACGGAGACATTTTGCTGTGAAATATTGTTGATTTTTAGTTAATTTCTTCATTGGAATGACATGCAAGCCCGCCTTTCTTTCATCTTCTCTTTACTGACCGTCGTCTTAAAATATAATCGCGCATTTCCACGGTGGTTTACGGTCAACGGGCTGAAGTTGTATTTTTACAGTGAGAGGCTGAAAGGAAAACGCTAATGCTTCAACATCGGTAAGCAGCAGCAGGCACTGAGCATCTCTTCCAGAAAGCGGACAAAGCTGGTTATCTCAGTGCACTATTAAATCACGTTAGAAAAGCACAGTTTGGGACTGTGCGGGGACTCGAAGCTGTCGTCGCAGTTAAGGAGGTAAGACTGAGCGGCTGCATGTTGCGTTTGGACAGCATTGAGCAGAATTGCAGAATTAGGGCCAGCTGTGTGGGCTCTTTGTGCCTGCCGGTAGCTTCACGCTAGCTTACGATGTAGTTAGCATGTTATTAGCTAGCAGCAACAGGACGAAAACAGACTGTGTGTTAACTGAACCATGAAGACTGTCTGAAAACACCGTGACTGACTCTACACGGAGGCTAACTAGCTACACGATTAGCTGCCTTAAGATTGCTTTATAGCGCTGCATTGGTGATATTCTTTTTAGGAGCGAAACACACACACGCACGCGCACATGTAAACTCTATACTATTTTGCTATAGAGTAACTTACTTTACTGACTTCCTTGACACTAATGCACATTAAACCATAATATTTTAGTCTGAACTAACCTTCACTTAAATTATATTAGAGCTGCAACTGCAACCATTGTTTCCATTACAGGCTCTTTATATTTCCAGTGGAGCTGGGGCAGGGCTAACGTTACCTCGCCTAAAATCCTAAAGATATTTAATATAATTCATAAAACGGTGTTTACTCAAATAATCTGACACACAGCAAATGTCATGTAATTAATCACGTTACTGATTTGTGTCTTTTTTTAGGCTGTCTTCTACCAACTTATTGGTCAGAAGAAGACAAGATGCTGGTGCTTTCCACTTTGGTTAAACAAATTCTTGGGTTACTTCAAGGTAATCATCTTAGGCCACTATTCTTAAAGTATGCACCACATTGTATGGCCGGAAGATGCCTGAAAATCAATAAATCTTTTAGAAGCTGGAAGAACATTTTAGCTAAAAACATTATCTTTACAATGTATCAATTATTGAAATAGTTGGTGGTTAGTTTTACGTCAGTTGACTAATGGATGTTTTTAGTCTAACTTCTACTCTATTTTATTAGATTCTATCTCTATGTCTTGCTGTACTCGTCACTCCACTGTACTCTACTCTTGTATTGGTTTCTCTACCTATCTTCTGTCCTCCGGGGTGGCGGTGAGGGGAATCTGTGGCAGGCTTCAGCAGGCGGTCAGGCTCACAATTTGGCAGGTCATCTGATTATCCAACGGGATTTGCTAGCCAGCCTGTCTGTTCCAATGTCCAACTAACACTGTCATCGCTCCTCTAAATGTTTCACTTCAAACATAAGTGAACCCTTAAATTACTTTATCTCACTATTCTTACAGAGTCTCTTGTCCTGTATCTATGAGGTTGACATACAGCAAGGATAATCAACTAGAGTTTTACATCTTCATACATTTTTCTGTAAATCTGTAGTTGGTATACACAATGTGGATTTCTTGTGAATCAGAATATGCCTGTACATGCTGAAGATTTCAAACCTTTATTTAACATTTAAAAAAACAGATATAAAGTTTAAACAATCAGGTATAGCTGACACAAGATGTGATTATGAAACAATGACACTAGCAGAAACAATTACCTGCAGTATCATCTTACGTGACCAGACTCTATCCAGTTATTTCTTTATATTTCATTTTTGTGCGTGTGTATTGTTTGTGTCTACACACAATTGTATAGTAATCTATAATAAATAAATAAATATAGGATGCTTTGACTTTGTATTGGACTACAGCTAGCACAGCAGCTCACTTGACTGATCTGCTTTTGTGAAGCAGAATTTGAGGTCCAGTTTTAGAGGTAGGATGCCGGATTAATTCAATATTCTCGCTGATGGGATAGATTACTGGCATGTCAGATGTGTTGGTCGGCTGTCTTTTAAGGAGTTCCAAGGTCTGATTTTTGTCATGACTACAGTCAAAACATCCAGTATAAATGGTAGTGAGCTTGTTTTTAATATTTATGGAGTGGTATTTTACTGGTTGTTGCTGACATTATATTGACTGAGTCTGTGCTTTGATTTTAAAAGCTTTAGTCATCAATAGTCATCTTTTTATTTTTTTCTCTTCTTGCTTCTCCAAAAAAATATTTAAGACTGCCTTTTCTCTTTTTATTACTATTGTTGAGGATGCTGTTATCTTCAACGATATGCGTCATTGAGTCATTTGAGATTCTCAAGGATTCACCCTACATGATGGAAAACACCATCCCCATCTCCTACCCCTCTGTTTCACACACTCACTCCCAGAATCCCCCGAACACCATCGACCCTTCATCGTTGATTGAGCAGCGTCCTATAGGCATGCAAATAAATGCATACACACTCACATAAATGCACACATACCCACACACACCCGTGCACCACCTCGGCCCAGCTCCGAGATGTAACCTACACCCATCATGAAATAGAGCACCCAGAGAGAGAGGTAGCAGCTCGTGTTACACATCACGAGTCACCAGACTCGTGAAGGAGGTCTCCTTTTGTGCTCATGTTTTTATTTAGACGTCCCAGAGAAACATAACACGAGACACAACCGGGAGTCATAGGCAAGTAAAATTCCATTTTTTTCTCTGTATTTCCTTTTGATTTTGCCCTACTGTTTAAAATGTACTTCTGTCATTTGTAAGGCTTCTCAATTATGGAAAATGTCATAATCACAACTACTTTGGTCAATATTGAAATCACACTTATTAAACATAATTACTCAATGACTTTTGGAAAGATGTTGCAATTATTAAAATAACAGTCAAACACTAACAGTGAAAACACCTTGAACTGTGAAAACTTAACCCATACTTTTTCCCATTTCTTTTTAATATTCAGAACATAATACAAAATGAGAGTTTACTTGCAAAATGTAATGTGCAAAATAATCATTTGGTTTTTGGGAGCCCAAATCATAACCATAATTCCAATTTTGATTCTTTGCACAGCCCTAGTCATTTGTCCATCTGAAACAGCTTTGTGGTCAACACTGATAGAGATCAGTGCCTAAGGCCGAATTTTTGCAGCTTTCCCCAACTTCCACGTAGAAGGCAAATGACGCCTGTCACACGAACCCCCCCCCCACGAGCGAGACGTAGCAATATGTATGTATGTATATGTGTCTGTGTTTAGGGGCGTGTAATCAATTTTGATGTACAATTTTTTATGTATTGAAGAATTCTACAAGCAGCAATAAAACCGGACAAGCAATCACCTCGCTCCAAACAGGCATGTCTATAATGTCATAATGTTGGATTTTCCTCTTTAACACGGCCAAAACTAATAATATAATATAATAATGAGTTTAATGTATTTTTAGAGAAATCCCTGTAAGCTGAAACATTCAGATGCCCATCTGGTCTGAGCGCTTTCAACTATTCTTTTTCTACTCTCGGCTAAGTGTTACGCAACTCCGAGCTGGTCCTCTGTGATTGGTCATCTACTCCAGATAAATTGTCTATAAATAATTGTCCCAGAAATTATCGCAATAAATGATAATATTGTCATGGACTCTCAGTCTCTGTTAACAAAAAGTCACTGGAATAAAAACCTTACCCAATCCAAAAACAAATAAATCAAATGGAAATTTAAAAACCACACACAACTAAAACAATACATAAAATGGATGTAAACAAAATTGCATTTAAAAAAATATTAAACATTAGGCCTTTAATGACATACAGAGTGCCAAAGAGATGAAGCACATGCATCAACAGGCCCTATATATGTGAGAAAGAGAGAGAGACCTGTTTGTTGTGTTGTCGTGTTTAGTTGCTACTGTTTTACAACAAATGCGACATGCCGAGCCTCTCAGGTTAAGTGGTTCACCACGGCCATTCGGTTTGAAGCCGATGTGCTCCCACACCGCAGCTGTCGCGTTTGGCTTTGAAACCAGTTCCATCTTCTTTTTTTATTCCTCAATCTCTCAACTAGCGTTTTCTTCTCACGTGGCTCTTTTGCTACTTTTCAGTGGTTGCGAAGCACAATTTGAGAGGGAATTTTGGTGATAATTTATCGTTGTTTAGGCACATTAAACCATGTTAAGTTACAACGTTGACAATGTGGGACATTAGATTTAGTGTTCCCAACCTGGCAACCCCTGTAAACTTTGAGTCTGGGCAGGATGGGCTGGGTGCGACAACTCTCTCCAGTATTTTGAATTTGGGATGCAGTAATCATTTTAAATGCTAGCTGTCAGTATCACATATTGCACCTTTTTAGGCCAAAATTTCTTTATCTTTTTTCCCCAAATCACAAAGACGAACTGACATCCATAGCTGAAAGAAAATATAATCAGTTGATGGCCACTTCAAACATCCACACTGGGATCAAAACCAAACCAGAGTAGGACATAAAATGGCCAACTAAAGCGGGACACAGTAGGCTAGACAGAGGGAGTGAAGTTTTTGAAATTTGATTTGATGGTGGTGGCAGGAACGACTTTATTTAAGGGCATTGGTGATGTAGGACCCTCATGCGTGAATCTAACAGCCTAATTGTACGTATAACCACCATGACGACTTTGTTTACTAATGTCTTGCCTTTTATAATGATTGTCAGATGATTTGCAGTAGTTGCCGCCCTACTTCAGAGATACATTTGGCCGATCCAAGAGGTGCTACTTTCATCTCAAGCCAACTAAAATAAAGATCTGTGAGCAGCTGGGAGAAGTGTCTAAAAGTTAAACAGAGCGTAGGCCGTACTTATCGCACTAAAATACTTAAAATAGTGACTTATGTAATCTTATAATTGCAGAAGAGTTTACATAGCCTCTGTTAGTTTGTCCTGATGTAACTTTTGTTAGCAGATTCTGATCTGCTGGGAAAGACTTTCTGTTTCTATTTTTAAGACCTGAGTTAAGCACAAGGGCCGGGTGTTATTGGACATTTTAGTTGCTTTTTGTGTATGCTAAGAGACACAGAGGCACTCTAAAACTTTTAGCTCAGTGGAACCTTGTGGAGGTAGCCACAGCAACTCAAGTTCACCAGCACCAATTCAGGTCGGGTTTTTTCAATCAAAAGTACTCTCATATTTATAGCGATCAAAAAACACCTACACTGTTAAAATATTAGGAGTACGATGGAGCTCATGTGCACAAAAACAATCCAAATGCATGTTTACGTTTAACTATAAATCCAGGAATCTGTGCGTGTGTGCTTGTGTATCCCGAGGGCACAGTAGAGCAGCAGTGGCAGGGAGTTGCTACGTCCCTTGCTACACCCCTTATTGATGCCGTTCACCGGCTGTCGTGCCAGAAAGTGGTAAACTGATTGCTGTCTAACCCCTGTATCCTCCTGTGGATGCTTTAACAGCCGGTTGAACCGGGCTTTCTCTTTCCCCCGCCCAGACCGCATCGCTACCTGGATGTGTGACAGCCATGTGAGAAAGGGGTACGCGCTGATCTCTAGATGAGCCATGGCCTAACCACTCCTTAACCCGGGCTTATGGTTAAAGTTGTAAAAAAACCAAAAAACAAAACATCTAGGAACTAAGCAATCTGCCCTTTCTCACACTGCACTAGTTGAATATAAATGTGTATCAGCTTTCAGACACACTTACTATAATAAATAATAAAAATACAGCCACATGAAAATGACACCCACACACACAAACTGCATTTATGACTGAACTTCTTCCACTGACGCTCATTCACGTTAACATTTATACATTGGCTGCAAGAGACATATGGCTAATTACACTTAACTATTTCCTTCTTACACAAAGACACCCAAGCATGTACGCACACACAGCTACAGGCACAAAAAAGAGCCCACATATTAACTGTGGCCCACACAATACACACTGTCTTGCTTGACCGTTTTCTCTTTCTTTCTGTAAATGGGTCAGTTCAGACAGACTACTGGTCAGACAGACTTTGCAAGCCTGATGGCTGGAGACCCTGCTTCTGAGCGTGAGTGTGTGTGTGTGTGCTTGTTGAAGTCTTTGAGAGCTTTGTAATGGGTTGCGTTTTGTGAACGAACCTTTCTTTCAGATGCAGGTTTGCTGATGAATAAAAACATTTACAACCTTTTTAAGTATATGATTGGGGGTCAGAAATGTAGCCCCAAATCTAGGAGGATGCAGAAAAAATACTCCTTAGACATACGTATATTCTGGGCACAGGATTCATAGACATTGTAAAGAAAACCGCTGTGTGTGCGTCTGTTGTCTAGGCTCTGTTCCTTAAATACCCCCTAGCAAACCACAGTATATTTTGGGAACACTGTGAATCTGTGGTTTTAGAAAAAGTGTGTTAGGAAAGAACTTAAACAGCCTATTTCTGCTTGTTATGTATGTCATAAATAATAACTTTGGAGATTACAGCTAATCTTGTGTATGAAGCTGTATTAAGCAACAGCATGTGTCTGTGTGTTTTGGTCTGATAATGTGTTGGCATCCCACTGAGGTATGAAGAGGGGATTTCGAGACTTTAAACAGGCAGGAGCCGGCTGTTTTTGTCTTATCACTGTCTCTGAATGGGGAGTACTTAAAGTCTTAAAGCTGTCTGAGAGTTAAAAACAGAAAACATTGCTGTTTGTGGTCCAACTCCGCTAATGATGGGGTGTTGTTCCGATCGGTCTGTCACGATCTGTTTTTGTTCTCTCTTGCTTTATTTGTTCATAGCAATTGTTGTCCTGCAGTAATTGTACACCAATGCATTTAAAATGGACTCAAAGGGTAATTTTGTTTTTAACGGTAATTGTTTTTTCTTCATATGTCACTTGCCCTAGGAAATATTTTCTACTCTAAACGGACGTAAATAGTTTCTCTGTTTAGAGCAGCAAAGTGTGTGGATATGTGTTAAGGTCTTTACAGATGTCCTCCTTCCTCTTTCTCGCTCTATTCATTATCCCTTTCTTTCACTGCCTCTTTCTCTGTCTCTTTGCATGTATTGGTTATAGCAAAAAGCGAGTGTATGATGTCAGAATAGTGCAGCATTAAAAGATGGAAGGAGGTGTGATGATCGTAATCGTACACAGCAGCAAGCAAGTGACTTTCTTCCTGTTGCTCAAAATGTCTCTGGCCCTTTGGGGCAAAAGTACGCAGACACACAGACACAGAAATGCATATACACTCACTTTCTCACATTCGTGCAACCTTATGAGCAGCGTGCATGCAGCATTCACGAGTAAAGGAAAAGGGTTCTTTGCAGTTCTCGGCATAAGTCAGCTGGGGGGTTGTTGTGTGCATGTACTCAGTTAGTAGGATTAGCAGACATCTGAGCTTGAAGTTGAAATCATTCACCCTCATGGGTAGAAGATTTTCTCTACTTCCTGCTTTCCAGTTTCGATGGCAGCTTTGAACACAAGGACGTTGACATACTTGTACTAATACTCGTCTGTTTTGAGGTGGCGATTTTATTGCACATATAAACACAAGTGTTGCAGTTTGGCTGATAGCAGATCTGCTGCAGAGCTGTCAAACTGTCCCGTAGTATGACACATGCATTTCTTTTAAGGTAAACTGCGTCACAGCAGGGTGTCTTCACTCTTAAACGTACAACCTTTGAGTGTAAGGTTAAGGACAGAAAGATTTCAAGTTTGAAAAGCTTAGGAGAGATGGCAAACTTAATTTATACTTAAAAATGTAACTGTCACTAGGGCTACACAATTTTAATCATTTATTTCAATTGAATTTTAATCATCTCCATTTCATCAAATGCAATTCCAATTTGCGTAATCAAGCGATATTTTAAATGTTTCATTCATTCCGTTCATAGAACGGGTTCTATAAAAAGCATCATAAGCCAATCAGTTGTTCCCCGCACTGCGCAGCTTAGTTTCTAGATGTAGATAGTCACAGAGGACAGAGTAACGGGAGGAAAATTCAACAAAAGATAGCAGCCGGTTATACATTGGTCACAAGGTTATTCAGTTTACCAGTGAACGCAACAGACGACAGCAGTGACCAGTGCTAGTTAGTGTCTGTTAGCTCACAGGGCTCTAGGGTGCGAGTAACATTATTCCTAGGTCGCACCGGTCTACCTAGCCACCTTGAATCCGCTGCCTCTCCACAAATGAAACAATGTTGTGTATATCGATATGGTTTAATTTTGCGTTACATGACCCATTTCTTCTGTAAGGCTGTGCCGGTGTTTGGCTCTTTCCTCTTACTCTCCACGCAGCCCCGCCCCCATTCACTCAAACACGGCTCCCAGCAACATGGAGAGACACAGCGGCCGCTGTTCCACACTTCTGACATTTGTCCAGTTTTAATTTACTATTAACACAGCTGTATATAGTTAAGCATGAGAGGCAAACCTGTATTTGTACCAGTGTTTCCGCTGGTAACTCTGCTATTGCGGCGGCTACGGAGAAAAACACAGAAGAAGTTATTGAATGCAACTAACTTCAGATCGTAGAGTAATAGCGTGTGAGACTGAGCTTGCTGGACCTCGGCGAGAGCTGTGACCCACAGCCAGAATATCATAGTTCATAAAAATGCAGCGGAGTGACGAGACAGAGATTTAAAACACACAAGGTGTGTAACTCCGCTGATCCGCCATTCGACCTGTGTTGGACCCATTCATAATGAGTCAGCCGTCACTCTGGGAGTACGTCCATCGCACTCCCCCTCTCTCCCTAGCTCTTTTAATCAGTTAATGTTGAAAACAAGTGAAGGAGCTTTCACAGAGATACATTTTGTTTTTAATATATCCTAGACTTTTTATTTCAGATAGTTTTCATTTACATGTGTTCCGGCTGTATGCATGTACAACATACAACTTCAACATAAGAGGAATGTAGCACAATATGGATGTGAAAGCAGTTATAAATAGCCTATATGTGGCAATAATACAATTTGTTTTCGGTTAAAATCAACAAATAATTGTGATCTCAATGTTGATCAAAATAATCGTGATTATCATTTTGGCCATAATCGTGCAGCCCTATTTGTCACATTCCATTGGCTTGAGTTATGTTTCATTATAACCGTTTAAGCCAAAGAGAAAACAGAAAGCTGCTGCTCTGAGTCAGCCTGGCCTGCAGCCACTTCCCTCCTCACTCTCCATGTTTCTGCCCTTCCATCACTCCCACTCACACAGCAGGACAACATTGTGCACTTCTGTAACAGAAAAATGGAAAAGAGACCAAAAGAGAGGACAGAAAAGAGACAGAGAGAGGAGTGGGGAAGGAGTGTGGCTTAACACAAAGCCTCCATGTTTTCCACTTTACAGCGTCTCATTAACCACATCTTCACCTCCTTGTTTTCCTCTTTCACCTACACCAACAAAAAAAGGTTTCTACTTTTAAAGTCTTAACCTGTCCTAGATAAGCATTAGACATTTACTGTAGGTCCACCACTAGAACATCCTGTTTTGAAGATAGTTTACTGTAATCCCATACTGCAGACCTAATGTGCACTCTGAACTAGGCTTGGGCCAGTGTAAAAATGTTCAAACTGGTTTAATATGAAGCTTAACACCCCATCTTGTCTGGATCAACTAAAGTACATTTCCAGGACAAAGCATGACATCCGGCACTTGACTCCAGTTAGTGTAAAAAGCTCAAATTACAGTATTGTGTGAACCAAGTATATAAGTATATATATATATATATATATATATATATATATATATATATATATATATATATATATATATATATATATATATATATATATATATATATATACTTAATTTTCCAAATCAATCAGCTCAAATCTGGACACATGAGTGGATGCATGTAGGCACTCGGCCATGTCTCCCTCCCCTTAGTGACCCAGATAGTGATAATAACATATTACCGTATTAGTAATACAACATGGTTTATTTTGGTAGTGGATGTATTAAAAAAGTAAAAATAATAAAATGACCTGAGAGGTCTGTTGGTTTACAGGTATTGCTAAATTTCTGTTGGTGTGTCAGTTATACTTGTGTATACTTGATGTGCTCATTCTACATGACACTCTATTGTTGTTACGCTTTGGGTTTTGTATAGACTAAATAAACTAAATATAACATGTTGAGAAGTGACCAATTTTGTTATGTTATTTTTACCAATGGGGGGCTGGGGGGTGTCTCAGTGCAGCGCTCAACACAAGCACTCCTTCAGTTGAACTGTGTGCGGTTGTTAGTCAGTGTGAGCCTGGAGCCAAACCCTCACACACCCAAACCACTGCAAGGGATCCAAAAGCCGTTCCCAAATCTTTGCCGGATTATGGGTGTCAGTGTGATTCAGTGGTAAAAACAAGCTATAACACTACTATTGGAGTAATACTCATTCCCCGGTCAGTTATTTGAAAGACTGTGTTTGTATACGTTGGGCGTCAAGGGAGATGACATGTGAGAGTGACAGGTCTTATTACGTAAGTGTTTTAACGTCGAAAGAAAGAAAGAAAGAAAGAAAGAGGTGTGTGTGTGTGTGTTTGTGTGTGTGTGTTGCTCGCTCCCTCCCTCCCTAACCTGTTGTCAGGACACACCTTCCAACCACAGTCGTCCTCCTTATTACTCACACTGCTCTCTCTCTCTCTTGCTGTGTGTTTTCAGTCTAAGATGCCCTAGGCTGGGAGAAGGGAAATGTAAATGGCTTCCAAAGTAAAAGATGCTGTGGTGTGGTACCAGAAAAAGGTAAGACGCTGGTAATTTCTTGCATTTGCACGCTGGCTTGGTTTTTGCATGTCAATATTTGAGCTAGTTGCATGAGAAAAAGAAGAAAATCACATTTTTTGCAGTGTATGTCTTCTTAAATATTTTAACCCATTGCGTCTATGCTTTGGGAAAAGTGTAACTCTAGTAGGCCTTGCTTTACATTAGATGGTGCAGTCCAATTCTGGATTGAATAAAATCCTTCATCAGCCAATGAATGTATGCATGTGTTTACACATGGATGTACACATGTGCATCGATATATAACAAATGACTGGAGACGAGTCTCCTCAGACAAAAGAAAGTGTCACCATCTTCGCCAAAAAAAATCATTTAAATTGCATATAAATATAGCAAACGAGGTTTAAAGAGTAAAACCAGCTAAAAAGAAGAATATGGTAAAATATATTAAAGGTGTTTAATGTTTGACCAAAAAAAAGAAGAAAAACTCAGTTTTTTTGAAGCCTTCAGCTGCATCGAAGTTAACCTCAGCTGCATTTTTTTGTTAAAAAAAATACCGTTTTAAATAACAAAAATGCGTTGGTCTACAGTTGGTGCTAGCAACAACTGCTGTGAACAAATAAGTAAATGAGTTTTTACTGGGTCCGCACCTAAATGTGGGACTTTGGGCATGACAATCTGCATACAGTTCTATCAAAGTTATTGTATTGTAACAAATGGGTGAGATGTTACTACTAAGTATTTTAAACCACTAGGGGACACAACGGGATGCTATCAGAGTGTATGCCAAGAATGCTGAACTAATTGATCTAATTGATTTGATATGATATTGAAAAGTACAAGACCCAAACCTTGTGCTTTATGAAGAAAAAAGGAAAACGGTTCATAAATCTTATGTTTAGTCGTACAAGTTTAAAGTCTTAAGTTTACAGACCTAATTGTTTTTATTCTGTTTCTGCAGTTATTAAACACTAGAACCTGGTATATAGGCCAATCCGATGCATAAACACATAACATACACAACATTTTTTGATAGAATTTCTTACACTAATTATTTTTGAAGAATTGTAACCCCATCTTTCTTTTTCTTAAATCTTCTGGTAGACAGAGGTTTTACCTATCGCCAGGCATACAGATATCAATATATCTGCAAAACACTATTGATTTATCGGTCTAGCTCTGTGGTGCGCTGCAGAAGGAATATCTATTTCTTAATTTTTTTCGGTGTTAACACCAAAAAAAGTCATTGTATTTAAGTGAGCAGACTAGTTTTGATACAGTATTTTGGCAATGACCTCTTGATTGCTGTCATTAGCGGCAGCAGAGTCGAGCCACTCGGCACAGATTGAAACCAGGCCGGTGTTGTGTGTCTTCTTGTTCCATGGTCTCAGATATCAGATCCTCTGCGGGACTCCAGCGCTGCTCCCCCTGCAGCTCTCAGTTTACACACCCTGTCTGTCTGTCTGTCCTCATAAACCTGCCTGTCTGTTATTATGATCATCTGTCTCTTCTTAGGCCTCTTCTCCTCGTCTGTCTGCCTCTTATTTCTCCACGACATCTCTGTCTTTACATGTCTGTCTGCCTTCTTTTTTGTCTTTCATCTCTCATATCATCACAGCCGGTCTGTCTGTCTCCGATCTTCTGCTTGTACCTGGCATACGTAGATTGTGACCTAAGCTTTCGCTGGAATCAGCTCACACTCAAAATTGCTTCTATGCAAGGTTACAGACTTTAATAACTCTTCCACCTGCATGAGACATTATTATTTTCTCCAGCTTGGCTATTATTTTGGTTCTTAAATTAGTCCTTCATTTAAGTGCAGGTAAAGTTTAAAAGTCCTCAACTGCAAGTCCTCAATTACACCTTTTCACCGTATGATTGAAAACATTGAAAAAATCAATGTTTTCTTAAAAATAATTGTGTGTGTGTTTGCGTGTGGCTGCGCCTGTCTGGGCGGAGGCACACCGATGACAACTTCTGAGTCATGAATGAGAACTCCCTTTTTAAGGCACAGATTACCTGCCTGACTGTCCTCAGGGCTTTTTTTAAACTCTATTCACTGTTATTTTCACTCCACCTAACTAATTGTAAAGGCGATAAAACACAGACACTTTGGTTTGCTAGATGTCATAATCAGGGCTTTCTTTCTTGACTTTGCGGAGTCACCAAGACAGAATGATTTGATTTATCTCTAACGATTCTAATATCTTTTTTGATACTGTGATTAACAGGCTGACCAATAACACGGCAGATAGACCAGCCTTGATTTGCAATGATGGGTAAATTGCAGCTCTTTAATGTGCAAGTCTGTGCCAAAAATACAAGAGACAGTAAGAGATTGTCTGTGGTTTAGTATTAAGAAAACCCTTGAAATTTGGCCAAATAAACAAACTGTCCTTGCATGGTGGAAAAAAAACTACTGCGTTTTTTAGCCTCTTCTTTTTTTAGTGGTGGTGTCATTTGATCAGGATTCCTCATGTTATATTATAGATACTGTCAAGAGTGAGTGATAAAACGGATAAAACAAGTTTATGTTCTGCTTGTTCAACAGTTGTTTGGTCAACTGCTCTTAAACACATTTAGAGTTGATTTGAATTGCCATTTTTATTCTGAATTCTTGCCATTTTGGTGCTGGTGATTTACCTTTTGGGGGTCGCCAAAAACCTCTTTTGCGGGGCGCCAAAAATTCCTCTGCAGGAAAAACCCTGGTCTCTGAAACGTAAACATTTGCTTATTTATCATGTTAATAAAGGAGAATTTACTCGTGATAATCCACAGAACAATTTGTAACCGCTGGCACTGTCTTCTATTAAAACAATCCCTGTAAAAACTTTAGTTTTTCTTGCGTAACCCCGGTTCTCAGAGTAGCATGAGTGAGATGTCTTACTATGGGATTTGCCTCCCTACGTACTCCTCAGAAGCATTTATCTCATTACGGCAATCCCGATTGGATGGTGATTAAGTGTCTGCGTCAGGTGGGTCCATCCCCCTTTAAAATCGCTTGCGCTACGACGTGGACACCATTCAAAATAAGCACCTCTTCTCGCATTGCCCCAGCAACAATGGTTGTCTGGTGAGACTTCTCACTCGTGCTACTCTGAGGAGCCAGGGCCAGTGACTTGAATTCAGAGGTATCAGCCAAATTCTAAGAAGAGGCAATGTCCCAGCTTCATTGTTCCCTACTAACTCACGCTACAGGTTGATCCAGTTCAAGGTAATTCAGATACTTATTTCTCAAAATAAGTCTAAACCACATCCTAGCACATATCTTCTGGTTTTGCCTTATAGTATGCAAGTTATAGACGGCAATTTTTGAGGGGCTCTCAGAAGCCCAACCACAACTTGGCCGTTTCTGGGAGCTTTGCAGAGACTTTTGAGCTGCCGCACAACATGCATCTTGCTCTGCAAGTAGGAATGGTGGTTGTTAGGAAAATATTTTCCTTCGGCCTTGGAAGTCTCCCACTCCACTGTACATACATAGTTGGAGTGTCATAATACGCCCCATCCATGCCTTACCTGTCTTGCTACATGAGTGGGTGTAGTGCAGGGCTCAACGCTAACTTTTTAAAGTGGTTGCCAAAATTGGCAATACAATTGCTATGTTTTAAACTGCCTATATTTGGAGCAATTATTTTCTTATGTAACTATAACACACATTATAATAATCAAACAATGAGATAATGGCTTGCAATTTTCCCCATCCCTCTCAAATAGGAGTGCAACGGATCGGCTCAGTTTTTGGATCAGCACAAAAAAGGGGGGAATTTAAATCATTATTAAAAATGTAATAGTAACTTTCAACAATAATTACTTCTTCACCAGTAAATTGCTGTTTTAGAAAAAACACAAAAACGACAAAGGTTGCCAATTGACTCAATTTGCCTAGGGTAACCGTTACTGTTGAGCCCTGTAGAGTTTCAACACAATTCATTTATTCATGTTACTGTATCGTGCTCCCGAAATGTTATGAACGTGACCTTTCGAAAGACTATTTATGTAATCTTGTAAAACGTGTGGCACCTTATGTATTTTGATCTTTTGTGTTCCATTTAGTCTTGTTTTTTCTTTGTATTGTTTTGAATGTCCTTGAAGCTGAACTTCCTGTCTACTTCTCACCAGCCTATAGGCAGTGCCCCGTCACTCACAGTATGTTTCTGACATTCTGCAATGTCTGCAGACAGGCTTCTTATATTCTCATTGTTTGTGTGGAAGCTGCTTTTCTTCTCACCACATAGCCTTGTCACGCCCATATTACAGTGAAGACGTATGCAGCCATGTAGTCTTGATCTGTCACAGTACCAGCCAGACTTATTTTTGTAGTCTGACACATGCTAACTATAGTTTAAACGGAGGCCAATGGCCAGCAATGGCATGTCAGTGATATATTTAAACTTAATGTTTCTCTGTAATAAATCAGCCTACTGCTTATTTGTTGTGATGGCTTTAAGTCTTTAAGACGTGTGTGTGTGTGTGTGTGTGTGTGTGTGTGTGTGTGTGTGTGTGTGTGTGTGTGTGTGTGTGTGTGTGTGTGTGTGTGTGTGTGTGTGTGTGTGTGTGTGTGTGTGTGTGTGTGTGTGTGTGTGTGTGTGTGTGTGTGTGTGTGTGTGTGTGTGTGTGTGTGTGTGTGTGTGTGTGTGTGTGTGTGTGTGTGATCAGAGCGAAGAGTCTCCATGAAATGACTTTATATACGGAGGACATGACAAAATTTAAAGTAGAGGAGGCAACACATGCATTAAAAAATTCAGATGTTATTTATATAGTATATATTTATATGTTCGTACTTATTTTGGTCAAGGCTTCAGTCACTCATTAGTGTGCAATTTTCTTTCATCCATTCCAAAATATGAGAAATCACACCCTTTGTTTATTTTCTAACATTGTGTCAACAAAACAATTGTTAGTTAGTTAGTAGTAATTGTTAGTTGCCGCATTTATAATTATGTTCAGATTTTCTGTAAATGAGATGATCTAGACCTGGAAAGATTAGTTAATTCATTGATTAGTCAAAAAAATGAATGTGCAACTATTTTTATAATTTTTTATTGTGTAAATAATTTCCAGCCTCTATTTTATGAGGATTTTGGTGCATTTGTTTAGTCAAATATGATAGTAAACTGAATATTTATTTCAGTTTTGGACTGTTTGAGAAACAAGACATTTAAAAATTGGGTTGCCTTGGGTTCTTTGAAATTGGAATTAAATGTTTTGCTAATTCATTAATAGGTAAAATAATCATTTTTTACAGCCAAAAAGTGATCATCATATTATGACTTTATTGCTGAACCCATTACTGCTAACAAATCACCACTACAACATTTAACCAGTTTTCATATGAAGCTCAACAGGCAGAATATTCTCTGTTTAGCAGCTAGAAACACAACAGGACATTTCTGAAGTGCCAGAGAGAGATTTCAATCTGACACACCCACACCTTAGATGAAAATAGAACTCTACACTTTACAGCAACCCCTCTCTGTGTCTGTTGCCATAGTCACACATGAAAACAATAGCAGAGGGTTAATTTTCACGTCATAACCAGATGCCTGACCCACATTCCTCTTTAAATCATCTTTCACACACTTTTGTAAAATTAGTTTGTTTGTTGTTTAATTTATAAGTCCATTTACAGCAATCTTGATCACCAGTTAACAAGATATTGAACTGTTCACAGTTCAATATCTTGAATTATTAATTCAGCCAAACACATGACAACTGATGGATAATTAACATTGTGTGTCTATCTGTATGTGTGTCTGTGTGTGTCTGTCACCATTGCAGAGGCAGTTGTTATATAACTGTTGCTTGCCGTAATCCCTCTCTCTCCCTCCCTGGATCGTCCCTCCATCCGTCACCATGGTGACCCCAGCATTGCCGCAGTGGCACACTTGGCCCCGTCATCTTCCCTTCTGGCGTAATCGGTGCTTGATTTGCTTGTGTAATTGCCAACGTCTTTGGTTTATCTCATTGAAGTCAGGGTGCCATTTGAGCACGGAAATTTAACCTATGGCAGTCACTAAAGCAACCTTTTATTTCATTTTGAATTCTGTATCATTGAAAGACAGAATAATAAGGCCAAAAGGAAGAGGCAAAGAAACGCACACACGCAAGAGGATTTCCAGTGTGGCTAATGCCACTTTGTCAGATCAATTACCGCATCACTCCACAATGTAACAAGGGATTTGTATGTATGAAAATGACTCCTTTCCACACCTGTCCTCATCTACTCCCTCTCTCCTTCTTTTTGCTGCGTCTGGTCATGTGTGCCCTCTGGCTTTCCTCCACACACACTAAAACGTCCTCTCCAATATCACAAGGGTTTTTCATACATCTACTTAAGTGTGTTTTAACCACTCCACCTAGCCTCATTTTCTCTCTCTCTCTCTCTCTCTCTCTCTCTCTCTCTCTCTCTCTCTCTCTCTCTTTTTTATTAGGTTGAATGATGTGGAAAATTAGCTGTCAGCCCAAATGTCATACAGTTGAGAAGTCACTCAGTCAGATTTAATGCTATCCGGTGCTCAGAATAGCCCATCTGTCCGTAACTGGTGGAGCCTCAGGATCCACATTTGTCACTAAGTCACAACCCAGTTATAATGTCAGATTTTATAATGCAATTTATTTTAGGAAATGAACTGAGGAGTAATCTACAGTGCCTTATTGCAGCGTAAAAAGATGAACAGGGGCAAAAGTTCCAATACTTCAGAGGCAATAGTAGGGCTGGGCAATATTTTGATATTATATCGATATTGTGATATGAGACTAGATATCGTCTCAGAGTTTGGAAATTGTTACATCATAAATGGGTTGTCTTTTCCTGGTTTTAAAGTGATGTCATTTCCAGTGTTACCACACTGCTCTAGCTCTTCTATTATTGTTACCTTTATCATCTTAGTTATTATATCGCAATATCTGATTTTCTCCGAATCGTTGCAGAAATTAAAAAGACGGAAATCACTAGTTGGGCAATTATGAAGTAGCGGTGAGCTCTGTAATTAGGGATAAGTGAGAAAGGGAGTTTCCCTTTAATGTACATCCTACAATAACCTGAGTGTTAATTTTACAATAAATATCTAAAGGATAAACCGGAAATATTCCAGCGTCTCTGATCCATGGCGTGAAAAAGGAGGCAGGATATACTTTAGTTTTATAACTTTCGATTTGATCATCAGGTAACATGCAGCTGCTTTGCCAAATGAAAAGGGCAAAAGATGAAATGTTAGTTTCTTAAATTGTTTCAGGTTGGCCGCATGTTAGACCAAAATCTTTAGTGTACAGCTGCTCTAGAGCTATCCATTGCATCACACTATGCTCAGTTGTCATGAAATTAGAGATATTAAAATGTCCATGCTTCTGACCAATTCAACAAGTTTGCTTACAAGTTGAGTTTAGTGCTTTTGTCTTCTGTTTTCAAGGTCGAGAATGAACTTTATATCTTAGAAATTATTGAAACAGTCCCTTTCTAACTGTTAATGTTTTTGCTTTAGCAGACATGCTGATAAACAGCCAAAGAAACTCATAGGAAACGGTTCCTTACAGACAAAACAAGTTGAATAAGTTGTGTGCCAAGTTACCAGTTACAGACGTTTAGGCATTTGCTTTTATTTGACCTGGAAAACCGTAACTGTCTGTCTGATGACAGGTGTGACCTGCCAAATGCTACAGCAGAAATCAGTATTTCAAAATGAAAGCAAAAACTTAAAAGCGTGATCCATGTCAAAATAAACGTTGTGCAGGACAACCCATCTTGAGATCATGGTCGGACGTGGGCACGAGCGCAATGTGACACGTTGCCTGACCCACATCTAATGCTGGTATCTGGTGGTTAACACGGGGATGTCACAAGGCACCGGGCTGTAAAAGTATAAGTACAAATACAGATATTCTGGGTCAACTGACATTATAGACCCTTTTCTCCTCTCCACCCTTTTTCTTTCTCTTTATGTTCTTATTTGGCCTTGTCTTTGTCCTCCCTCTTTCTCTTTCTATTCATGTTTAATGAAGTCCCCATTAAAGATGCAGACTTTCCACTGGCAAGCTGACCCAGACTAGATGCTGTGAAGACACACACACACAGACAAATACACTAATCTGCTGAGGTCAGATCATCAGATGATCCTATTATGTCTATAAAATCGCACACACTATAAAAAAAATGAAAAGCAACCAAATTGTGACTTAAGCCTGCTAAATATTATCTGCTAATCGTAACTGTGTGGATTAAAAGTCTGGCGGAGTGAAGTTTGTACAGATTGTAGCTTGCAGTGTGTTTGTTTTGTATGTGTTCTTCCATGCCAGTCTGGACGAGAAACAAATATATGTCTTGTCCCCACCTTAACAGCACCTTTTGTCCATCTCTGTCGTACTACGCTCATACAGATTCACTGCATACACAAGGATTTGTCATACATCTACAGTACTTAAGTGTGTATTAACCACTCCACCAAGCCTCATGTACACTCCCCCTCCCTCCTCCCCACTCACTCTGATGATCTATTGATCTCTGTGACAAGTTGTGTTGCATTAATTTCACCAGAGTCACACACTCATTCACTCACTAAATACTGGCTTTAGCACAAGATCATGTCTGTTGGAAGAGAGGTTTCTTTTCTTCCTGTTGACCAAAATCTTTTTTGGACCAGTTTTACAGGTTCCTAAATCCACTGTAGGCACAAGAAAGAAAAAGTGATGTGATCAATGCATTGGGAACATTACACATTCAATTTCAAATCAAAACATGACCAAAATTGATCAAGTTTGTTATACCTTTACAGAAAGTAAAGAAAAAGGAATATTAGGCTGTTCAAAAATAGTATTTACTATTTGCATTTTTCTTTACAAACTCAAACATGTACTGTATAAAAAATGTCTCAATGGTTTGCTTTACTTTGAATTACTGCAGTAATATTTAGTTGCCTTACCATTATTTCGGAGAACTGCTTCACATCTGGCCTGCATGATGATGAGTTGACCAACTTTTGACACCTGTGAACAGGTATTCCAGACCAGGATGATTGAGTCAAGTGTTCTATGGGATTGAGGTCCGGGGATTGGGCTGGCCACTCATTAAACATAATCTTGTTCATATGGAACCAAGACTTTGCTCGCCTACTGGTGTTTTTTGGGTCATTGTCTTGTTGAAAGACCCATTTCTAAGGCATTTCCTCCTCGCCATAAGGCAACATGACCTCTTCAGGTATTTTGATGTATCAAAAGTGATTCATGATCACTGGTATGCAATAAATAGGCTCAACACCACAGTATGAGAGACATCCCCATAACATGATTTTTGCATTTTAATATGTTTTAAGGTATGAAATGCGACCCAGTTGTAAACTTGTTTTATGAGATCATGACAGCTCCAGGAATGAAGCAAGAGCTTCATACCTCCCAAACCAAACACCAACCAGAATGATTTGTTTTTGCAGACTCATCCCAATCTTAAAAATCATTTATGGGGATATAATATGGCTTTATAATGTGTGCGTTGGCAGTTCACTTTGTTTTCAAGTAGATGTTTCATTGAGGTGAAGTGAAACTTGTTAGTGCATCCAAGAAAATTTTGTATTGTGGTTTGGAACATTATTAGAGCCTGACCGATAAAGGATTTTTAAGGCCGAAACAAATATTTGGTTATTTAAAAATCGTGTGTGTGTGTGTGTGTGTTCCCAACATTAGTTATTTGTAGTTATTATTAACAGAACAGAGGAACATCAAAATATATTAAAGTTATTATTTACAAAATGTATAAAGATATGAAACTTAAAGTCCTTTTTTAACAAAAACACATTAAGAAAAAAAAATCCCAATCCGTGTTGCCAACAGGGACATTGTAGAGTGCCATCTGGTGGACGAACCATACAACGCCTAACAACATGTTTTTTTTTAAATCAACCATTATAAATGCAGATATTGATAGATCGGGAAATGCCCAATATCGACTCGTGGGGCTCTAATCATTATTCCTCTTCCTGGTAACACCGAGAACATGACGTGTGCAAGACCTCTTGGAATTAAAATCTTATTGTAGCTTTCCTCATATTCATCATTAATCCTTACCCTTGTTTATTTTTCCAGATTGGCGCCTATGACCAACAGATATGGGAGAAATCAGTGGAGCAGCGAGAAATAAAGGTATATTTGTTTCATGGTTTGTTTGCTCCATGTTTCTGTTATTTCACTTTTTCCATTTTCCTGTTTGTTTTCTTTCTCTGTGTTTTCTTAATATCTCTCCTCATCCTCTATTTCTTCTGGTTCCTTAAGTCTTTTATTTGTCCTCCTTGACTTTCACTCCTCAATCTTCCTCCCTTTTTCTTCTGTTCATGCTGTCTCTCACCATGCTGCCGGTTCTTTTCCAGTGTTTTCTTTTAACTCTTACCTCTCTCTGCCCTCCTGGCTGGGTGTCACCTGCCCATCTCTCCTCTCTTTATCTCCATATACATCCCTTCTTCTTCCATCCGTCTTTTCCCCCTCTCTACAGTTTATTTCTCTGGTGAGTATACAGCGGGGAAGACGTCCCTCTTGTTGTCCCACAGTGCACGTCTGCTCACCCAAGCTTTAGACTGTTAGACTGTGATTGGTTGGTTTGATCACTCATTTCAGTTGCCATGTCAAAATCCTGGTGTGTTTATTAACCCCACTCTGTGTTCACACTGTAGCAACACTGCTGTGTGATTGGCTGCAGGAGGAAGTTCTTTCCTTAAAGTTGAACTGCAGCCAGACAAATGAGGGAACTGAGCAGCTGCGGCCTCCATAGTTGCTTATGGTGTGAACACAGCTGGATTAGTGCCAAAACTGTGGTTGTCTTTAACTCTTCGCTGACAGTTTTTAGGTTGAAAGTAAAACAACAATGACTCTTGAAGTGACATGGACATTTTTAAGCTCAGCTCAGCTCAAAGATTGACAACAGACAAAGCAGGTTTTTTTTTTTTTAAGGATTATATAGCTGCATTTCTGTGACCAGTCAGTGCTGTTTGTTCCTCCGGTTATTGACGTAAAAAGTTTTGGGTAGGGACGTACATTACCAGCCTAAATTCACGCACAAATGTGCATGCTTCTAATCCTTCCTGTATGTTTCTCATATTTTATTCGGTTGATGATTTTAGCATCTAGCAACACTACATAAATAGTCCCAAAAAAAGAACAAGATAAGTAATGTAGATAACAATCTACCAAAAGAGTTAATGAAAATGACAGAAATGAAAATATATAGAATTACTACAAAATTGTATAGTTGTTATAAATTGTATTGTTATAACTTCATAGTGATAAATGCTCAGTTGCTGTCACTGCATCCTTCTGGTTGTGCAATCTAGTACTCTATGATATTCCAAACTGTTATGCAAACGGGTTTACCACAAACGGGGACAAAGGAGGAAGTGGAGATACTGCACAGTGGTATAATTTTCACAGATTCTGAAAAAACATGACAGGAATTGGTCCGTTTTAGTAGTTGGTTTTCTTTCAAAGCCACCAGTTTAAGAGGTTTGGATTTAGTATTTCACTTCTGTGACTTTGTTGGACGCAGAATCAGAAACCATACACACACACACACACATTACCCAGAATACAATGACCTTAACTGTAGCACGGCTTCACTTTGTGGGTTGTGGGACAATTCAGTGTGTATGCTTGTGTGTGCGCATGGCTGGTCTCCCTCGCGGTGCAACTGTGGAAATTAGAGCCTCTTCACCTGTCTGCTGTGGCATCTCACCTTTTGACCTTTTAATCCATCCCTGCTCAGATTTGATAAGAGATTTTCTTATATTCAACGTTCTCAAAGGGGAACACACACAAGCACAATGTCAACTAATTAGTTTCTGAGGATTTTTATTGCAGACAGTGCAGAGTTTATCTTAGCATGGTAAAGATATAAGATGCGTCACCTCCGCACCCATGTAAAGTGTGAATTGTACCGTTTTATAGCTTTGTAAAACAGATTAGATAACCAATTCTTCTATTGAAACTAGACAAGCTAATCTGTCTGTAAGAAGTCCTATGGCCCGGTAGCAGAGGGGTTAGGGTGCAAATGCTCTGAGCAATGAGTCCCCGGTTCGGAGTTGGAGTCAGATTTGGCAGCAATTACTTCTCTTAATATTGACTATTTATGTATTTATCGTGCTCTCTAGATTTTGATTTTTAAATTCTAACAACAATGTGCAATGTCAATTTGCAAAAGAATAAGTGATGTCCAATACGAGAATGGTTTGAAGAGCAAAGTAGAACTGAAATACATAGTCTAAAAAGTGTTTCCTTTTCCCTTCTTATTTCTGACTTACCAGAACCAAACAAGACAAAAAAAATTACATTACATACTGTTAAAAGTTTTCACCTTTTGGCTAAAGCATTGAATTCTGCTCTGCCAAAATAATTCAAACTCCAGCACTTACATGATCAAGTTATGCTGTTTTCCAAGTGTAAAACTCTGCAGAGGAAAACCAGTCACTACCTGCAGGTACAAACAGGAAAAACAGGAATACTGGAATTGCTGGCTTTTTGGTTTAAATTCCTATTGTTAAAATGCATTTAAAATATGTACAATGTTAGGTGTGTAGCAAACAGTGTACCAGAGGAATAGGCATTTATGAAAAGCAATACATCATTAAGCAGCCTTTAAGGAATGTAAAGAGCAAGAAGCTGTTTTAAACACTTTTTTGTCATTAAACGACTGTCATTCATACATGGACCAATCAGTCAATGCGGTGACAACATAACTTGTAACTGGAGATATAGTTTATAAAGATAAAGAGACAACAAATAGCACAGAAATAAGAGATGTGGCCAGGCAAGATACTGTATTTGTTAAGGATTTTACTGCTGTAGTAAATCTAATGCCAAGAGGAAGCTATTGATCGGCTTCCTTTAGCCCTGCATTGACATACACACACTCACTGTGTATTAGTTGTGCTATATAAAGATAAGGAGTTCCATCAAGCCTCTGTATCACACCATTCACTGATAACACATAACCAGATTGGCCTGAATGCAAATATTAGCATGAGGCTGTCAGAGTCACGTGGACAGCCTTGTGTTATTTCAGTCTTGTGAATAATGACTCACAGTACATCCTTAAAATGTACACTATTTACAAAATGTGAAAGAGTGTTAAGAGGTATTCCTCTCTCGTACACACAGATAATGAAACCTTCAAGTAGCGCTGAGAAACCTTTTGATACTCGGAGACAATACCCAATAAAATTCCTGACTTTGGGTGGTGATGTTTGGATGTGTGTGCGCGTTCCAATACAGCACTGGTTGTGTCCAAGAGCCATTTATAAGAAATCTCATTAAAACCAAACTATTGTCATGCTGCTCACCATAGTAACTTGGACATTGTTTTACTTCACCTCATGCGCGCACGAACACACACGCACACCTTTAATTGTTCATTTGTATTTACTGTCCTTGCTGCCGCTCACAGAAAAAGGCTGTTCTGTACCACACGCATGTGAATTTCATAATTTACAGCCATTTGTCAGGACAGTTTGTCATCACAACTGACACAGCAGTCACACACACGCACAGATGAAGAATCTGAATACTTTGTTGACCCCCTGAGGGAAATTTAGTTGCAGTTGCTCACAATCACATTTAAGGTTAAATAAGAGTTAGAAAAGAGCAAGTCAAGTTTATGTAAAACATTAAATACATAACATATCTACATATCTAAGTGTATGCATTATAGGAACAAGTGACTGGTTGGCACATGAAGTCAGCGTGCCACAGGGGTGCATAATTCCCAGGGTCATAAAATGCACAAGGAGTGTACTTGAAACGGTAAACCTCATGGGGATTAATGACAGCTTTATTTATTTATTTTTTAAAGGCACAGGTGAAAAGTCTTAAGGGATTCTTTCCCCGTCCTCCTGAATTCTTTAGCAAATGCAAAGTAGCAAAAGAGACTTAATGCATTGAAGTGTAGTAAAACACATTTTTCACATCATGCTTAGTCAAATCTTGTAGATGTAAGTAGATGTCCTTTCAGTAAAATGAAGAATAAAGCCTGTAGCTGTGTGAGCTTGAATGCACGGTGTGCCTCCTCAATGTTGTGTTTATGAAGGCATTAAGTGCACGAGAAGCCTCCTGTAGTAGACTTCCTGTGTTTGGTATGTGTATATGAATTATTCCTCTCTGTTTTCTTTGTTTGGCATTTACTCTGTGTCTCTCTGTTTCCCCCTGCAGGGCTTTAGGAACAAACCAAAGAAGACAGGACATGTCAAACCAGACCTTATAGATGTAGACCTGGTTAGAGGTGAGGTGTGGGGGTGTGTGTACACATGCGCTTTTCCATCAAGCTCATCAGATTATATACTGGACAGGCTTTCTGCACGCACAACATTGTCTCCTCATAAAACACACATGAACCTGAGATGCCAGCTTCGCCGTGCCCACCTCCAGTCACTGTTTACTCTCACTGGCCTACTTTCTTCATTTCTCCATCTTCGTTCTCATCTACTCATATTCATCACATTTTCAATTATTCATCAAATTGGTCAAATGTATCCTCCATTGTACTGAATAGAAAATCAAGTAAGGCCTGCCACTAACTACCAATTATTTCTTGATTAATCGGTTAGTAGTTTGGTCTATAAAATGTCAGTAAATGGTGAAAAATGTTGATTAGTGTTGTGACGTACTCAAATGTCTTGTTTTAACTAGTGATGACAAGAAGCCTCATGAAGCTTTCCAGCAAATTGGTTTGCAGAAGGTTTTTTTTCTCGATGCTTCATTTCTTCACAGTACCTCCTGTTGGTCAAAGACTTATAACAATTCATTCAACTACAATTCAGAGTTGTTTAAACTACAGAAATCGGTTTAGAATTATCTTAATGAATAATTCAACAAGGACGAAAGATGTAAACTGCGTTGCTTGTCATTCAGAAGGGAATGGATCCGAATGAAGAAATGTAAAAAAAAAATCTCAACCCTAGTCAAATAGTGTGAGTAACCTATCAACCCAGCAACATAATCAAATCAATCACCTAATGAATACTGTTCTCCTCCACCGTCTGCATGCCGACACACTGGCCGCACTACCCAGAGCTACGGGATAAGCTGGACAGGAATAGCTGTCTCCCCACCCAATTATACTATAATACTATAATCACTACTTTACTTAGTAATGATTTAAAAAAACACAAATTCGTGATCAAGGGCCCGGCTCCAGGATAGTGGCGGAAAATGTCGGCCCATGGGTTGTGTCTGGCCAAGTTTGGGCTCAGGCAGAGAATCGAAACTTTCTGTGTGATACATTAACCAGGCAGAGGGCAGTGAATGTGCTTGTCTAGAACATGGATTTATAATTAAACCGTACTGATCCAAACCACTTCCCATACCAGGCATGTGGTATGGACGGGCACCAAGGCTTGGGATGTCATTAATGATGCCATTTGTCTAAAACAATACAAGCCTTGATGCACGCTTGGCGGATTTCTCAACTCACGCTTTGAAGCGTTGGCACAGAATGTAACATGACCAGTTATAACTGCTACTCAAGATATTCACTTTACTATCATAGAGGAGGGAAGGAACTAGAAAATATTCACATTGAAGAAGCTGGAATCAGAGAATGTTTAACTTTTTTTTTTTCTTCATACAAAAACTACTCAAACCAATTATCAAAATAGTTGCAGATTCATTTATAATAGTTGACAACTAATCAGTTAATCTTTGCAGCTCTAGGAGGAAAAGAAGGAATAAGCAAAAAATTAAGACACACTGCTCTAATTAAGATTAAAGGATGTATTTAAGGTCACATATGCTTTTCTGTGTTTTCTTTCATATCTACAATGTTATAAAATTGGATTTTCACGCGAAACCTGGCCAAAACTTTAAGTAATAAGGTAAAGATCTTTTAGACAAATCCCTGTGAGCTAGTATTCCGCAACTCTAAACTGGCCTTCTATGATTGGATGGTCATCTGCTTCAAGTAGGACTGGAGTGTTTGTCTATTTATTTTTATTTTTTTAAGCCACTCCGATGTTAACATTGTCCCGTTGTCGCATGAAACAGATGTTAACTATGTCACCTTGGTTGCCAGTGTCATTACATTTTCCCCAATTTTGGGTCACATTACTCCTGAAACATTTTCTTTTTATATTATTTGGTTTATAATCCTTTATTTGTGACTGCTGCTATATTTTATTAGTGTCAACTGCTAGCTGTTGAGTGATGAGTTCTCCTCGTTAAATTAAGTGTGTGTGTATTTATTTTCTTCCTGCGCAGGTTCGGCGTTTGCCAAAGCCAAACCAGAGAGCCCCTGGACATCACTGACCCGGAAAGGCATCGTCAGAGTTGTCTTCTTCCCATTCTTTTATCGATGGTGGATCCAGGTCACCTCTAAAACCATTTTCCTCCTACTGCTGGCTCTCTATTTGCTACAAGGTGTGTATGTCGATACTTCTTTGCTTCAATAGTGTTTAATGAGGTTCAGTACATTGAAGAAGCGAGTTGCAGCAGCGTCATCTAAACATTTACCGATTGGTCTGGCATCTGAATTTATCCTCAGTGGATGTTTAAATCTTCTCAAGAAAACCAAGTTCACAAGATGTTCAACAGCTGCTACTTGCATCTAATCTACAGTCTTTCTTAATGCAAGCGCAGTGTAGATGTAAAATATCTTGAAAGCATGGAGTACTCCGGGGTTACTTCTACAGAGCTGCACAAACACTTCCAAGACCACTCAACAGTGTTTTCCAACATGATGCCCTTTTCAGCCCTGACGAGATCTTTTAATTCTTTATCTCTCTCTTAAACCAACAAAAACTGTGGTTTAATACCACAGTTTCATTAAGAGATTTTTGACAATCAGAGAGCGGAAGAATAACTTGGTAAATAGTATTTGTCCATGCATGCTCGTTTCTCTCTCCCCTGCAGCGGCAGCATCAGTCTTGTATGTGACCATCCCCCTGCCTCATGGGATACCGACCACCGAGGTATTTGGAGCCATCTGGCTCATGTTGCTGCTGGGCACCGTCCACTGTCAGATCGTCTCCACCAGGACCCCCAAACCTGCCTCCGGCAGCGGGGGGAAGAGACGCAGGTAACCATGGGGAAAAGGAAATGAGCAGAATCTGTGGAAACCTGGAGGAAAGGAGAAGCAGGATAGAAAGGAGGGAAGTTGTTAGAATGAGAAATAATTAACCAAAAACATGAACATGGACACCACACCCAGAAAGTCACACTGGTAGAGATACAGGAAAGATGAAGGTAACAAGTGTGAGATAGAAAGAGGGGAGGAAGAAAGTTATCGAAACAACTTAATAGTTCTTATGATGCTGAATTGTTTTGTGTTTGCCGTTTGCTTTCTGACCATGTCTCAGTCAGCTTCTTTCACAAAAAATAGAATGGAAGCATCTTTATCATGGAGAGTTTTGCACAAGTTTCTGTCAATATCAACGCCCACCTGACTCTTCTCAACTGTCAGACTTCATTTAGTATTGTTTTAATTTTTCTCAGTGTGTAATTTTGACACTTATGTTCTTTAAAGAATCTTTTATGGGCGTGAATTAGGACTATCACTTGAAAAAAAAAAAAGTATTGTATCTAGATTACACTTGAAGATATGGACCAGTAAATTAGACAAGTCAATTTAAATTTATTATGAGTTCCTAAATGAGGAGTGTTTATCTCAAAGCCTTGAAATCTCTCCATGATAAATCTAATGTCACTGGTTAAAGCCAATGGGACTCATTGTGTGTGAAAGTAGAAAATAGCTTGCTTCACTTGGTGTGGTTTTGTAGTTTTTAGACATGCTGTTTTGTGGTTTTCTCTCTATGTCGGTTTAAAGCTGCTACTTCTGGTTCGCAATGACTTAAGACAATTTTCACTCTTCAGAAGAAAATTGGACCATGCCACAGTTTTGGAAAGGGTTTGGGAGGAGCCAGGTAGTAGTGTTTGCCCCTTAACTGAATCAACCATGGGTCTCTTTTATTAAGGAAAGAGGGAAAATCATGAAAAGGGTACAGTTATATTTGTACAAATTCTGTTCATCTTTCTCTTCTCATCCAAGTCTATAGACATTTCATCTAATAGACTGAGAAATTCTTGGGCCGAAAATTCATACAATCTCATGATTAAAAACCAGCAATTATTTTCTTTTAGAAGTGATAGATGAAAGCTTCTATGAACGTCTCGTTTTTCCTGCCTTATAATTTGAAAGCCAAAAAAAACAAGTCCTGTCCTTCACTTCTCGTCTATGCCCTTTATCAAATATTTGAGGAGCAATTCTGCCAAATCTGACTTTTACGTTAATATCCGGCAAAAGTAGATCTTGAACTAAATCCTAATTGCATCTTGTCTGGGACATTTTTTCTTCATCTTTTTGTCCCTTGTTTACCGGTTTTGAAAGTCCTTTATTTGTCTTTCATGAATACAAGAAATGGATCTGAGATAACTAAAAGATTAGATGGATAATGTCTACGGATTCAATGTTCTCTTAATATTAGGAACCTATTAGATTTAACCAACAAGTTTAGATTTAAATGAAAAAAATCTACTTTTGCAGAATAATAACCTAAAAGAGGATTTTAGTCAAATTTTAACTGTATCAGCCTTAGTGTCCACTGGGTACGTGAGTTGAGGCACTGCTTTGCTCTTGTTAAAATTACTGCTAACACCTAAATAAATTACAGTTTTCCTGGTGGACACTGCTGTGGTTTCAATTTTTTTTAGTCTCCAGGTTCTCTAAGTTTGTCTCCACCCTCTATTCTTTCCAATCTGAAGGAAGTTGAGGAAGGCATCTCAGATGGAGGTGCATAGGGAAGGCGACGGGTCTAGCACTACCGATAACACACACGAGGGGGCGCCACACTCCCACTCAGCCAGCACCACATACAGACTGGGCGCTCTCTTCCAAGATTTCTGGCATGATATCTGTAAAGCTGGGTGTGTATTTTCATTTCCCGTCTTCCTAAAAACGAGATGATGTACAAAGACATGACTGGGATTCAGTCCAGGTTAAAGTTTTAGCCAATTTTATTTAAAATAATTTTAAATCGGTAAATTTCAAATCTAACATTTTGTCTTGTAAGATTACACAACGTTTGTGTTCAACCAGTAAATAATCGTTCTGGTTAGGCTTAAAGCTACAGTTGGTAACTTTCATGAAAAATTACTTTTTGTCATATTAGCTCACTATAGCCTGATAAATCAGATCATCTGGAAAAGAAAGAAAAGTGTTCCTCTGCCTCCTGGTGCTCTAAGGGTAACCACCGATCAGAGCAGCACAAGCTCTATGGATGGTCTCAAGTCATTTTGTCCCTGACTTGTTGCTGCACTAGTACATTCCATAAACCACTTCAAGAATCAGAACAGAACCTAATCTTGATTTGTACTTGATTAGCGCAGCCTAGTGTTGGTTTGACTGCAGTTCATGAGCAACCATTGACACTGTCTTAGGCTATGTTTACACGAAAACGGGCTGAAGAGGAATACAAAAGTTGGGATATCACTTTTTAACCCACGTTTAGGTGAGAGTTTTGGCGGGGAAATCTGCATGCATATGGCAATGCAAAAGTGTGAGAAATTCAGAGTAGTATGATCTCCAGGTGGCTAGGTGGCAGTGTGAATCACTGCAACACAAAACCAATATATGTTTCTTGTTTCTCTCCACACCGCTGTCGGTGGAGCGTTTTTTAAGGTTTCCCTCTCTGGAGGGTAGTTTCGCTTTTTTTGCGTTTTAATCCATAAAAACGCTGTTGTGGTCTAAACAAAAGGCCCCTTCAAGCGTTCTCGTGTAAACAGGGCCTTCGAGATTCCTTGTCTTTGGTTGAAAACATAGAGCACTAGGGGGAGGCAGAGGAACATGATTTTCCACAGATAAGCTGTCTAATGTGCTGCTCTCAGAAATTAGTAACGGCAATAGTTGTAAATATGACAGTTATTTTTTTATACAAAAGTTACCCTCTGGACCCTTTGAAATAGCTATTTTTTCCAAATAGAATACCAGGTCAAGAACTGAATCCCAGCCTTGGCTGCAACATCACTTCCCCTCCTAACTTTTGTCTTCCCAGAAAATGCTTCCAATTTCTAATAGGTTGACTGAATGTCACATTTGATGTTGATATGCAACATTGGATTATTGGCTATACAACTATTAATTCCTGAGCCACCAAATGTAGCAACGAAAGCAGTCTTTGGTCTTTTGCACAACTGTTTTCAGTGAGGAACGGAGGGACTTTGCAGCTGATTAAGATGTGCATGACTTGCTGACCAAGCTATGTTCAAGACGAAGCACGGGGTGTGGTTCTGTGCTGGAAAACAATCTACCATGAATCAACAATTCTGAAAGTTACTCTAGCTAAAATTTTATAACTATTAAATGTCTATAATTGGCATTTCAAATGGTCTCAGACAGATGCTTCCCCCCCCGAGCTTCTACTTTGACCAGCTTTCAGCCATAGCAGACTGCATTAGTGTGGAATGTTTCTGAGCCTTGATTGGATTGAATGAACTTGATTTGGTTTCTTCATCGATTACTGGCCACACTCACTTCAGCACTCGGTGCAACACTTCCACCTCTGTCAGTTAAAGCCCTTTATATTTACTGTACATACGGCGCAGGTTCTGTTTCTACAGTAACCCAGAGCAACAAACCGAATAATGGCTCGACATTGTCCGACATGTTGCCGTTTCCATTTTCTTTTTGGCCACCGTAGTTCTCCTACACACTTGGCACACTGGAGACGTTTCAGTCAGTTGCAATGTGCAACCTTACCGCTAGATACCATTAAATCTGACACACTGAATCTTTAATACATTCATTAATCCTGATAAACTCAATGGTTTGCCTTGTTAACTGTATTTAGAGGTTCAGCTTAGATTACCTGTGGTTGTACATGTAAGATGCTATAGTTGCAATACTTTGTCAGTGCTTTTATCCCTGAATGATACATTCATATATTATCTTCTTCAGTGTTTTACTTGAAACGAAGTTTTGTGCAACACTTTCTCTCCAATATTGGTGTTCATTAATGTTCCACAGTCTTGCATTCTGTTAGGGTGATTTATCTTACTGCATATCTGCTTCTGAGACTCCACTTCGTAACTGGTAAACTCACTGCCCTGCTGTGTTTTATACGCGTCTTTTTCTATTGCTATCTCCTCACTTCTTCTTCTACCTTTCCCCTTCCCTTTGTCTGCTTCCTTCCATTCCTCTGATTCCTCCTCTAGATCTAAGAAGTCCAAACTGTCCATCGACAAGTCAACAGAGACAGACAACGGCTACGTGTCGCTGGACGGCCGGGTGACCAATCGGAGCAGCGAGGAGGGGCTTCAGCTCCACGAGCAGCGATGTGAGTCGCTAAACAGGGCTGACGAGGTGTGCTGGAACTCTCACGTCCAGTCCGTTCACACTCACGCACCCCTTAGCGCTGGACTGATGCTGGCAGGCGCCAATAAGGTAAATACCAGGGGGGCGAGGACTGTTTCACAACAGACCCGTAAAAAGTCTCTCTTCAGGATTTGTCTGACATGTGTCCTGTGTCTTTTAGGAGCCAGCATCAGATGAGGCCTCCAGTGAGGAAGACCCTGAAGCATCCTACAGCGCTCTCCGCAGGGGAGTTGAAAGAATGAACAGCGACTGTACGCTCAGAAACCGCAAGAATACACACCACTACAAGAAACACTATGCCGCGGAGGTAAACACAAACACACAAGGCCTAACACTTTAACTTCTCTGATCAGTTTGGTATTCCCCGCCCAGGTAGAATAAATCTGTATTACATGTTTTTCCCCCAATCAACAATGTTTTATTCTGCAGCCCCTCCCCATTGTGAAGTTACGCGTGCATAACACAGCGTAAACATTCACTTTAGGCTCAGAGGCTTCACGCTAGTAGTGTCAGCTTGTGCTGTTGTGGCTTTCGGGGTGTACCGTTTAACCGTAGAAACACGCTGTGTAAGCTCCCTGAGTCTGGTTGTCCACCCTCTCCCCCAAACACAAGAACTTTGAGAACCTTTTTAATGATTTAACATGAGTTAGGAGGAGAGAGTGGTAAGGTGGAACTGTCTGAATGGATCATAGTATAGTTTTATGGTTAAGTTGTTAATATAGATCTATAACATTTGATAAAATGTATGTATTTGATTGACAAAGCACATTAAAGGCTACACTGCATCAGTCTCATCTTCTGGTCTAGTTTGTTTAATATGTAAATAGTTACAATTATCTGTTAATGTTATGTAGTTTTTTCAATAAATAGTTCATAAACCTTTGTTTTACTAGTTTATTACTGATCCCAGCCATCACATCCTGCGCCAATCATTACCCTAAGTAAATTGCAGTTTGATTTATTTATGTCAGAACAATGCAAACAGGACATAAATACTGTTCCATATTTTTCCGAAAAATAACAATCTACCCTTTTGTCTGTCAGGACGTGCCAAAATCTGGCACCAGCTGTAGCTCCAGATGTTCAAGTCTGAGGACTCGTGACTCAGAGAGCACTCGACACGAGTCTGAGACAGAGGACCTGATGTGGGAAGACTTCCTTCACTGTGCTGAGTGCAGATCCTCCTGCACCTCAGAGACGGGTATGAAGACAAGCTTAGCATAAAACAGTTGAAGCTTTTGTGACTGGTTTGTTTAAATACCTTCATGGTTTTGATATTCTGTCTCTGTATTTAAATTAACACTGTGACTCCTTTACAGAGGGGGAAGGAGGAGGGGCACCCGTCTGCCCCCCTGCTAAAAAGGAATACAGAGATGACCCTTTCCATCAGGTCTGTAAACATAAGACATGGGGCTAGGTAGTGAAACTCACAATTCACTTTTCAACCAAATTTAGCCCTGTGTTTAAACTCAGGTTTCTTCTGACATGCAAACCACCAAGACATTTTATTGCTTACTGTCTTACTCCAAAGTCACATTTAATAGCACTACAGAGCAAAGTGGTAAATAGCCAAGTCAATAATGTTGTGTATATGACTTTCCCTCAGGGTCATGCTCCATGGATGCACAGCTCCAACCCTGGTTTAGAGAGAGTGAGCGCCATAGTGTGGGAGGGAAACGAGTGTAAGAAAGCCGACATGTCCGTCCTGGAGATCAGCGGCATGATCATGAACAGAGTGCGTGGCAGTTCCTCTGGGGACATATGTTTAAAGTTTTACCTTCTCCTGTCTGCAAAAACTAAACAAATTAAGGCAGAAGGATTTAAGAAAAATACTTTTGTTCCATTTCTCTCCCTACACAGGTTAATCTCTACACACCTGGTATTGGTTACCAGGTCTTTGGCAACCTTGTTTCAGTGACTCTCGGCCTCACACCTTTTGCATACAGGTACTGCTTGCATAACATACGTCCTCTCATTATATTAAGTTTGGAGTGTTCAAGACGCAAGTTATTCCTTAGTTCACTTCTTTCTTTTTTATAACATGAAAAACATGCTGCTGTGTCTTTCTTATTTATGGTTGTCTTGGGTTGGACCCCAAGAAGAATAAACTTCACTATGGTGATGACTAATGGGAAACTTTACAGATGTATTTATAAACAACAAGCAAGCAAAGCGTTAAATAACATAAAGAAAGAAATGTACCTGGAGAAATATTCAAAAAGAAAGTATGCCAGAGAGTTTAACTTACTACATCTTACAAACTGTCACTAGAGGGATGTTTTACCGTAGACAGTTAAAGAAATGGACCCACAGACCCCGTTGTTCTGGACGGAGAATAGTGAAGTCTATTAGAAGCACTTTTCCGGTGATAGCTGAGTGTTACTGCGCAGCCTCCAACTGAGCTTGAAAACGTAGATGTGATGTGGGCAACCTGTCTGAAAGTTGTACGTTTTCTGGTAGCTGTGCCTAGAGAAGTCTCAATCATTCACAATCCGCAGAGATGGAGAGCGTAGGTATATGTTAGGAGATAATATAGACACGGGCTAATTACTGCTAACTAACATCGTAGTTAAGGTTAGTAATTAAACCTAAACAGCTGATGTGAGTTGAAACTGTCTGCGAGCTTCTCCTGGCAATACGGTGTTTTGGAGACTATGCAACAGCAACTCGCATGGTAATGACACAGTTGTTAGCCTATTTTTACAAAAACGTATGCTACGGAAACATAACGTGAGATACAAGTTAATGGAGCCTTTTATACATTGTCGTGTTTTTTTTTTTACATAAACACTGGACAAATATGTCCAGTGTTATATACAAAATGAATGGCATTCAATGGGATGCCAACAGCAGTTGATGGCTTCGTAGCATTGAAATGGCGCCATAGGAGCTACGCTTAGAGAGGAGAGGCCCGCCCCTTGTGTTTTATTCACGTCAGTCCTTCTCCATCTCCTGCAGGCTGGCTCAGTACCGGGACTTTGATCAGCTAACCACACTCTCAGCCAATGAGCTGTTATCTGTGGCACTGGGAGGCGGATCTGGATCAGACGCCTTGGTCATCACCATGGTAACACTTAGCTTCCTGGTGCGCATCTGCCTTATATGGCTCTTCTTCTTCCTGCTCAGTGTCGCAGAGAGGACCTACAAACAGGTGAGACAAATAAATGATGAATCATTGCTCTTAATTGTGAAGCTGCACATCGTTGGGTCAAAAACACCAGTACCGTGACTTCGGTACCGGTTCCTAAACAAGTTTTTTGTCGATACCAATTATTTAAAACAAAAAGAAGCAAACATTACGGCACAGATCCTTTTATTGTTCAGCTCCTACTACGAGAGCCAATCACAGACATTAGATTTTGGTAGAAGTATGCTGTGTGCTTAGTGGAAACCTGACGCTGATGGGATTTACTTGTGAAATTAAATAATGAAGCATTCTTCAATACTCAATAGTTTAGAGGCAATTTCGTCGGTGCCTAAAAAGTGTTGAATTCGGTACCCTGCCCCATCTGCAGTACCTGGTACTTTGGTGATTCCTAACTAATTAAACTTATTAATGTTATATTATTATTTGCAGAGGCTACTGTTTGCCAAGCTGTTTGGTCATCTGACTTCCGCCCGCAGAGCCAGGAAGTCTGAAGTCCCCCATTTTAGACTGAAAAAGGTTCAGAACATCAAGATGTGGCTCTCACTACGCTCCTACCTCAAGGTATTTCACTGACGATATTCACACCCTTTTTTTAAATGTCTCTGTGTAAAACAGTTCAGTCTCTTGATTGTGAATCGTGCAATTTATTGCAAATAACAAAGTTAGTCAATGTGCTGTTTTAACTAGAAAAATGTGCATCCATCCATGTAAACTGTATATTTAAAAATCTAGTAATTTGGGAGTTGGGAATATTCATCGTTGTAATAAAAAAAATGAAATTCTGTACTGTTGCATTTGTAGAGACGGGGTCCTCAGCGTTCAGTGGATGTGATCGTGTCGTCTGCCTTCCTGCTCACTCTGTCCGTCGTCTTCATCTGCTGTGCCCAAGTAATGTCTCAGTGGGTCCAATCATCAAGACATTCGGGCTGTCGCTTCAGCATTAAATGTCAAATATAGATCCAGCTTTTAGTGAGGACGTTGTTAGAGTGTTTTTTTAATACTACCACTGGGAGGCGCCAAAATAAGATTCTAGAATTCTACACAAGGGGTCTTGTTGAACCAAGGACCCCCTTGTATAAAATGAAGTTGCATATTAAACAAATATTGCCTAACGCCTCTATAATTATGTTTTTTGCATATAATACTAAGCTATTAATATAAGAATTGTTTAATTTTATAAATCATGTTTTAATGTTAAACATACTTGTGGCACAGTGAATTCTAGGACTACCTGTATCTTTGGACGGCTATCTTAGTGACTATCTTTAGGCCGGTAATATCATCAGTGGGGATTTATATTTGCTAATGTGCAATTTTTCCTATTAGATTCATGTTAATACAGTTATTTATTTTTTTACTATCAAATATTAACAATAATTTAGAGGCCCCCCTACAATGACTCTGAGGACAATGACCCCTGTTGAAGATCTCTGTTCTGCACATACCGTTGGGGCTTTGGGTTAAAAAGAAAACCAAGCTGAATAACATTTACAGGCCAAATAAAGTTCTCTGCATCTTTTCCTCCAGTTGCTCCACATCCATGAAACGTTCCTGGAGTGTCACTATAACTGGGAGCTGGTGATCTGGTGCTCCAGTCTGTCTCTGTTCCTGCTCAGGTTCGTCACGCTGGGCTCTGAGACCAGCAAGAAGTACAGCAACACCTCCATACTGCTCACTGAACAGGTACACACAGGAAAGACCCGCATAACCACACCGCAGATGTTTATTCAAACGCTGACATTTGATCTATGTGTTTCACAGATCAACTTGTATCTGAAGATGGAGAAGAAGCCTAACAAGAAGGAGGAGCTGACACTGGTGAACAACGTCTTAAAACTGGCTACCAAACTACTCAAGGTACCGTCTGTTTTCACAACTCCTTCAGAACTAAACATTAGGATTCTTTACAGTCTGACATGTAGTTGGGGTGGAGCTCTTTTTGTTTTAATACCTCCTACAACAGTCTTTAAATATGCCTTCTAATTTCAACTACTGTTTATCCCTCTTTCTTTCTTTCTCTCTCCAGGAGTTAGACACTCCTTTTAGGTTGTATGGTTTGACTATGAACCCTCTGCTCTACAACATTACCCAGGTGGTCATCCTGTCCGCTGTGTCAGGAGTCATATCTGATCTTTTAGGATTTAACCTGAAGGTAAGTGAGCGTGGGTTTGGTTTATGGTATTTTTACCATTAGGTTGAGAGGCTAGTGAAAGTCATGCCAGACCAGAAAGTGTTAATGGGAGTTTAGTGTAACTACAATGTTTTTACAATGAAATTTAATAGATTTTCTTTTTCAAAATTTGGCTAGTTTAAAACAGCTGAATGTTGCCGCAAAATACATTTTTGATATATAAATATATCTATATATCTCTCTCTCTGGTCAAGATTAGATAGAAGACATAAAAGTTCACCAACGTTGAACTTTGACTCTCAAATTCATGCGGTTGACTAATTGTCTTCACAGTGCTGACCTTTGAGGAAACTTAATTAGCTGTGTTACCACATAGACTTTTCTACAACCCGCTCTGAGTCCACAACAGATGCGGAGGTTGCAGACCGTTACATTCAGTTCTGATCACTCGACAACAATGTCAATTCTTAGACGAGAACACCCCTATTTTTCTACTTTCTCAAACTTGAAATTTACTTTTTTTGTATTGTTATATTTCTGCTGTAAAAGACCAGGCATTTAACCTAAAACCATAACGGGAGACTTTCCTTATTACAGAAGAACACAGATCCAACTTGTTTCCTGTTAAAATGAGCATTAATCCTGTTTGTCTTTCTTCCTGTTCACAGCTGTGGAAGATTAAATCGTGACAGTGAACAGAAACGGCGTTGACCCAGAATGCTTGTCTAACTGGTTTGATGAAAGAACGCGGGACTCGACATATCGGAGGGCTTTTCACCTTTACCATTACCACTTTGTGCAATTCAAAAACTATTTATTTATCCACTCAGTGTTTTTACTTAGGGTTTTTTTGAATTGTAGGGTTTATTTGAATTGTAGTTTTGTTTAATGACAGAACAATGTCTACAAAAAGTATAAGTATTATTATTATTAAGCATAACCATGTTTAACATGATGGTTTAGATTCTCAGTTGCATTTGCAACAGTTCAGTTTTCATTTCAGCTCACATACTTGAAGGCAAAAAGTATTGAGCTGCCAATGGGACACCATCGCTTTCTTGTAATTGTGTTAAACTATTTATATGTTGACTTATATTTTGAAACACAATTTCGAATTCTGTCACAACCTTAAGTCTGTTACAGAAATGCATGTCAAGACAAGTTTCTAGTTTAATTGCAACCTAATTGTTACATTGGTTGAAGACAATTGTTAGATGGTTCAACCACAGAGTAAATATCCTCATAAAACTATAGTTGCAAGTATACAAGTATACTTTATCATCTCATTTTGCCGCTTCATGCAGACAATGTTGAACTAAAATTTAAAGACACATCTGTAATTCGCTCCCAGGCGTTGTTTTCTTATCTGTTAATGAATCCCAAGTTCAGCAGGTAAAACTTTTAATTATCTGACTTACCTGATAAAATTGTTGCAGGGTTTTGTTCTTACTGGGGAGAGGTGAAATGCCAGACCACATCGACACTGCAAAGAAACAATCATCCATCTAATAAAAAAAAACATAGTAGTTGACATTGACATTTACAAGTTTTGATTTCATGACCCATATTGTTTTACAGTATTTCCAGTAATAAGCGTGTACTGTAGGTAGAAACATGGTTAAAATGCTGATGTTAGCTGAGCGTGACGACTTCTTAACTGTGATTAAGTGCAAATATTGGCCTGCATGTGAAACTACTCCTTAAATTGATGAACATAAGATCACTTCCTTTAGTATTAGATCAGAGTCAGGTGTCATTTTCTTGTTTCTGTGATGTTCCTGAGTTGTTGTTTCTGTTTGAGTTAACACATATTTGTGTCTAACTGAAACTCTGTCTGAAATGTTTGCTCTATAGAAATATAAATTTACCACTTGCTATAGAGGAAACTATTGGCTGTGTAATCTAGAAAATAGTGAATGAGAGGGTGATTTTGGACTCAAGGTATTCTAAAATAAGTAATCATATAGTACTACAAAACAATTCAATTAGGTTTTAGGAGCTCCTCTGACAAAAATGAGGAATTATTTTAGTATTGTTGCTGTGTTGCAGTTTGGTCGAACACCTGCCTATATCATAACAGCACGAAGAGTTTAGCTCTTGAAATACATTTTTTGGACTGTCTGATTGGTCAGTTTGTGTCGGCCAAGATTAAACTTTTCTGTCATGTCACCAGTTTAGAAATTCTGTGGATTTGTACAGAATTTGATATCAAACTCTCAGAGCTTATTAAACGTCAGTCAGTTTGTCACAGGTTTCTAAACACTGCAGTTAAACATGAATTAAGAAATGCACTTTAAAAACAGATTTAAAATAGAAAGAAGTACCATCTTGTTTCAATGTCAAGAGAAATGTATTTGTACCTCAGCTGCTTGACACAGTATGCATTTTCTGTTCAAGCGAATGCTAGCTCTGAATTTAAGATTGACAATTCACATCACTCTGTAGTAAATCCCACATGGTACATGCAGTTATCATACACACAGAAAATATCTTAAATGTGATTAAAATATTGCCTCAGCTATCGGACATTCATTCATAAAAATGCTAGCATAATCAGCTTAAGTGTATTTGAGGAGGAAGACCAAAGTGCTTATTTTAGTTTTGTCTCTGCAGGAAAAAAGAATGTATTTGCAGCACTATGCTTTACAATGTATTTGTTTCCCTTTGGAAATATTTTAAGTTGTATTATTGTGTTTTTTTTTTTTGTTCTTTCAGAATTCATTTGTAAAGGTTGTTTCTTACGCTTGTGGGAAAGGAGATGCATGTTTTACTGTTTTTAAGGAACAAATAAGTTTGAAACGTATGTATGGAAATTATTCTAAGTAAAAGACTCCATGTGTTTTTGTTTCTAAGAGTCTGAATATTTAGATTTTTTTTGTGAACTGGTCTGTCTACAAGGTCTAGATTTTTTTTGTGAACTGGTCTGTCTACAAGGTCTACCTTTTTTTTAAGAAAAATAAAAAAAATTGATGTTGACTCAGTGATATAAATGCTAAAAAGTTCAAATTATATTATGTAAAAAAAAATCGTATGTTGAAAAAAAAAATGTATAGAATAGGTTGAAAAGTGATTAATAACCATAAGTCAAAAACTTTAAAAAAGCCATTGAATGTCAAAAGTGCTGA